>NC_136790.1:44751124-44813683 GCF_951216825.1 Electrona antarctica
CTCTCTCTCTCTCTGTCTCTGTCTCTTCCCCTCATTTTTCTCAGCTTTGGACTAGTAAAGCCCGATTCATGCTCTGTCGTACACTGGCGCAGAGGACCGAAAAGATCCCATCTACAAGCACCGTGTCTCGTTCACGGCGCGTTATGAGCTTGTAGTTCGGAAATTTCAGGTCTGTGACACTTTTGTATGACGGAGCATAAATTAGGCATAAGAACTCATACTGTGGCTGCAATTCGAAACTGGCCCCCGTAAAATCTGAATCCCCCACCCACCCCTTTTCCCCCTCACTGTATATGATTTTTTTTACCTCCTCTATGATGATTTTTGGTGTATATATTTGTACGTCTCTAAATGTTATGATGAATTGAAAATGGTGGACCCTATTGTGAACAAGTGTAATGCTTTATGGTGTCGTCCACAATTAACAGTTTTGTATTGAGTTGTGCTTGAAATGTACTGTAATTATCCAAACTGTTAATACATATTTCAATCAATTAATGTGCCAATTAATGTGCAATGTGCCAATTGTAGTTACACACACAATTAGGGTATGGTGAATGGAGAGGAAATTTAACCCCACAAGTTAGAGAAAACATAAACTTAACCGGCGGCGCTGGCTCAGGGGTAGAGTGGCTGGATGGCAACCGCAAGTTTGCTAGTTGCGAGTTCCGGGCTC
Source organism: Electrona antarctica (assembly GCF_951216825.1). Classification (NCBI taxonomy): domain Eukaryota; kingdom Metazoa; phylum Chordata; class Actinopteri; order Myctophiformes; family Myctophidae; genus Electrona; species Electrona antarctica. Next base: position 44,751,801 of record NC_136790.1, read on the forward strand.
CCCCAGAGTTAGTGTCGAAGTGTCCTTGAGCAAGACACTGAACCCCTAATTGCTCCTGATGTGCTGGTTGGTGCCTTGCATGGTTTCTGCCGCCATTGGTGTGTGTGAATGGGTGAATGTAATGCATGTAATGCACAATCTATGTAAAGCGCCTTGGATATATATAAATGCACCATCTACCATTTAATGTTGCCATTTAATTATGATGCTCGTTGACACATTATGGCGATTAAGCATAGCTATAAGCAATATTTCTTTCAGTATTTCTCAAAATTTTAATGACTTTTTTTTTTTTTTTTCATACAGCCACCCAGCCCCCCCCCCCCCCCCCCCCCCCCCCCCCCATTCACAGGCCATTCACATTTTGACATTATTGCTTATAGCTATAGTACATCAATTTCAATATAATGACTTCATGTAGATTTATTCTGAAGATTAAATTAGATTGCAGGAACTTCTTGTTCTGCTGAGACCATGTGTTCCTGAACATGTATACCGAAGAAGATCTAATATTGCAGTTTCATAGCCAATATTATATCCTCACCATGAAGGGAGGAATATTTTCTACTAGCAGTTGTATAAATCACCACAGTCTGTCTCATACTACACTGCATTATTAACCCATTTAGACCTGAGATCAGATTCTAAAATCAGATTCAGTCTTCTAAATCCTAACAGTTTTCTGAAAAACCCATATTTCTATGTTCGTAGTTCTCAAATAATTAATCTCAAGGACCCCACAAATTATATGTATTTGGCAGCGGACCCCCATCTGAAAATATGTTGTTCCAGGGACCTCTCAGAAGCAAAGATTTTAGTTAAAAACGTTCGCTCTGAAATAATATATATTCAAAGATTTGTGCCACATTTTCGCGATTTTCAAAAAATAGCAGACCGAGTGCCACGCTACGAGCTTGTAGATCTGCTATTTTTCAATAGCTAAAGTATAACATAATGCTTTAAAACACCAAAAGGGGTTCCCGCCCAGAATGGTTTAATGTAGAATCTCCAAACAACTCCTCCCGGGGTTGGCTGGTGCCACAACTAACTACAGTACATGAATGAGAAAAAGAGGTTGCGCATCAGCAATGGTTTTCAGTGGAGTGCCAAACCCAAATCACCAAAAAGGAACGCTTTTTGGTGTGTGCCAATAAAGAAATGGAAATGTGAGTACTTTGTCCACCGCTTGTTTAATTTTTGGATGTGCTACCTTTTTGGAATTTTTTTAATTCCTGTTTTTTGAACTACAGTACATGCTCTGTGTGAGTCGAGAGGATGACTCTCCCGTCTGTCTGTATTTGGTTTGGTCTCTGCTACACTCTCTGAATAAAGCAACCCCCCCCCCCCCCCCTCCAAAAAAAGATCATCACAGAGTGTTCAGAGTGCATGTGAGGCAGCAACTGGTATACGCAAAGCCCTTTGTGACAAAACATCCGAGGCATGACGTGCTTTTTTTTATCCCTAGTCGGTAAAGCCACAGATGGGAAGGGGGAAGCTGTAATTAAAACCTAATTTATGCTTGTCGTACAAATAGCTGGTTTTCAACTAAAATGTTGCAGTTATTTTGTGTGTTGTGTACGATATGAATGCATAAGGTTGTATCATTGTATGCTCCGTATTCTTTGATTGCAGAACAGTAAGTCTGTGCCTTGTTCCTTGTAGCTTTTTCACTGCGTGACACTGGCAAATTACCCATTAGTGCTGCGGGATGTTAGCAACTGCCAAGTGAAACAGTCCACTTGTAGAACATTGCACATTGGCTCGATGTTACTTACCGGACACCCAGTGGCGTAACCAGACGTCACTGGGCCCTGACGCAGGCTGATCAGCGAGTCGAGACTGGGAAAGCCCACTGCATGCACACTCGCGGCGCGCCACAGACACTACTGACTTCCTTCACGTTATTAGCCTACAGCCCTACGCTCTAACAGAGCTGTTGGGGGAGGCGTGTGTGCCTATGCTATGCATACGGTATGTGTGTGGCTGTGTGTGCTATAGCAGCAGCCATCACCAGGCTCCGCCAAACTTTGTTCAACTCAACTGTCATTGCATCACTGTATTATAATTTCATTTTACAGACGGCACGGGTGGGCGGCCGTGTGCCCCCCTTGCCTCTGGGCCCCCACGCAGTCGCGTTGTCTGCGTCACGGTAGTTATGTCCCTGCGGACACCATAGCAACAGTGTGTATGGTATACTAGGTAGCATCCTTGCTAGCTACAGTGCATGTTAGGCAAGGAAGGCGCTATTGGCACATGAGTCATATTGTAGGCTAGTAGTGGTTTCCGTTTGAAATGAAATGGGTCTCAGTGATTTTGATTGAAAAGTTGTAATGCCAACTAAATATACAGTACACATGTGGTTGTAAGTATATTATGATTATCCCATTTTGGACCGAGGCCGATTCTAAAAACGCCTTCTAGATCCTGACCGAGGTTTTCTGAAAAACTTCAAATATTGATATAGCTGTACATACTGTACAGAACCCCAAGATGGTTTCCCGTCCAGAATGGGTTATAGGTGTTGCAAGGATGATGAGGTACCTGGGAAAATGTACCATGTAAAAAATGTACCATGTACACGTACCCCCCTCCAGGGGGTACATGGGCCAAAAACGTTTGAGAACCCCTTCTGTAGACACCCCTTGTGTGGTCTTAGCCTGTTAACCCTCTTATGCCACCCCTAATAACAGCTCATTGTGCCAGCTCCAGACGACATATTTGAATGACAATAGAAAAATGTGTGATATGACCACAATGTCACGGAATGTCTCATTTTAAAGCTGCAAGTCTCTACTTTACACAGCATGTTCCATTGTTTACTTATAAGCATTTGATTACACCTTGGTTTGAGTGAAAACAGGCCCATTTTCTAAGTAGTTTTTAGTTACAAGCCATTTTAGTTTGATACTGTTTATAGCCCCATATAACACTGTGATTTGACTACAGTGACACACAATAGCTCATTTTAAAGCTTTAAATCTCTACTTTACCCAGAAAAAAGTTTCCAGCATGTTGCATTCTTAATTTATGGGCCGTTGAAAACACCATGCTCTGACTAAAGAAGGCCCTATTTACACTAATCTGTCAAGTCCCATAAAAAAACTGTGTGATATGACAGAAATCCAGGTATTTGTGAATTAACTCTTTCAAGGCAAATATAAACTCATGATGTGATATGATGACCAAGACACAAAATGGCTCAAATGAAACATCAAGGACTCTACTTTACCCAGTCTAGCATATTCAGTTCTTTACTTCTAGGCAGTTGCATACACCTTGGTTTGAGAAACGAATTTGAGACAAACACTTTTGATTAATCTGTCAAACATTAATTTATTTTTCACTTAGAGAGAAATACTGTAATTAAAAAATAAATAAAAATGGCTTTTTACAGACAACACTCAATATGCCCATTATTTTTCAGTACAGCATGTCTCTTCAAACACAAAACTCAGCATGCCCATTATATTTCAGTACAGCATGTCTCTTCTTTAACACAAAAATAAAGACATGACTCATGACATTAATAAAAAAAATGTTCTGTGTACTGGATGTGACATGCACCTTTGTGCAGGGGGATGAAACGCACCACACATTGATAAGTGGTTTCACGGCGTGCTGTGTGGCACTCTCCGTGTGGCTCGTTTGGGCGTAGACCACGACAGGATCACAGAGTGCATGAAGGACTTCAGGGTTTTACAGTTGCCCTCATGAACTTGGTGGTCCACAAGTACATCATGAACTTGGTGGTCCACTTGGACGATCTCCTGGCCCAGGGGTAGTAGTTGATATGCTGGTCCAAAAGGTCGACCCCGTTCATGAACTGGTTGTAGTCTTCCGCCGCCTGAGGTTTCTCGTACACGTACTGGGTGCTGCCTTTCTGCCACTTCAGCTTGTTCACCACTGTGTCCTGGTGGTAGGTTGACACCATCCGCACCACTTTGCTGTCCCTCCAAGCAACCGACATCACACTGCCTGTACTCATGGCGATCCTGTCACCTTCCTTCAGGGTGGCCACTGTGGCATCGTTGATCTCTGGGGGTGGGCCTCGGCCTCTACGAATGGTTCCACATGTATGGACCTTCAACTTCAGGAGGTGCTCACACAAGTCCACACTGTTGTAAAGGTTATCCATAAACAGGATGTAACCCTTACCTGACAAATCACCAAGGAAAGAGGCGACCGTATCGACCAAGGATGAGTATACGCCACAGTAGGGCCGCATATTGTGGCAATATCCTGTGGCAGAGTCTGCCATAATGTACGACTTGATGCCATAACGAGCTGGCTTGTTCGGGTTGTACACGCGGAAGGAGAGTGTTGGTGAGACGTTGCCACAGCAACGTCACAGCAACGTCCCCTCGTCTATGGAGATCTCCTGTGATGGCTGAAACATCTCCTGCCATTTCTTGACTAGGTACTCTAGGATGGGGCGGACCTTGAACAGGTACTCTAGGATGGGGCGGACCTTGACTAGGTACTCTAGGATGGGGCGGACCTTGACTAGGTACTCTAGGATGGGGCGGACCTTGACTAGGTACTCTAGGATGGGGCGGACCTTGACTAGGTACTCTAGGATGGGGCGGACCTTGACTAGGTACTCTAGGATGGGGCGGACCTTGACTAGGTACTCTAGGATGGGGCGGACCTTGACTAGGTACTCTAGGATGGGGCGGACCTTGACTAGGTACTCTAGGATGGGGCGGACCTTGACTAGGTACTCTAGGATGGGGCGGACCTTGAACAGGTACTCTAGGATGGGGCGGACCTTGACTAGGTACTCTAGGATGGGGCGGACCTTGAACAGGTACTCTAGGATGGGGCGGACCTTGACTAGGTACTCTAGGATGGGGCGGACCTTGACTAGGTACTCTAGGATGGGGCGGACCTTGACTAGGTACTCTAGGATGGGGCGGACCTTGACTAGGTACTCTAGGATGGGGCGGACCTTGACTAGGTACTCTAGGATGGGGCGGACCTTGACTAGGTACACTAGGATGGGGCGGACCTTGACTAGGTACTCTAGGATGGGGCGGACCTTGACTAGGTACTCTAGGATGGGGCGGACCTTGACTAGGTACTCTAGGATGGGGCGGACCTTGAACAGCCGGTCATTTGGGTCTTCCTGACAGTCGGTGTAGTGGAGAAATCTCAGAATCTTTGCCTCGACCTGAAAATGATAGAAATACAGAATTACTTACCAATAAACATACATGCTAGAGGTGAGGGCAGCGAAGTGGCCCGAACCTCTAAACATATGTGCTAGAGGTGAGGCACGTGCTAGAGTATGAGTATGTGCTCATTTACAATACCAATACATACATTGTAAAGTGGAGAGGGAAATCTGGAGCTCTAAATATATGTGCTAGAGGTGAGGTATGTGCTAGTATGAGTATGTGCTCATTTACAATACCAATGCATACATTGTAAAGTGGAGAGGAAAATCTGGAGCTCTAAATATATGTGCTAGAGGTGAGGTATGTGCTAGTATGAGTATTTTTCTAAGTAGTTTTTAGTTACAAGCCATTTTAGTTTGATACTGTTTATAGCCCCATATAACACTGTGATTTGACTACAGTGACACACAATAGCTCATTTTAAAGCTTTAAATCTCTACTTTACCCAGAAAAAAGTTTCCAGCATGTTGCATTCTTAATTTATGGGCCGTTGAAAACACCATGCTCTGACTAAAGAAGGCCCTATTTACACTAATCTGTCAAGTCCCATAAAAAAACTGTGTGATATGACAGAAATCCAGGTATTTGTGAATTAACTCTTTCAAGGCAAATATAAACTCATGATGTGATATGATGACCAAGACACAAAATGGCTCAAATGAAACATCAAGGACTCTACTTTACCCAGTCTAGCATATTCAGTTCTTTACTTCTAGGCAGTTGCATACACCTTGGTTTGAGAAACGAATTTGAGACAAACACTTTTGATTAATCTGTCAAACATTAATTTATTTTTCACTTAGAGAGAAATACTGTAATTAAAAAATAAATAAAAATGGCTTTTTACAGACAACACTCAATATGCCCATTATTTTTCAGTACAGCATGTCTCTTCAAACACAAAACTCAGCATGCCCATTATATTTCAGTACAGCATGTCTCTTCTTTAACACAAAAATAAAGACATGACTCATGACATTAATAAAAAAAATGTTCTGTGTACTGGATGTGACATGCACCTTTGTGCAGGGGGATGAAACGCACCACACATTGATAAGTGGTTTCACGGCGTGCTGTGTGGCACTCTCCGTGTGGCTCGTTTGGGCGTAGACCACGACAGGATCACAGAGTGCATGAAGGACTTCAGGGTTTTACAGTTGCCCTCATGAACTTGGTGGTCCACAAGTACATCATGAACTTGGTGGTCCACTTGGACGATCTCCTGGCCCAGGGGTAGTAGTTGATATGCTGGTCCAAAAGGTCGACCCCGTTCATGAACTGGTTGTAGTCTTCCGCCGCCTGAGGTTTCTCGTACACGTACTGGGTGCTGCCTTTCTGCCACTTCAGCTTGTTCACCACTGTGTCCTGGTGGTAGGTTGACACCATCCGCACCACTTTGCTGTCCCTCCAAGCAACCGACATCACACTGCCTGTACTCATGGCGATCCTGTCACCTTCCTTCAGGGTGGCCACTGTGGCATCGTTGATCTCTGGGGGTGGGCCTCGGCCTCTACGAATGGTTCCACATGTATGGACCTTCAACTTCAGGAGGTGCTCACACAAGTCCACACTGTTGTAAAGGTTATCCATAAACAGGATGTAACCCTTACCTGACAAATCACCAAGGAAAGAGGCGACCGTATCGACCAAGGATGAGTATACGCCACAGTAGGGCCGCATATTGTGGCAATATCCTGTGGCAGAGTCTGCCATAATGTACGACTTGATGCCAAAACGAGCTGGCTTGTTCGGGTTGTACACGCGGAAGGAGAGTGTTGGTGAGACGTTGCCACAGCAACGTCACAGCAACGTCCCCTCGTCTATGGAGATCTCCTGTGATGGCTGAAACATCTCCTGCCATTTCTTGACTAGGTACTCTAGGATGGGGCGGACCTTGAACAGGTACTCTAGGATGGGGCGGACCTTGACTAGGTACTCTAGGATGGGGCGGACCTTGACTAGGTACTCTAGGATGGGGCGGACCTTGACTAGGTACTCTAGGATGGGGCGGACCTTGACTAGGTACTCTAGGATGGGGCGGACCTTGACTAGGTACTCTAGGATGGGGCGGACCTTGACTAGGTACTCTAGGATGGGGCGGACCTTGACTAGGTACTCTAGGATGGGGCGGACCTTGACTAGGTACTCTAGGATGGGGCGGACCTTGACTAGGTACTCTAGGATGGGGCGGACCTTGACTAGGTACTCTAGGATGGGGCGGACCTTGAACAGGTACTCTAGGATGGGGCGGACCTTGACTAGGTACTCTAGGATGGGGCGGACCTTGAACAGGTACTCTAGGATGGGGCGGACCTTGACTAGGTACTCTAGGATGGGGCGGACCTTGACTAGGTACTCTAGGATGGGGCGGACCTTGACTAGGTACTCTAGGATGGGGCGGACCTTGACTAGGTACTCTAGGATGGGGCGGACCTTGACTAGGTACTCTAGGATGGGGCGGACCTTGACTAGGTACACTAGGATGGGGCGGACCTTGACTAGGTACTCTAGGATGGGGCGGACCTTGACTAGGTACTCTAGGATGGGGCGGACCTTGAACAGCCGGTCATTTGGGTCTTCCTGACAGTCGGTGTAGTGGAGAAATCTCAGAATCTTTGCCTCGACCTGAAAATGATAGAAATACAGAATTACTTACCAATAAACATACATGCTAGAGGTGAGGGCAGCGAAGTGGCCCGAACCTCTAAACATATGTGCTAGAGGTGAGGCACGTGCTAGAGTATGAGTATGTGCTCATTTACAATACCAATACATACATTGTAAAGTGGAGAGGGAAATCTGGAGCTCTAAATATATGTGCTAGAGGTGAGGTATGTGCTAGTATGAGTATGTGCTCATTTACAATACCAATGCATACATTGTAAAGTGGAGAGGAAAATCTGGAGCTCTAAATATATGTGCTAGAGGTGAGGTATGTGCTAGTATGAGTATGTGCTCATTTACAATACCAATGCATACATTGTAAAGTGGAGAGGAAAATCTGGAGCTCTAAATATATGTGCTAGAGGTGAGGTATGTGCTAGTAAGAGTATGTGCTCATTTACAATACCAATACATACATTGTAAATTGGAGGGAAATCTGGAGCTCTCTGGTGGAGCTGTTGCCCCGCAACCCAACTACGGATAAGCGGTTGGAAGGTGGATGGACATTGTGTGTAAGAGTGATATGCAGAAAACAATAAACGTACCCCTGCCTTTGGTCCTGCCTGTGCTGCCAACAGCGGCCTGTGGATCAGTGGGCTGGCCACGTGCACCCCTTCCTCTTCCCCGACCTGAAATGTTATAGAAATACACAATTACTTACTATAAAAACTGGGGGTACCATCTGATAAGTCAAAAACGACAACCTTCTTCTTTGTAATGAGAAACTTTACTGAGTAGAACGTAATGCAAAATAACAAACTGGCCACTTCACATAATAGACTGTCATTTTCTTCTCTGCCCACTTGAAAGGCAGATTGCAGGTGAGGGATCACTGTTGTTGTGAAACTGTGTGAACCACCCCAGATGAAATCGTCAACATGACAAGCAAGCACTCCAGACACATTACAATCATTATCCAACCAATACAAAATGGCAGGGTCAACTTGTGACATCTTTCCTCCAGTTTGCAACATTGTTTCTTTAACTCTATTGTACCAGTACAGTGATGCATAATTTAGTCCATAAACACATTTATTCAGCTTCCACAGAGTTCCATCACTCTTTGCTTCAGGTGGTGGACGGACATAAATGTCTTGGGATAGCTAATTTCCCTGAAGGAATGCTGACTTAATGTTCATAGAGTGGGGTGTCCATTGGTTTTGACATATCACTGACATGAGTAGTCTAAGAGACTCTGACGCACATGTTGGAGAGTCTTTTTGGGAGATATTTTGTGTTTAGCTCTTCAAAACCTCTCGCCACTAGTCTTGCTTTTGGAACTATGCCGTCTGCTGTGTCTTTGAGTGTGCACACCCATCTTGTGGAAATACACTTTTGTGCAGTCTTGACTTCATTGAATACTCCATGTTTTTTTCCAGTTACTGATTTCAGTAAGTTTAGCTGATTCAAATGACACATCCTTTGTAACCAGTACATCATTGTGAGGTCTGTCAGGTGGCTGTTCCACCCTGTCCAATGGTTCAGTCTGCAGTGTGTCAACCTGTGAAAGGTCAGCTGACCTGGTTGTGCCAGTGAGTCTAACTGGCTCAGTGTACTCCAGATTGTACCAGTTCTTGTTTTTTCCTGTTGCCTTTCCTGCTCGGCTGAGCACTTTGGCTGTGTGTGCAATTCCAGTGTCTCTTTCCACATACTTGAATACTTGAATTGACCTGCCTTTAGATTCATACTGCAGTCTGTTCTTATGATAGTAGGTTGTCTGTTGGATGGATCATTGGCCTGCTCAATGTTGTCTGTGTCATTATTAGAGTCCCCTGCAGCATTCTCTGTGTCAGGTACATCACTAGATTCAGTATCGGGTACATAAACAACATTGTTAATGTCACATTCTGCTGCATTATATTCTGTCTGACTTTCTTGGCTGTCACCTGATTTGTCAGTGTAGTGATGGCCTTGCGTAGTCTACAGTGATGCACCCGGACATAGGTGCCTCCATGTCTAACAAATATGACCACGCCGTCCCGTCCAATTACCACTCCAGGGCCTTTCCATTCATTGCAGTCCATTATTTTGTAGTACACTTTGTCTCCAGTTTCGTAGTGTTCATCTGTGGGGCGAAGCTGTGTGCGTAGAGCTCTCCTGATTATCTCAGAGCACTCTGCCTCAGTAAACGCTGTCCTTGCTTCATGTAATGCTGAAATGTGCTGTCCTACCCATTTACTTATTGTAGTGCCCTCCAGGGCAGGCGGTTTATCAACTAGCACAGAAGGTAGGTTTGGATTTTGCCCAAATACTAGCTGGTATGGACTAAATTAATGTACATTGTGCAATGTGCATTGTATTCTTTGCCATCAGAGCCCAATCTAGGGCTGTTTTCCAATCACATCCACTGCTTTTCTTCACCTTTAACATTATCTCTGTAAGGGTCTGGTTGTGTCTTTCACACAATCCATTACTCCATGGACTGTAGGCAGCAGTGGTTTTGGTTCTCTGCCATGTCTCATTTCCTCATTGTTGAATTCTCCTCCGTTTGCCGGGGCTCCATGAACACTCACCCAGGAATGAATAAAGTGCCTCACAATTTCATTGGATTTTGCACTGAACCTGGTGAAGTGATCAATCATGTGAAGGTACCACACATTAGGTTCTAGCTCATGCAGATCTAATGCCACAGTTTCATTGTAGGTTGAAGCCATTGGTAGACCAACTGATGGCTTTGGCTTGGGTTTGTTGTATCTGAGACATGTTTCACAGCTGCTTACAATGTCATTCAAAATAGTAATGCTCTCATCATTACTTCCAGCACTAGTCAGTAATTCTTTAAGTTTATCAACCGAAGCATGTCCAAACTGCTTGTGATGTTTCACCAAGGCTTTGTGTTTTTCATCTTTACTCATGTCATCTGTTATGGCCAGAACCTCATTAGCTTGGGGTTCATTTTCACAAGTGGCTGTGGAATCTTTGTCCACTATGCTGACACAGTAGTGTCCAGAGGATGTGATTTCAAGGGACACAGTTTTCTGAAACATTGTGGCTTTATCATTCTCAATGTCAAGCACAGCTTTTGCCCTAGATGCTTTGCTTAGTAGTAAAGGAATGTCCACTGGGACCACCTCAGTCTCTATATGGCACTTGGTTTGGCCTATCTTCGCTGGGACTTTCACCTTTTTTGTAGAATGAACAACTTGACCATCATCAAACTTGAAAGCTCTTCTACTCTGTGTATTTTCCATGTTATTCCTGTCACTCTCCTTCAGTGTATGAATGTAACTGTCCAACCATGTTCACCACAGACTGTTCTGGTGCATGCACTGTCAATTACAGCTGAACCTAAGGCCTCCACCATGAATATTTCAGCATCAGATATTGACTCTTTAGAAAACAAAGTTGCACTCTTCAATTTTATCTGCCTCTGCATTTTCTTCCATCATTTTCACATGGTCAGCTTTGTGTGGGCAGTCCTTAGCCCAGTGGAACGTACTATAGCAAAATGTGATAAATAGCACATTTTGTTCTCCTTCCATACCTGTCCAGTGGGTTTGAGCCAATCAATGGCGCCCTTGCGTGGTTGGTTTGGGAACGGAATTTGCTCCCGTGATTACCGTCTTTCCTCTGATCAACATAAAAAGCAGTATCTTGTCGCACTTAAATTCCTCCGCTGCTGCTCATGGGTAACGCAGTCTTGTCTCCAAAAATCCTTTTTAGAGCTGACTTCATGCTTGCAAATGTAAGTGTTGGGAGAGGCATGTCAAATTTGCACATTTTGTTGGACCTCTGCTCGAAATGGACGATGTAATCCGCCATGGAAACGTCATGTTCTCTCCAAGTCTTGTCAAAGTCTTTGTATGCGTCGTAAGTCTTTTTCTTGTTTTAGGAATACATTATCCAATGCCTCTACAAGCGTCTTCATCCCATCATCTTTGTTCAAAGGTATTTCCAACGCTGTATCTCTAGCTCGTCCTGTCAGTGATGGAGCAACAGCTAAAGCCTGTTTCTTCTTATCCAGTTCAGTGACACGCTTCCACATTTCAACTTCATTTTTCCAGCTCTCATAAGACTTATTTTCTTCAAACACCGGTGGGACTCTGTAGTTAACGTTGTTAGCCATCCTCTGCTACCATTGATAAGTCAAAAACGACAACCTTCTTCTTTGTAATGAGAAACTTTACGGAGTAGAACGTAATGCAAAATAACAAACTGGCCACTGCCATTGATTCACATAATGGACTATCTGCAAAAGCCCGCGTATAGTGCAAAACCCGCTGGTTAGTGGGAAGTACCATAGAACACACCAATAGAGTGGCCGAACCGTAAGTACCATAATAGTGCAATGCAAAAACAGAACATTTACACCAGCCGCTTTGCATCATCATTCAACACGCACGCGCGCGCGCCTCCAGTCTTCCTCTCCCATCCTCCGCACACTACTATTGTGTAGCTATCGGGGTCAGACGCAGCGCGCTGCAAGAATCACTCGCATGTTTTATACCGTCCGTCGCAATTTGTGGACAGTTTGAAAATCCGGGTCCTGCATACATTAAGCCATTAACTTTGGTCCGGCTGGTTTAGTTTTGTCCTACGTGATTCCACGTCCAATGGCCAGGGGTAGAGTGGCTGGATAGAAACCACAAGGTTGCCAGTTCGAACCCTCGCTCCCCCAGAGTTAGTGTTGAAGTGTTCTTGAGCAAGACACTGAACCCCTAATTGCTCCTGATGTGCTGGTTGGTGCCTTGCATGGTTTCCACCGCCATCTGTGTATGAATGGGTGAATGTAAGGCACAATCCATGTAAAGCGCCTTGGATAAAGGCGCTATATAAATGCACCATTTACCATTTACGTGAATCAGCCTGGCTGCGCCTGCAATAGGCTATTACAACAACAAACACATGGTACTTTTGTGTCGCACATGGAAAGCGACTGAAAACGACCATGGATATAAAGACAGTTCCCCTGTGCTGCTGTGCACAGCGGAGATGATGCACAACTCCAGGTACGAACTAAAACACTGACTGAAGCTGATCATTCATGACTGTAACCCCAGTCCTGCAATCCTGCAATGAAGGAGACAATCTCGTCTCTCACTAGTCTACTTCTATAACCTACATTTATATGTTATTCGAGATATTACTTTAGCGCAAAATATAGGCTTTTCTAAACCAAGCCCTGTTTCACAAATGGTTATGTTCCATGTTATTGGCTACAGTTTAGCCCATTGATTTTCAGCCATTTTAATTTCATTATGATTTTCATCTCTGTACTGGGACCCCAGTCTACATGGCCAAAAGCCAGTGTTCATTTAACTCAGTGTAGCCTAGGCCTACAAATGCATCTCATCACATCATATACTAAATGCATCAGAACACAAATCATTAAACAAATGTATATCCGCTTTCTGTCTTTTCCATTTCCACAACAATTACAGAAAAACATGGCATATTTTCGACATAGTTCGAATGATTAATCATTATTAATTAATTTTGAAGCTGTGATTAATTCATTTTTAATCATTTGACATTCCTAGTTTTATTCAATTATTCAACATTTTTCAAACACTTTCAACATTTTTCAAAAATGTAAAAGCTCACAGCGCAGCACGAATGTGCTATATGTTGTTGTTAAACAGAAGTTTGAGTTGATTGAGATGTGCATTAAAGGCACGCAGAAGAATAACACCTTGCATGACACAGCATGCTCCCTCTGAAATTAGCACTCCATTTTTAGCTATACAGCCTTTATATCTTGCCACACAGTTGGCACAGGTTCGTCTAAGATACAGTTCCCAACAGTGGGTCGGGAACCGTGTGTGGGGTCACGGACCAATTTGTTTGGGTCACCACTCGAGTGTGTGTGTGTGGGTGGGTGTGTGAGAGAGAGAGAGAAAAATGTGTACAGTGCGTGCGTACCTGTCAGGCCTGGACTGCCGGTGGCGCGTCTTAAGATCACTGCGGTAATGATTAGAACATGGAGGGATGTTTTTCCAGTAAAAGTGGTGGTATTAGGGCTTGTTTGTTGTGTGCCTCGACGCAGCGGTTCGGTAGAGTATCTGCTAACGGTGCTGGTTGTGGTGGGCTTGTCTAGGCCAAATGTCAGGGGCCAATTATTGACTCAGTCCAGCCTTGGTGTGTGTGTGTGTGTGCCTACAGTATGCCTGCCTGTCATAACAAAGATCATCTGTATTGGTTTCTTTTGCAGACTTAAATGCAGCTCCAGGATACGAACACAAGCCTCCCTCGTCAGTGCAGGTGTGAATTAAACTTTATAAGCAGCCAGAGTTCAGCACATGTAGTACAAGTTGGTTGCTAGTGAGATCGGCTCATTTTTCCTTCACATGTCACGCGAGTGTGAAGTACAGATTGTTCATGTGTTTTGGAAGATTGATTCGTTTCTCTAATGGCAAACATTAAGAAGATGTGGTTCTGTCTTATTCAAGCATTCACAAGGAAGATTATGACGTCAATTAGTGAGCAGGCAATTTTGATTGGACCGAGGGAAACAAAAAGGCTAGCTCATCATTTCGGTATTTGTGTCTTGACTGTAATAGGTATTTGTATACATTTCGGCCATTTGGAAATAGCAGATCTACAAGCGCACAATGCGTCTTGATGCGACACATTGTGAGCTTGTAGATCTGCTATTTGAAAAAAAAAATACATTTGAAAACTTGAAATGGGACATTCCGCATGATGAGTACTTTTACTTCTGGTAATTTAAGTACATTTATACACCAATACTTTTGTACTTTTTACGCAAATACATTTTGAATTCCGGACATTTACTTGTAACAGTAAGTATTTCTACATTGCAGTATTGATACTTTTACTGAAGTAAAAAATGTGAGTACTTTTTCCACCAGTGCATATATACCGTATAAGATGTCATGGCCCCAGCACAGTGAGCACACTGCCATGCCTACAGTACACCGCTCCCACTAAATACTGGCCTACATTTTACTAGATTAACTCTTGATCTTCATTATTAAAAAAATTGTAATAAAGTATTAAAGATATACTTTATATCTGTACAAAGTTAATTAAATGCTCCCAAATATATTCTGTACCCCAAGCCATTCATCCCTCAAAAAAAAGAAGATCTAAGTAATAAGTGATTTCCTTAATAATAGTTAGGATCAGGCCCCCGTGGGAAAGGGACCGACAAACTGTATGAGGGAACATCAATGGAAATAAATCATGTTAAATAGTAAAAGGGTAACAATTACCTATTTCAGACTTTTGACCTTTTGACCTCTGACCTTTAGATCACCCGCCATTTTGAATTATATGAAAAACAGTTAAAATCTATATGCCCAGGATCTTTACTCATGCAAATGCACGGAAATGTCTACACGTGAACATGTAGACAGGTTCTTCTGTCCCTAATACATACATGCAGCGTCATATGCTTATTCTCTTATTATTATTACTCTTACAATTTTTTGAAAATGAAACCTTTGAACAGGCATAACTGATGCCTCGTTTGGCCAAAAGTCATGGCACTTGTTCCCACATGTTCCCTTGACTCATGGGGAACACATCTGTCGCTTTGATCAGTACACAATCTTTGGACTATTATCTGAAATCCCAGTTGAAGAGAAGTTTGTACGTGAAAAAATGAACAGCAAACACACTGTAGTAATGAATAATGACATGCCCAAAACCAGGACACACATAATTGTCATCAAATGCACTGAATGGTTTCGCTGTTAACAATAAAGCAGCTGATTGTGTCTGGATAGCTCAGTAGGTAGAGCTCCGGCCTTAATCCGGGCAACGGGAACTCAGCGTATGAGTCATCAAGAGCCCTGCCCCCCCTCCTCACCCCACAATTACTTAGTCTTCTTTTTCTCAAGTTCAGTCTTCCATGTTTCTATGGCTTATTGTGCACAATAAGCCATTATTGTTCTTATTGCTTATTGCCTTCTTGCTTGGTCCCGCCTTATCGCTGCTTGCAGCTATATATTATTTTTAAGATTGACACCCTAATGAATAGGATGGTTTGTTTTGCACCTTTTATAAAAAATAATGTGGCATTTTCTAGAGTTGTCCCGATACCATTTTTTTCAGACAGAGTACAACTACAAGTACTTAATTTTTAGTACGATACCGAGTACCGATACGAGTACTTTATTTTTTTGAGTAACCACTTATTTTACCCCATTTTTCTCATAGATGCAGATGGATCTCAGAGCGACACTTGTCAGTTGTCATTTATGCTTGTAGATCGGCTTTTCTGGTGATTTGCTGCAGTGTTGGGTCAGACTTGCTCCCGTTGCATTCGTTCATCCTAGTGTCAATTGGATGTTTTGGTACTCGGGTCCGAGTATGAGTACTTGAGGGTGGTATAAATTCAGAAGCATATACAGTGTGAGATATGTAATTATAGTTATGTAAGTGTTACCGTATATGCTCACTTCTGATAAGCAATTAATTGACATGCAAGCAATAAGTCAAGAGCTTTCACCAATTGTTTACAGCCAGCTGTCTGCCTCCCCACATCCACATTCATCACATGATCTGTTAAAGGCATCTATACATCTGTTGTTTATCAAATGCCTCTCGGATTCAGATTACAGAACAGTCATGTGACATGATTGCCCTATTACTCATCACTGGGGGAACCAATCTGCTCACCCCAGCTGCCACGCAGCCAGTCAGCCTCTGACGTAGAACCTCGTCAAGTCCATTTACTAAAGGATTGTTTGGGAAATGACCTGATGGGGCTGTTTGAATTGTCTTAAAGGACCACTTCACCACTTTTCAACCTATCTTCATATACAGTAATAGGTCCTCACTAATAATCATGAAAAAATGGCGCAATTCTTTTCTACTCGGTCTGTGTCATAGGAGGGCTGTGGGCAGTTCAGAAACCGTCCTCCAGTGACATCATCGATGGGGAATACAAGCTAATAGAAACGGTCTAGTCCTGAAAAGTTGCAATGCGAAAATGGAAGCCATCGATAATGAAAATCTAAACCATTTTTGTAAAAAAAATCGTGTTTAAAAAAACATCTGCCTAATGATGATGTTACTGGAGGACGGTTTCTAAACTGCCCACAGCCCTCCTATGAGAGACAGACTGAGTAGAAAAAAATCGTGCCATTTTATCATGATTATTAGTTAGGACCTATTATATGAAGATGGGTTTAAAAGTGGTGAAGTGGTCCTTTAATGCTTTAATAATATTTCAACAGATGTCCATACTTTCAGCACTACTGCATTGACCTTGAAATGTCAGATGACAGTTGTGAGAAACTGTTGGGCAGAAGATAAGCTTCGGATAGAGAAAAAAACACAGGTGTATTAGAAAGGGGGACAGAGTGGCATTCCAACGCACTTCCATTTCAACTCCATGGCTTCCGCCAGTTAGGGACAGGGTTAGTAATGCAGCTCCGCCAGTTAGGGACAGGGTTAGTAATGCAGCGCGTCCAGTTAGAGACAGGGTTAGTAATGCAGCTCCGCCAGTTAGGGACAGGGTTAGTAATGCAGCGCGTCCAGTTAGGGACAGGGTTAGTAATGCAGCGCGTCCAGTTAGGGACAGGGTTAGTAATGCAGCGCGTCCAGTTAGAGACAGGGTTAGTAATGCAGCGCGTCCAGTTAGAGACAGGGTTAGTAATGCAGCGCGTCCAGTTAGAGACAGGGTTAGTAATGCAGCACGTCAGTTAGGGACAGGGTTAGTAATGCAGCGCGTCCAGTTAGAGACAGGGTTAGTAATGCAGCGCGTCCAGTTAGAGACAGGGTTAGTAATGCAGCGCGTCCAGTTAGAGACAGGGTTAGTAATGCAGCGCGTCCAGTTAGGGACAGGGTTAGTAATGCAGCGCGTCAGTTAGGGACAGGGTTAGTAATGCAGCGCGTCCAGTTAGGGACAGGGTTAGTAATGCAGCGTGTCCAGTTAGGGACAGGGTTAGTAATGCAGCGCGTCCAGTTAGGGACAGGGTTAGTAATGCAGCGCGTCAGTTAGGGACAGGGTTAGTAATGCAGCGCGTCAGTTAGGGACAGGGTTAGTAATGCAGCGCGTCCAGTTAGAGACAGGGTTAGTAATGCAGCGCGTCAGTTAGGGACAGGGTTAGTAATGCAGCGCGTCAGTTAGGGACAGGGTTAGTAATGCAGCGCGTCCAGTTAGAGACAGGGTTAGTAATGCAGCACGTCCAGTTAGGGACAGGGTTAGTAATGCAGCGCGTCCAGGTAGGGACAGGGTTAGTAATGCAGCGCGTCCAGTTAGAGACAGGGTTAGTAATGCAGCGTGTCCAGTTAGGGACAGGGTTAGTAATGCAGCACGTCGGAATGGCTTCTGCCAGTTAGGGACAGGCTTAGTAATGCAGCGCGTCCAGTTAGGGACAGGGTTAGTAATGCAGCGCGTCAGTTAGAGACAGGGTTAGTAATGCAGCGTGTCCAGTTAGGGACAGGGTTAGTAATGCAGCACGTCGGAATGGCTTCTGCCAGTTAGGGACAGGCTTAGTAATGCAGCGCGTCCAGTTAGGGACAGGGTTAGTAATGCAGTGCGTCCAGTTAGGGACAGGCTTAGTAATGCAGCTCCGCCAGTTAGAGACAGGGTTAGTAATGCAGCGTGTCCAGTTAGGGACAGGGTTAGTAATGCAGCGCGTCAGTTAGAGACAGGGTTAGTAATGCAGCGCGTCCAGTTAGGGACAGGGTTAGTAATGCAGCGTGTCCAGTTAGGGACAGGGTTAGTAATGCAGCGCGTCAGTTAGGGACAGGGTTAGTAATGCAGCGTGTCCAGTTAGGGACAGGGTTAGTAATGCAGCGTGTCCAGTTAGGGACAGGGTTAGTAATGCAGCGTGTCCAGTTAGGGACAGGGTTAGTAATGCAGCGTGTCCAGTTAGGGACAGGGTTAGTAATGCAGCGCGTCCAGTTAGAGACAGGGTTAGTAATGCAGCGTGTCCAGTTAGGGACAGGGTTAGTAATGCAGCGCGTCAGTTAGGGACAGGGTTAGTAATGCAGCTCCGCCAGTTAGGGACAGGGTTAGTAATGCAGCGTGTCCAGTTAGGGACAGGGTTAGTAATGCAGCGCGTCCAGTTAGGGACAGGGTTAGTAATGCAGCGCGTCCAGTTAGGGACAGGGTTAGTAATGCAGCGCGTCCAGTTAGGGACAGGGTTAGTAATGCAGCGTGTCCAGTTAGGGACAGGGTTAGTAATGCAGCGTGTCCAGTTAGGGACAGGGTTAGTAATGCAGCTCCGCCAGTTAGGGACAGGGTTAGTAATGCAGCGCGTCCAGTTAGAGACAGGGTTAGTAATGCAGCGCGTCAGTTAGGGACAGGGTTAGTAATGCAGCGCGTCCAGTTAGGGACAGGGTTAGTAATGCAGCGCGTCCAGTTAGAGACAGGGTTAGTAATGCAGCGCGTCCAGTTAGAGACAGGGTTAGTAATGCAGCGCGTCCAGTTAGGGACAGGGTTAGTAATGCAGCGCGTCCAGTTAGGGACAGGGTTAGTAATGCAGCGCGTCCAGTTAGGGACAGGGTTAGTAATGCAGCGCGTCAGTTAGGGACAGGGTTAGTAATGCAGCGTGTCGGAATGGCGGTTCGTCAGAATAGCAGGCTTCGGAATGCCGTTGTGTAACCCTTAGAAAGGATCTCTGCACTTTATATGTATTAATTATTCGTAGCTTTATGTTGTTTTTTCACTGTCTTGTCCTGTTTTGCACTTGTCCTAATGTTGTAACTGCACTCTGCTGTCCACCAAACCAAATTCCTAACATGTTTACATGTCATGGCAATAAAAGCTTCTGATTCTGAACCTTTAAATTAATTGCGTTTGTGTGGCCTGTATAGTTGAGGTATAAACACCCGTCCAGGTTATCAGACAATGAAAAGTCCTCTGCGAAGCTGAAATATGTGGATAGGAACTCAGACACACGGCTCAATCATTTTAGAATTCCATCATTGTCATTGTCAAGCTGTGGCCAAGACTGAGGGGAATTAATCTTGAAGGCTAATTTATACTTTGGTGCACACTCGTTCCAACAAGTGTCCGTTTTTCAACACTTGGCAATGCATCAATTTTGTCAAGTGGAAACTTGTTATAAGAGAATCAGCTTTATTGTCAAGTCAATTTTATTTATATAGCACATTTAAAAACAACAGCAGTTGACCCAAAGTGCTTTCCAGAGAACAGGAGTGGAAGATCGTCACATCACTGTTTCACTGGTGAAGTAAATAAACTAAAGAGCATAACTGTTTTTCTCTCCCTATATTACACAAACAAGCATGAGACTTGACTTAGACTAAAATACTCAGGCAAAAATACGGAGAAGAAGTCCGGAGGCAGACAGGCAGGCAATGTTGTTCCGGAGTTCCATTTTATTCTCAGAGTACAGAGTACACAGCGTCATGGGCCCTGGCATAGCCACCCCACCAGCCTGACGGCTTGTGGGCAACTAACACACATACAGTCATTTCAGTAGGATCTTTATAGTAACAGGACAGAGACAAGAAATGCAAAGGTGGTCTCAACCCCCCTGTACCAAGTGGTCAAACATATCCATATATGGTGTGGTCAGGTCACAAAGGAGCACAGTAGGACCCCTGGCCATTTGCTGCTATCGGCAAGCTAGATCTATTTAACATATAATGCCAGCTGTGCGGGGGTGCCTATGGGTCTGATCAAACGTGTCCTGTTGGTCTCTCATTTAGGGAAGACAGAGACTCAGGTTTACACGTTTGGTTTAAAACAGTTATTTATGATATTATTAATGAATTGTGGTTCCATAATACACCACACTGGTAAACTAGATAAAGTGCACCTCGGGGCACAGGTCTCCACCAGGGCAGGTCAGGTTGGCGCTATAATGGGCCAATGTGAAAAGGGTGCCATTTCTTCTTACGCCTTCGATGGCAATTAGATGATTTGAGGCATTTTGTTCCAGAAATGTGTTTTGCAAAAACCCACCTGTTGTTGATGCTATAACAGGCCAAATGTGAAAAGGGTGGGATATATTCCTCAGCCTATAGGACAGTCTGTAAAAGATTTCACGTAAATTGCACGCTGCGTTCATGATTTGAGGCATTTTATTCCAAAAATGTGTTTTGCAAAAATGCACCTGTTGGTGGCGCTATAACAGGCCAATGTGAAAAGGTTGGGATATATTCCTCAGCCTAGTAGGAAAGTCTGTGAAATATTTCACGTAAATTGCATGCTGCGTTCATGTTTTAAAGCTTTTTGTTCAAAACGGGCCAATCCTGCAAACTTTGAAAGCCAATGTTGGCCAATTAGGACGGATCAGACAGATCCGGCTTGAGCACATGACTATAGAGATAGTGTGTAACGATTTGCAGGATTTTTAAGTAATATCAAGAAATGTGTTTTTCTGTTCTGGAAAATTTGGCGCAGAGGTTCATCGTTGGCATCCAGGGAGTGTGTGTGCACAATTTGGCATCGACCGGGTTAACACACAGAGTACAAAACATACTCTCTCCCCATGCCTTTGGCCTGGTGGAGACAAAAAGTGGGTATCACCTTGTTGGTCGACCTTGTTGGTACTAGTTGACTAGTTTTTTGTGTAGGCCTCAAGATCAGGTAGATTATAGTTATAGTCACCAATGTACACAGTTTTTAAATGTACAAACATTTTTTTTTTACATAATAGGTAGTTAAACAACTACTGTATAGTCGACTAGTAAACTAGGCAACTAGTAAAAATTACTAGATGTGAACAATTCACTCCACGCATAATCAGGCCTGCAGATGTTCTTCAATTCCACTGCGGTGACATCCAGGGAGGAGAAGTGCAAATATGCACAAATATTATATATATATTATTATGTTATAGCGCCACCAGGAGGCCAACTTTTGAATAACACATTTTTTGATATTTTTTATTGGCACCCCAAATAAGCTACTGAGGAAAGCGTTACAATTGCATTCACTGATGCTTTTGAGAGTTTTACTGGCATTATCAGTCGGTCAGCTTGACATTTTAAACTTTGTAGTGCAGTTTTGACAATTAAAGTTACCAGACCTAATTCAAGTTCTGCCCATTTTCGGTTGAGCATCAGGTTAATCTACTATACATGAACTTCTCAGTACAATCTGTGTCTCTAGCCTCTACAATGAGGGAAAATAATACTAACTGCAGTAAAAACTGAAAAACATGATTACATTCAGTAGGCCTAATAAAGGTAGACAAGCCTGTATCCTGTCCAAAGTAAACAAGCAATTGATATCTCTATCTCTGATTTACAGGACCACAGAGTTGTGCAAAGATTGTTTTGTTACATGCATTTTCATGTGAAACTTGATCAAATATCCTGGCCTGTACAGTTTGTGATTAACCAGCATAAATGTCAGGTTAGTGGCTCTAGCACCCGTAGATCTTCGTCATTCGCAAAACACACAGGCAGTGATTAGTCTGTTGGAATTGGTTATCTATTAATATATTGTATTGGTTAAAGAATGAAGAGTTGTCAGTGTCTGCAGCTTTTGGCTAAACAGAAGTATGAGTTTTCTCTGAAAGACTTGCAAACTCATTGCAGCATCTCACATATTGAATATTAACAATTTAGTTGATGCTAACGACACCTGCGCTCCACACGGCATCCACAACGAAAGAAAACGATCACAGCCTGAAATAGAGACAGAGAGTAGGACTCAATCAAATCAGAGCACCATAATGGATACATAATAATCCCTTAATCATATATATTTTTGAGTGGTGCAACCACTCCCTTACGGAGCTATGTGTGTGGGTGGGTGGATGGCTGGGTATGAGCACGAAAACAGCATGGTTGTTTTTCACCACCTAACCTAACACACACACACGTATTAACTGTATATATGATGCTTTCGGGTGTGCCAGTACAGTACAGTACAGTGACAGTACAGTACAGTAGAGGGTACAGTAGAGGGACCGCCACACGGTAACTCTGTCATTTCTTAATCGTTTCGAACGTGGGGCGGCTCGCCGGAACCGGCCCGCCCCCCTGGGTGCGTTCTTCTGGGGGTCTGGAACTCCCCCCCCCCCCCCCCCCCCCGCCCCCCTGTCCTTTGTCCTTTGCAGCTTGCACAGGACAAAAAGCTGATTTGTTTTGCTTATTTTGTACATATTCCTGAAGTACTGTGCTGTTCCGTGGAGTGTTGTTCAACCTGATGTTGTGAAGATGGACACCTATCCATGAGAAAAGACAGCTGCATCTCTCCTCTCCTGTATGTGTTCTGTTTTCACTGCAAACTACATTTATTTTTCAAAGACCTTTCAAGGCTGGGGCCTTTTGTAAACGTCCTCATACATTCACTGATATTGGCTACATATTTTATTTATTTATTGACATTTTGAATCCCTTGGATGTCAATTACCGTACTGTATGTTGACATCTGGAGGATCATACGACCCTTATGTCTTCGCGGTAGCCTATAAGGAGCTTGTTGAAGGCTTTGTTGTCCCAACACACGTGTGAATGCTTTCAGATCAATGGGTAAGCCTGTGATGTCACTGACATGTGAGTGCCGTGGGTAGAACGGCGGGTTAGGCATTGACTTTGGGTTCCTTAACCGTGCGTGTGCTGTAACTTTAGCTTTGCACCGTACTGTAAGCTTGCACCTCAAATCCAACAGGGATTATTACTTGCATTCAGCGTTCAGCTTCAAGAGAGCTATATCTTTGTGTTGCTGCTGAACCTTGTTTTATTTCATATTTTGTTGTTTCTGTATATGGGTTTAGCAGTGATGGCAGGGAAGGATAAGCCCAATAATAATCATTCAAGGTTTTTGAGTGGTGCAACCACTCCAAGGAACAGCAATGTCCGTGTTAACCTGTGTGTTAACCTATGTTTGTGTGTGACTATGAGTACCAGTAGGGGCGAGTGAGAGAGAGAGAGAGAGAGAGAGAGAGAGGGTCATCCGAATAACATATTTAAAAAAATGCTGTAATGAAAGATTGTGGATCATGGTAAATTCAGGTGATGAACGTTGGGGTACCTTATTAAAAACATATGTAAGGCAACATTTTCAAAATGTCGCTAATTAAGTAGCATGTGATGTGTCAAACTAGGGATTATTCATGATTCTGAATCAATTGCAAGCATTAGTTTTGCACGGAAAAGAATCCTTCGGCTAATAACGGCCATAGCCGTCATCACAAATGTGAATGATGCGGTCATGATGGTTGCGGTTTATGGACTTCAGTGTTTTGTACCATACTATTGTATGAGTACCGAACAAAGAATGTTTGCTTTCGCCATCTATGTTGAAGAAGAGTCTGGGCAATTAAGGTTTATTCTTACTAGATGTACTAAAAGTTTCTCAATTTTATATTTAGATTTAGTCTGGCTTAATCTAGTTACTTCTGAGGTAGGTTTCTGGAGGTCAATGATTAAAGTGTGATAACCTTTGAGGGGATTAAGTCCACCCATCAAGCCCATTAGTGTCAACCTCAGGCCCTCAGATCATGGTCTGATTTTGAATCTAAATGGCGTTGTGTTTCTGCTATTGTCCTGGCTCTGCTCTAATTAAGAGCAATTTAGAAGTTTAGCATTTAATGGTTTGTTTACTACCCTGTATCCTGTAATGGATTGGTATTGTTTAACCCTTGTGGAAATGTGGTGTTTAATTTTAAAATCCACTGCTTCTCTGCATATCTCATTTCCCCCTCTGTCCAGGTTTGATTAGATTCTAATCCACAAACTTCCAAGGCACTAATAACATGGGTCATAAAATGTTTTACAATTAATAAGGTTTCTTTTGCATTATTTATATTATATCTATGTTGGTTTAGTCTATCTGCTATTGTGTTCCTAGTTTCACCCACATATTGTAGGTTGCACTTGTTGCATGTAATTAGATAGACACAGTTACTAGTATTAGCCTGTATGATTTGTTTTATTCCCACCATTCTCATTGTGGTTCTATTTTTCACCTGTTGTTTAGGTCTGAAGTAATCCGCGTATCGGTCTGTTTGTCTCCTTTAGTTTGCTATGTACAAGGTAATCTTAGGTTAGGGGACAGGGTTAGTAATGGAGCGAGTCGGACCAATGCGCCGTTGGAATAATGACACTGACCCGTTGTAGAGGGCTTGTCTTATATACTGTATACTGTATGTAGGTGTGACCTGAGTTTTTGACCAAACAAGCCCATGACCTTCCCTGGATCGTAACACACCGTTAACTTGGGCACACACGCACGCACACACTTGATAGTAGATTTGACTGTCACCAACGTACTTTAAGGTCATCAAGAATGGTGGTCCCTTATTGGCCGGTGGACAACAGCGACAGACATACACACCCAGCCGATTGCAGTACTTGTGCGCTCTGCTTGCGATCTAGTGTCAACATCATCAATCATGTACTGCAGCGCAGTACGTGATTCCCAACCGGGCCATGAGGATATTGCAAGCCAAATAATTGACAAAAACGCTAAGATTTGAATGATGATACATAACTTTTACATTGACAGCAGGTTGACTGCGGACCATTTACGGTTCTACAATTAATTAACTGTGTTTAGAAGTCAAAGTGTTAACTCTATAATTGCTGCTAGCTAGCTGTAAACCCCAGCTCCAGGGGCCATTGCATACGTTCACTTTGAATAGACTTTGAATACACACACACTCGCTACAAACACAAACACAGCATTGGAACACAGTACACAAGCTCATTCTCTCGTCAGAAGCTTTAACATGGCGCCAGAAATTAAATCGAAATGTGGATGGCAGGTAATAAGCTGATGAGACAAAGAGGGAACTGGAATTGGCTATTCTCTTCAGCTGGGCTTAATTTCCCAGTTGGAACACTTCAAAGAATCTTCTGATGAAGCCATGAAGTGATAATGGTCAAAAGTCCTCCAGTCCAAACACAGGTGCTTTTGATTAAATAACTACTCCGTTTTTAATCTCATTCAATATAAAATTTTGAAGAATGGCTTGTGACCCATCTCACCGCTGACCACTTTTTGATTTGATTTTCAAGTGGGCCTTGATCCAGGAAAAAAGCTATATAGCCTATTTATTTTTGTATTCACAATTTGCACATTTGTCTTGATTTTGATTTCTAAAGAACACAACTTTAAAATAAGCCATTTTAAAATAAGCATTTTGTGGAAAATGTTCATGCCGATATTATAACGTGCACTGGTAATCGGGTTTAAAGAAATATCTCCTTGAGGCAGAGGGCCTCAAACAGGATTGTGCATAGGGCCCACAAAAGACTACAATTAGTCCTGCGTTCCAATCCCAAATAAATCCCAACATCTTTGAAATCTCAATTTAATTTCTTGTTCACCTTTCTCATTTTAGTAATGGTCGTTCCTATAGTTACTTTGATTGGATTGACTGCTCTAAAATGAGCTAAAACGTGGCGTGTGATGTGAAGGCAAGATGTCTCTGCCTGCTCATTATAGATTTAATGAAATAGCTGACCCAGACAGGGTGCTTGTTTGCACTTGCAGCCTGGGTGCACACAGAAGGGTTGTCAAGCTCTGATAGAGGCAGACAGACGTGTCTGGTCATAATATTGAAACCCTTCCCATGCATATGAAGAGAAACAATCTTGTCTGTTGCTTGACAGATAATAAGCTGATGAGACAAAGAGGGAACTGGAATTGGCTATTCTCTTCAGCGGGGCTTAATTTCCCAGTTGGAGCACTTCAAAGAATCTTCTGATGAAGCCATGATGTCAAAAGTGATAATGATCAAAAGTCCATCAAAAGTCCTCCAGTCCAAACACAGGTGCTTTTGATTAAATAACTACTCTGTTTTTTAATCTCATTCAAGATTGATTACGTGCCATATCCTGGAGGGATGTGACGCTCTGATTTGTTGAGAAACTAAGATTCTGCCATTTGAGGCTGAAACTTCTGAAAATGCCCAAATCAACCACTGATTCCAGCTCCCTCATTTTTCATCAGCGTATTGTCTGTCAAAACAATAGACACCATTGTTACTGTTCATACCCTTTGTTTCATACATGGTTGTATAACAATGTCCCTCAAAATAGTGGGATCTACAGACAAACGTTCTGCAACGTGACCCCCAAATTACAAGGTTCTTAGGGCCCTATTTTTGCCATTGTCTCACCCGTTGGCACCCGCTGCCCTGGCAGGGCAGCTTGCACTGTCCCTAAACGGTATCTTAGGGCAACACTACCCGCTGTTCTTTATGCTGACTCCGTTATTTGCACTGAAGGTGTGCCTGTGGGTTGATTACGCTTTCCCTAAAATTGCCCGCACACACGTCTGGGAAAGGGCATAGCGGATTCTAAAACCACCCGCTATGCCCAATTAGTTTGGTAGAGCACTGTGAGCTTGTAGGTCTGCTATTTTTTTGCAGCGTGGGCCGCGCTGAGAAGTTGAGGGACGATTACGAAAGCGTAGTTTCACGGGTGCGGTCCCGTGAAATGGTCGCACGCGTGCTGGTTTCGTGCAGACACCCATAGCTGACTAGACCTGGATTGTGGACTTGTGGTGAGCTTTTATTTTTTACGCTACGCATCTGGAGCAGACCTGTGGTTGATCCAGACCCTCATGAGCAGACCTGGAGCAGACCTGTGGTTGATCCAGACCCTCATGAGCAGACCTGGAGCAGACCTGTGGTTGATCCAGACCCTCATGAGCAGACCTGGAGCAGACCTGTGGTTGATCCAGACCCTCATGAGCAGACCTGGAGCAGACCTGTGGTTGATCCAGACCCTCATGAGCAGACCTGGAGCAGACCTGTGGTTGATCCAGACCCTCATGAGCAGACCTGGAGCAGACCTGTGGTTGATCCAGACCCTCATGAGCAGACCTGGAGCAGACCTGTGGTTGATCCAGACCCTCATGAGCAGACCTGGAGCAGACCTGTGGTTGATCCTGAGTCACGCACTCCCCGTCTGAAAGGACCTTAAGAACACGCATCAGGCAGATGGAATCCCGCACACAACTGTGTGTGTGTGTGTGTGTGTGTGTGTGTGTGTGTGTGTGTGTGTGTGTGTGTGTGTGTGTGTGTGTGTGTGTGTGTGTGTGTGTGTGTGTGTGTGTGTGTGTGTGTGTGTGTGTGTGTGTGTGTGTGTGTGTGATGCAGCATGTAAGGGGCGTTGGGTCCCCCCCATGCAGGCGGCAAGGATCCGGTTTTAAAAAGGAAGCCAATGAGTACATTAAAACGCTGCAGTTGTCATTAATTCTATTCTATGTCAGTGGTTCTCAACCATTTTCATGTCAAGAACCCCAGAATCATCTGTATTTGGCCACGGACCCCCATCTGAAAATATGTAGTTCCAGGGACCCCCCAGAAGCAAAGATTTGAGTTTAAAAACATTCGCTCTGAAAGAATATATGTTCAAAGATGTGTGCTCACATTTTTGCAATTTTTCTAAAATAGCTAAAATACAACAATGCTTAAAACACAAAGGGTGTCCAGAATTGTGTATTTGTTAGTTTTTTCTCTTGTGAAACTATTCATAGTTGTGTTACAGTAGATGTCTCTTTCAATTTGCCAGCAATGATGCGCAAGACAGTGGCTGGTTGGTTTACAATATAATAAGCTTAATAAGACTCTAAAGGTAGAATAGACTAGCAATCCTCACCCATGAGTTCATATTAAGATATTCACTGACACAAAAATGTATACGATTTTGTCTTCGGTTTTGTTTTTGTCTTCGGTTTTGTTTTAGCCTGAAGGAAACAACAGGCATCCAGAACTGGCTTGTTAGGGGCTTTGATTGAACTACTATATAGATAGTTCCATGAGAAGAGCTGAAACGTGTGAGTTGAGAGAGAGTTATTGTTAGTCAGGGCTCATTAAAGGTGAAAACATATTTAGCTACACTAATAAGGCATACAGTGGAATGCTCCCTTAAAACATAATTTGTAATAATAATACAAATCCTTGCACTTTTATGCAGCTGCAGTGACTGGCCGCACGTGTCTGTCTGTCTGATTACGAGGACTCAACAGCTGCAATACCACTGGGTGACCTAAAGTGGCACTGTTGAGCAGCCTACAAGGGCCATTCTCAGTTCTCACTGAGCGCTATAACTATAACTGCAGCCAGCCAGCGGTGTTGTTGAGCAGCCTGCACCGCTCAGTTCAACACGGGTGTGATTGTTTTTACTTTATTCTTTTCTTAGATAGGAGGGTACACTCTAATCAGAGTTAAATTAACTCTGAAGAGGTTAGGGTTAAGGCTCATTCATAGTCTGGATTTTCGGTGGTGAGGTGACCACTGAACTACAACATGACGTCACAAGCCGCGGTGAAGAGCAAAACACCGCCACCGCCCCAGCCCTTCTCTGTTGTTTTTACTCACCACCGCTCAACGTTATTTCAGCTCCGGTGGTCACCTCACCACCGAAAATCCAGACTATGAATGAGCCGTTAGGGTTAGAAACCCCATAAGGGTCCATTTGGTGTTGGACCCAGTGGTGGTCCCCGGACCTGACGTTGAGACCTGACTGGGTGAGACGGGGAACCAAGGGCAGAGAGATGAGAGACAATGAGAGCATATGGTCCGTGTCTACGCGCTAACTGGCTTAGCTGAGCTACCGGACAGACAGCCCCCCAGTATGTTCCCTTAGCCCATTTAGACCTGGGGAGGCGTCTGCGTCACCTCATAGCTTTTAACCCACTCTAGTCGTTATTTAAACTTTATATGTTGAAAAATAGCTGATCTACAAACTCATAGCGCGGCACTCGGTGCCGCGCTATGAGTTTGTAGATCAGCTATTTTTCAACAATTAGCAGTTATTTAAACTTTATATGTTGAAAAATAGCAGATCTACAAACTCATAGCGCTGTACTCTGTGCCGTGCTATGAGCTTGTAGATCAGCTATTTTTCAACATATAAAGTTTAAATAACTGCTAATTTTTTTTTAAATCGTCAAACAATCAGAATGTTTTGAACTCAAATCTTTGCTTCTGGGGGGGGGGTCCGTCCCAAAGAATTATATGTAATTGGCCGCCGACCCCCATCTGAAAATATGTTTCAGATGGGGGTCGGCGGCCAATTACATATTATTTTTGGGGGTCCTTGACATGAAAAACTTTGAGAACCACTGACATAGAAACATGATTTGGAAGACGTAGAATCTGGTCTCAGTCCTAAATAGTTTAATGAATGACTTGCTTACACCCCATTCCCCAGCCTATATAAACACAAACAATAACAAATGATTGAGGAAAACCAGGCCGTTGTTGTCAGCAGAGGAGGATAAGAGATTGAGACTCATTTGGCTGTGGATAATTCCTCAAGATTAAACGGGTTTAACAGTTCCAATAACTCACAGTCCCAGTAAAGACCTCAGTCTGTCATGAGGTGTTAGGCCTCACTCACACTGTTGCAACATGCATACTGTACAACATTTGTCTTGTGTCTTGTCCGTGTTTAATGGCCGTCCCAATGCATTTCCAATGGAAGTCACATGGTTTGACAAAACATTTTTGTTTGATGCGGGGGAGGGGGGCACAACACTAACCTGACTCCGCCAGATGGGGCAGCAGAGAGCCACAACGACCTGGCCAATCAGCGGCAGCTAGAGGCGGGATCAAGGCATAAACAGTGCTGCCTTGATCCCGGCTCTAGTTACCGCTGATTGGCCAGGCCGTTTTGTGGCCGGAGCATCAAGTCTGCTTGAGAGTTCCCAGATGGGAGCAGGAGGGGGGAACCCAGTGTACTCTCTGCTGCCCCATCTGGCGGAGTCAGGTTAGCACAACACAGCCATCAAACAAAAATGTTTTGTCAAACCTGCATGTGACTTCCATTGGAAATGTATTGAGGAGGCCATTAAACACGGACAAGACACAAGACAAATGTTGTATGCATGTTGCAACAGTGTGAGTGAGTATTTCCATTTTTAGATACTCTCTGCTCCACTATATCAGAGGAAAATGTTTAGGCACTTTGTACTCCTTTTGTCACGCGATGCGACCGCATTGTGAGCATGCCGATGTGTGTATGACTATTTTACTGTTGGTATACTTTTAATGTATGTTCATGCCAATGCTTTAGTACTTTTACTCAAGTAAGAAAGTGAAATGACTTTTACGTATAGACTTGTACGAGTTTTTCCACACTGTGGTGTTAATACTGAATGTCCCCGCACTATCGGGGGGGATGCCTGGTCTATTATGTATGTCTTTTTTTTCGAGGCGCTGGTCTAGCACCGTTTCCATTTAGCTGCACTAATAGTTAGTCGTTGACTCATTGCGTATTGGCTGCATACTGCAGGGGTTCTCAACCCGTGGGTCGCGACCCCTCGGGGGGTCGCCAAATTATTTTAGGGGGTCCCCAAATTATTTAAAAAAAAAATATATATATATATATATATATTTTTTTTTTAATTTATTTTCACCATTTTTCAAAAATAGCAGACCTACAAGCTCGTAGCGCGCCACTCGGTGGCGCGCTATGAGCTTGTAGATCTGCTATTTTTCAATAGCTAAATTATAACAATGCTTAAAACACAAAGGGGTTCCCGCCCAAAATGGTTTAAGGTTATTGTAGCAGTCAATTTATATTGGGGGTCGGGAGGGGGCGGGGCGGGGGTCCCGAGACATTGCCAAAGCATTTCCGGGGGTCCCCGGCCAAAAACGTTGAGAACCCCTGGCATACTGTACATGCAGTAACTGCATGCAGTTTAGTCTCAACTTGATCAAGGTGTCAAATGGGCTAATTAACAGTGGTTCCCACACTTTTTTTGACTTGAGAGCTACTTTCAAAATGACTCGACAAGATCTACCGACCAAAAGAATATTATACAATTGCTGGAAATAATTCAATGTACCTGTGGTGTGGGGGCTGTTCTATATGACAAACGCACTTGGAATGGGCTAACAGGGGGGGGAGGGGAAATGGAATTGTTTTGTTTTTCTTTTCTTTTGAACTGGTTCAGACTGTACAGTACGACATGTGGGTACGTCATAAGCAATCCAACCGACGGATCCAGAGGACATGTACACACAATGTTTTCCTTTTTTTTTTTTTTTGGCCTCCAAGGCCACCATACTCTTCGCTCTTCGTTCATCCATGGTCCCCGTCACTTCCTAGTTTACCGCAAGGATAGTCTAAGAAGGATGAGACACGAAGACCGTACGGGCGACGCCATGTTGCTTTGGAAGGAAAGAAACATGCGCAGTTGAGACCAAGGAAGCTGAACGCGGAAGTGTTGGCTGCATATAGCCCATTGCGCATGTTTCTTTCCTTCCAAAGCAACATGGCGTCGCCCGTACGGTCTTCGCGTCTCATCCTTCTTAGACTATCCTTGGTTTACCGCTGCAGAAAGAATGCCTCGTATCTCCTAATCCAGGGCGTTCTCAACCCGTGGGTCGCGACCCCTCGGGGGGTCGCCAAATTATTTTAGGGGGTCCCCAAATTATTTTCAAAAAAAAAAAAAGTTTTAAATTTTATTTTCACGATTTTTCAAAAATAGCAGACCTACAAGCTCGTAGCGTGCCACTCGGTGGCGCGCTATGAGCTTGTAGATCTGCTATTTTTCAATAGCTAAATTATAACAATGCTTAAAACACCAAAAGAGGTTCCCGCCCAAAATGGTTTAAGGTTATTGTAGCAGTCAATTTATATTGGGGGTCGGGAGGGGCGGGGGTCCCGAGACATTGCCAAAGCATTTCCAGGGGTCCCCGGCCAAAAACGTTGAGAACCCCAGGGCGCTCTCCGTGGTTTTGATCTGATGGATATACTAAGGCTTAGTATATCCATCAGATCAAAACCACGGAAGTCAGAAATGAAGATCTTAGTAACTAAGCTCTTCATTTCTGACTTTTCACAATATGAACACGAGGGATTATTTAGCGATTTATTATCGGAATCTCAGCGAGGTAAGCAAGCAAAAATATGTATATAATAGGGGGGGGGGGGGTTTTCAGAGTAAAAGCGACCATATCTTCCTGGCACCAGGGGCTTCTATTTTGAAGGAATCCCGGCGCTGATTGTGTTTTAATAATAACTGTAATACTAGCACTCGTGAAAAGAAAGTAGGCACATTGTGGGTTTGAGCTGACAGCCCCTTTTGAAGTCAATCAATCAAGTCACCTTATTTCAAGTGGCAGATGTCAAAAATAGTTTTGTGTTTTATTTAAATTGCATATTTTTTTAGGCCATGTCATGTGTTCTACCTGCACAACCTTATAGTGATCTACTGGTAGATCGTGATGTACCTTTTGGGCACCCCTGGGCTAATACAACAATGTGAGTCATGACGTCAAAATAATGTCCCCACACTTTTTACGTCCTGACGGCACCCCTGATCTGAGTACTTCTTCCAACACTGTTGTTTTGACTGTTCCATGTGATATAGCTCTAAATCACACTTGGAAGAAGAACAACTAGGGAGTGAGACTGTTTTAACCCATTCTGAACGGGAACCCCTTTTGATGTTTTAAGCATCATGTTATACTAGATCTACATGCTCGTAGCACGGCACCGAGTGCCACGCTACAAGCTTGTAAGTCTGCTATTTTTGAAAAATCGTGAAAATGTGGTGCAAATCTTTGAATATATATTCTTTCAGAGCGAATGTTTTTAACTCAAATCTTTGCTTACAAATGATTGAGGAAAACCAGGCCGTTGTCAGCAGAGGAGGATACGAGATTGAGACTCATTTGGCTGTGGATAATTCCTCAAGATTAAACAGGTTTAACAGTTCCAATAACTCACAGTCCCAGTAAAGACCTCAGTCTGTCATGAGGTGTTAGGCCTCACTCACACTGTTGCAACATGCATACTGTACAACATTTGTCTTGTGTCTTGTCCGTGTTTAACTCTTTGAGAGTTTCATGGATTTCTATATAGTTTTTAGACTTCTCTATGGCAGAATGGCGTTTTTGAATGATTTATTGAAAATTCTCTGCTGTGAATGTGTGACAACGAAAGACCTTCAGAGAAAGCTTGGCTTGTCTGCTTCCAGGAAAAAAATGAACTGAGTTGATAAAATGTTTAGTTGTGGTGTTGGAAGCCATTTAAAAGAGCCTGCATTTACACTGGGTAGTGTTTCTAGGACAACAAAAAAAGTTATGACCGGTTGAAGTTTTATTTTCTAAATAACTTTTTTTCTGCTGGGCGTACATAGCCATGCAATATCTCATTTTAAAGGGTGAGTTGTCTAGTTCAATTAAAATAAAATAAAAAGTTTCTCACATGTACCACTGTAGATATTTTGCCATCTATAAATAGCATGGTCAGTCATGATCAATCTGACCTATCCAGCTAAAAGTCCCCCTAGCTCTGAAATGGAACATCATATAAACTCAATTCTTTTTTGGGGTAAAATTAGACATTCTAACGCACATTTTGATATATACCATGTTTACATAGTCTTACCAGTACCGTGTCTATTCATGCATGTATCTCAAAAACCTGTTGTGAAAAAACAGTTTGGATAAAAAACACATCCAAGGACATTGTTTTGATATGACTTTGTGCCCATGATATGTATCAAAATATAGACTTGAATGTATACTGTATTATAACAAAAAAATTGTGTTCTTACCATCTACCGTTACAGAGTAAATCACAGTTGAAACTCGCTTAGTCAAACCATAAACCTCAGAATAGTGAACAAAATAGCCATGACAGGTCTAACTCATTGTAAAAGCTTGTCTTTTATTTTTTATGACTACTAACATAATACAATTATAATAAATATTACAGAAAATAAATAGGCCTACATACAAAACAGTTGTCCCCAAACTCCCCAGTGTCCCCAAACCACTGCATTCCAGTTGTTCTTGACGGTGTGTGTGTGTGTGTGTGTAGGCTAAATTTAAAAAAAACAACAACTGAAATGAATGAATGCATCCGGTTCAGTGTCGGAGAACTCCATCGCAGTCTTGACTCTTCGTCTTCATCATCCTCCTCCTCCTCCTCATCTGATGCCAGTTCTAAATATATAAAAATAAACATTTAGCTGTAGTCAGCCCGGCCAATAGCCAGTTGGGGGGGGGGGGGGACGTAGGCTATCTGACATCATCGTCATCATCATCATCACACGGCGACACACTAAACAATGTACAGTCATGACTGTATACAATATACAATGAATGCAATTATCATGCAAGCTCAGACGTCAATGAAACGTCATACAGATCTTATATAATACGCTACTGTTAGCTTCACTCCCCGTCCCCCCTCCGATCCTTGTAGCAAGGATCGAAGTAGCCCCATATGTGCCCTCTCCCTACGCTCATTCTGTAGCTCCGAGATGAGCTACAGAATGAGCGTAGGGAGAGGGCACATATGGGGCTAGGATCGAAGCAACCACGCGTTGCTTCAGTAAACGATGCATGTTTGTTCTCCGTCTTTGTAGACAGTAAATAAAAGGAGCGAACATTACTCTAAAGATCAGATCGCCTATAAGGCACGCTACAATAGAAAATACTTGTACTGCCATGCGTGCATGCCTGCTACGATACATTTGTACTGCACCAACCAACCGATCGAAACCAACCCCCCCTCCAGCCATTATCCAGCACCAATGCACCGACCAACACCATTAGCCAGCACCTTTGGTGCTGGCTAATGGCTGGGGGCCATCGTGGTGAGTCATTCTGGCGTCATGATCTGACTAGTAGTAGTAATTATCCAAGCATCTATTTGTAGCGATCATCTTATGATTTCTGATCACTATAGAAGGGCATTTTCTACAATAAGATTACCTCAAAACATTCCGGGTTGATCGTCTTCTTCAATGGTTTCCCGGTATAGCTCATCGGACGACGATGGGGAGACAATGAAAAAAGGAGGGAGGGAGCAGCGAGTCTCGCTGTAAGCACTGGACCAGGGCTACTCCGCCTGGAGAAGGCGACTGGGACGCGTATGGATCAATACTACTACCACAAAACTCGCTCAAATAAATAGTACTGCTTTCAACTTTTTCTGCTAGAAAATCGCTCGGGCGAGACGGCAAACAGGCAAAACAATGATAACTATGAAGACTCCCTCTGCCCCCACTGTTTACAGGGGGTGGGACCAGCTTCCAATGGTAACACGTACACGTGTGTCACGTGACACGGGTTTTCTGGGTAATGTAGTTGGAATATAAGCTCAGGAATTTAAACAGCGCTTCGGAGCATATTAATATGTTTAGATTCATCAAAAACTGTGAAGACGCCAATTGGCGTCATTGATCATTTACGGAATTCTGATGAAGACGCCAATTGGCGTCTTTCATCTTCTAAGGGTTAATGGCCGTCCCAATGCATTTCCAATGGAAGTCACATGGTTTGACAAAACATTTTTGTTTGATGCGGGGGAGGGGGGCACAACACTAACCTGACTCCGCCAGATGGGGCAGCAGAGAGTATCAAGGCATAAACAGTGCTGCCTTGATCCCGGCTCTAGCTGCCGCTGATTGGCCAGGTCGTTTTGTGGCCGGAGCATCAAGTCTGCCTGAGAGTTCCCAGATGAGAGCAGGAGGAGTGAACCCAGTGTACTCTCTGCTGCCCCATCTGGCGGAGTCAGGTTAGCACAACACAGCCATCAAACAAAAATGTTTTGTCAAACCTGCATGTGACTTCCATTGGAAATGCATTGAGGAGGCCATTAAACACGGACAAGACACAAGACAAATGTTGTATGCATGTTGCAACAGTGTGAGTGAGTATTTCCATTTTTAGATACTTTCTGCTCCACTATATCAGAGGAAAATGTTTAGGCACTTTTTACTCCTTTTGTCACGCGATGCGACCGCATTGTGAGCATGCCGATGTGTGTATGACTATTTTACTGTTGGTACTTTTAATGTATGTTCATGCCAATGCTTTAGTACTTTTACTCAAGTAAGAAAGTGAAATGACTTTTACGTATAGACTTGTACGAGTTTTTCCACACTGTGGTGTTAATACTGAATGTCCCCGCACTATCGGGGGGGATGCCTGGTCTATTATGTATGTCTTTTTTTCCGACCGGCGCTGGTCTAGCACCGTTTCCATTTAGCTGCACTAATAGTTAGTCGTTGACTCATTGCGTATTGGCTGCATACTGCAGGGGTTCTCAACCCGTGGGTCGCGACCCCTCGGGGGGTCGCCAAGTTATTTTAGGGGGTCCCCAAATTATTTTCAAAAAAAAAATATATATATATATATATATATATATATATTTTTTTTTTAATTTTATTTTCACCATTTTTCAAAAATAGCAGACCTACAAGCTCGTAGCGCGCCACTCGGTGGCGCGCTACGAGCTTGTAGAACAGTGGTTCCCACACTTTTTTGACTTGAGAGCTACTTTCAAAATGACCGGCTCAACAAGATCTACCGACCAAAAGAATATTATACAATTGCTGGAAATAATTCAATGTACCTGTGGGGGCTGTTATATATGACAAACGCACTTGGAATGGGCTAACAGGGGGGGAGGGGAAATGGAATTGTTTTTTTTTCTTTTCTTTTGAACTGGTTCAGACCGTACAGTACGACGTGTGGGCACGTCATAAGCAATCCAACCGACGGATCCAGAGGACATGTACACACAATGTTTTCCTTTTTTTTTTTAGTTGGCCTCCAAGGCCACCATACTCTTCGCTCTTCGTTCATCCACGGTCCTGGTCACTTCCTGGTTTACCGCTGCAGAAAGAATGCCTCGTATCTCCTAATCCAGGGCGCTCTCCGTGGTTTTGATCTGATGGATATACTAAGGCTTAGTATATCCATCAGATCAAAACCACGGAAGTCAGAAATGAAGAGCTTAGTAACTAAGCTCTTCATTTCTGACTTCTCATCTGCCTCTTGTTCAAAATATGAACACGAGGGATTATTTAGCGATTTATTATCGGAATCTCAGCGAGGTAAGCAAGCAAAAATATGTATATAATAGGGGGGGGGTTTCAGAGTAAAAGCGACCATATCTTCCCGGCACCAGGGGCTTCTATTTTGAAGGAATCCCGGCGCTGATTGTGTTAATAATAACTGTAATACTAGCACTCGTGAAAAGAAAGTAGGCACATTGTGGGTTTGAGCTGACAGCCCCTTTTAAAGTCAATCAATCAAGTCACCTTATTTCAAGTGGCAGATGTCAAAAATAGTTTTGTGTTTACTGTTTTTTGATATTTAAATTGCATATTTTTTTAGGCCATGTCATGTGTTCTACCTGCACAACCTTATAGTGATCTACTGGTAGATTGTGATGTACCTTTTGGGCACCCCTGGGCTAATACAACAATGTGAGTCATGACGTCAAAATAATGTCCCCACACTTTTTACGTCCTGATGGCGCCCCTGATCTGAGTACTTCTTCCAACACTGGTGTTTTGACTGTTCCATGTGATATAGCTCTAAATCACACTTGGAAGAAGAACAACTAGGGAGTGAGACTGTTTTAACCCATTCTGAACAGGAACCCCTTTTGATGTTTTAAGCATCATGTTATACTAGATCTACAAGCTCGTAGCACGGCACCGAGTGCCACACTACAAGCTTGTAAGTCTGCTATTTTTGAAAAAATCGTGAAAATGTGGTGCAAATCTTTGAATATATATTCTTTCAGAGCAAATGTTTTTAACTCAAATCTTCGCTTCTGGGGTGTCCCTGGAACAACATATTTTAGATGGGGGTCGGCAACCAATTACATATATTTTTGGGGGTCCTTGACATGAAATAGTTTGAGCACAACTGACACAAACATGGGTTTTTCAGAAAACTGTCATGATTTACAAGACATTTGTAGAATCAATTGTCAGGTCTTGTTGTCAAATGGGTTAAAGTCATCCACTTCTCTGCTGCCACTGTCATCATCATCACCATCGTCATTGTCTGTGGAAGAAGCAGCAGTAATGAAATGAAATTAAATGATTACTATATTTACCCAGGGTATCTGGGCTAAGCTCAAGAACTTGTTTCCAGCCAGGCCCTGCTCATAGAACACATTTCATCGTAGTGGTTCAATGCCTTGTTCAAGGGCACTTCAGCGGTGGTAATTTTAACGTGTCGGACCGCTGATTCGAACTGGCGACCTTCCGGTATCAAGACCGCTTCGCAATCCGCTCGGCCACCGCTGTCTGCAACGTCTGCCTGCACTGTCTTGAAGACAATAGACAGGCTGACATGCCTGCATTTATACTCAGTTGCGCACGTGTGCCACGCATGGAAAGTAGCAGGCCTACACACTCACAGCCTGCCTCAGTGACACGTTGAGAGTATTTACAGCTGCAATTTTCCATGGGTATCCGGAGAACTCGCCAGTTTACCAACTCGCCGCGATGTTTGTGCATTTTAGTTTGACTTCACCTTCATTTAAATTGAATTGAGAGAGAGAGAGGATAGTTGTTTAGTAGGGGTGTAACGATACATTGTAACAGCGATACGATACGTATCACGATACATGGTTGACGATATGATACGATATTGGTTCATTATGGCGATACGATACGATGCGATTCAATGATTCAATGATCTATACAGTAACTATTTAGCAAATAAATTAAATCTGTGTGAAACATGTGGATAGTGCAGGTTTTTTTAAGGGAAAATGTATGAATATGGATATAAATGAGTAAACAGTGATTCTCTGGCAAATACATAGACATTATATTTGAACACACATTATAGACAAAAACCATACCTTGACATGAACACCATCCATATGGATCAAGTGTAGCGATATTGAATGGAAATGTAATTAAACCCCTCTTTTTCTGTTTTCTTCTTAGAAAGTGCTTAGTATTAATACAATTGATTATTTGCATTGCAAAACAATGTGACACAAAGTCAATGTTGCTGTTTACGTTTCGATGCAGTTACTATATTGTTACACCCCTAGCATGTTCTAGCTTCAAGTGATTTTTTTTGTGTGTGATTTTTGTTTTTTTCATATTAACAGTTTGAATGTTGAAGGTTTTCATTCCAACAGATTATTGATTTGGGTAAATTAAATGTATACATTTATAAGTCAAAGTAGATCCTTTTTCTGTAATTTTACCTCTGTTTTGGGGGCGGAGAAGAGCAGTTCCGAGATTTGCATGTAGCTTTCGATTGGTCTTTGGAATGTCTTTGTCCTTCACACTCTGAGCACCGCCCATTAGCGTGCTTGTGTGTTTGTAAACACAGAATTCTTCAACATGGCTATAGTATGGAGGAGCATTTGGGATTTTATAGCCCTATTAACACAATCAGTGCCGGAAGTCCTTCAAAATAGGAGCTCTGGGGTGCCGGAACAACATGGCTGCTTTTACTCGGAAACCCATGACCCGGAAACAATCCACTAAAAAAAGTTTACTTTACATAGCTAGCTTACATTGCGATCGTTTTAGTTTATACGATATATGATCCAAAAAGCGTTCATATTTTGCGGGAGAGACGGATGAGGAGCAGAAATGAAGCGCCAGTATATCGATCCGTTCAACACCACGGAGAGCGCCCTGGATTAGGAGAGACGAGTCATTCTTTCCGCCGCGCTAACGGCTAGGTCAATGGTAAGCTAACAATTGCCTAGAGTGTAGCATACGGTAGCCGAAAGGTGAACTGACAAATTAAAAAAAAAAAAAAATCAGAATATTCTTATCTCGCTCCGTATCATTGAGGATGCGCTAAGACGTCCTCACACGTCGGATGTACGCGTCGATTGGGACCCCTAGGACGTGTGGCGACGTCCTATGTACGGAAACGGTTAATCACCGGGAATGGCGTTGAATTAAGCATATAAATTCCGGCCTCCTTTTATTAGCCGGGTTTGTTTTTGTTTTTTCAAGTGTCGTATCTGTTACCTTCGCTGCTCTGGCTGGCTGTGCCTGTCACTTCAGCGTCCAGATGCGGGTGGTCGCGCTGCTTGGCTCGCAACAAAGTTAACAACCAAGTTAACTTCGGGAGAGAAGGCCAATAAGCACTGTTCATGGCCACGGACAATAAAACTACCGGTAATGAGAGCAGCAGTCTAACTGCAAGTGAAATCTATCCCACAGCCTACTAGGCTACTACGATGAGTGAGTAATGAGTTTGTGACACGTTGTGCTGCGCGCCCGCAGATCTGCCCTTCATGCAACGAAAGTAACCGACAGATCGCAGAGCGCATGGGGCTCCAGCCAGCAGCCCCATGCGCGTTGTGGATCTGTCGTTTTATGGATCATGGAACGAACATACCGGTATGCTGTTAGCTTGTTGCTAACGGGACCCCCTCCCTCCCTCTCTCTCCCCCTCTCCCTCTCCCTCTCCCTCCCTCTCTCTCCCTCTCCCTCTCCCTCTCTCTCTCTCTCTCTCTCTCTCTCTCTCTCTCTCTCTCTCTCCCTCGCGTTAGAGAGAGAGAGAGACGCTCTCTCTAACACGTCTATCTCTCTCTCTCTCTCTCCCGTTGAAGCCTTGGATTTTTGGTTGGATGGTTGGATCACTGCAGTGTTGTACTATTCTGATTTGATATTATATGAAATAGCCTATCATATGTGATGCATTGTGACAAAAAGAAAAGTGACAATCAATTGTGGAATATTTTTTGAAACATTTTATTGAAACATTTAAAACACATCTGTCATGGGGGTCACTGGCCCAGAATATTTTTGGATTAGGGTCCTTAGTTGGGCAAATGCATTCATCTGGGGGTCCTTGACATGGCAATGTTACTGTGTGAGGATCACTGGTTTAAACAACGTTATGAAAAGCCCAAATAAGCACTTTAGAAACAAGAAAAGCAAACACAACTACGAATATTTACCTCGGCAGGGAGTGCAGTGCCCAGTATCGAGTCGGTCAGACCCACGGTTCTCCAGAACCACCACAAAGGCTCTGGTCAGGCTCTGCCGGTGGGCCTAATAAGGCCAAGTCCCCTCACCTGTGCAATTCCTAGCCTCTGCCTCAGCCAATTGATTGCCATGGCAACCCCACACCTGACAATAACTAGTCCTCTCAGTTTGCACTCTTCAGGCACAGGCAGATACAGAGATCTCCATGTGGGACACAGACAGATAGTTAAAACGGGTGCTATGACAAGTTGACGGGTTAACGGGTATTCCAAAGTTGCATCGTTCTCAAGTAGGCCGGTGGCCGACGGGCACGTACAGGTCTAGTACCTTGAATGAGTCAAAATCAATGTGGAAGGAGGTAAGAAGGTGGCGAACTTTAAAGAGGGTCCAACTGTCCAAGGCAGCTCTGTGTAGTTGAAGTAGAAAGATCCTTTATTTCATGAAGATTAAAAACAACAAGGGTTCAAAAACGTTGAATAGAGGAAGGGAGCGCTGCCGTGGTCCTTTGTTTGTTGAACTGAATACAGGTGCTCGTTGGCGAGGTTAAATCATAACAATAAAGAAGAGGATCCAAGGCACTCTGTTCCAGCGAGGTGAAGAAAAGCCTTTTTATTTGGCAAAGAACATTACAAAAAAGGAGGACCAACGCGTTTCGGCACTCGGCCTTCGTCAGGGTCCCATAGTTATGACATGCAGCAGGACGTCATTATATAGCGGGCCGATTTACGGGCCGATCTACAAGCTCACAACGCGTCGCAGCGTGACGCCTTGTGAACTGGTAGATCGGCTATTTTCAGCATGCAACTAAGTGTAAAATTACTTGTGTCTTTTACTAATACTGGATCTCTTGTCCACTAGTCCCTTCCTAACATTTTAGTCTCGTTTTTATTTGTTGACACAATTGACAGTATATTTAGTCATAGCTTTAGTCATCATGGCTTAGTTTTTATTTAGTTTTTAAATGTGTTTTTTTGTCAGTGTAAAAAGGTAGTCGACGAACATTTATTTCGTCATGGTATTAGTCGACGTACGAAATCAACACTGGTCACAACAAGATGGCCACTACAAACTCAATAATGTGCTCCAGGCTTTGGATTGAGCACCATTTATCGCCGTACACCCAACCACCCAACCCGCGAGCACCACCGCAGCATTTCTCACTCCGTTATCTCTCTTTCCATCTTGCTCTCTCCAGTCCACAAATAGACCAATTTGCTCTCCCAGGAAATACATCAGCTCTGAGGAAATAAGTGCGTGATGAGTCAGCGATGCATCAGAATCCTCAAGCAGACGACGGGAGCGAGACAGTCATGCCGTTAAACAAAGCCATGCAGGCCATTATTTACATCAGTGATGCCCAACCGTTTGAATTTCAAGGGCCCTCAGTTAGATAATGCATTAACCCATTTTGACCTGAGATCAGATTCTAAAAATGTCTTCTACATCCTGACAGTTTTCTGAAAAAGCTATGTTTCTATGTCAGTCGTTCTTCGATTTTTCAAAAATAGCAGACCTACAAGCTTGTAGCGCGCCACTCGGTGGCGCGCTATGAGCTTGTAGATCTGCTATTTTTCAATAGCTAAAGCATAACGTAATGCTAACACCAAAAGGGGTCCCGCCCAAAATGGATTAAGCCACTTAACCACCATTTGATATTGAGATTGTTAATCTCTGGGACTCCAATCTATACACTATACAATCCTAGGTGTTCATTTATGTCTGAGTGAGTGTACAAAATGGAACCAAATATAGGGTCCATTTAGTTCCTAACTATCGGCATACAGAGAGGTTGAGGAAATAATTCTCACTTTCTCTGCTGTATCAGGTTCTCAGAACCCTAATCTCCTCAACACGTGGGACTCAGTCTTTCCCAGCAGTTTCGCCTAGGTGGGGTTTTCTCTCTAGGTTGTCCTCAGACGAGCCCTCCATCGTTGCTTCCAGTCATCCCGGTTCTCCATACATCTGCTTTGCGCTCCTGCGTCGTTCCCT
The DNA here is from genome assembly GCF_951216825.1 of Electrona antarctica. NCBI lineage: Eukaryota > Metazoa > Chordata > Actinopteri > Myctophiformes > Myctophidae > Electrona > Electrona antarctica. Next base: position 44,795,178 of record NC_136790.1, read on the forward strand.
CCTCCTCCCCTCTGCTAAACTCTGTGTGAGTGTGAGTGTGAGGTGTGAGGTGTGTGGTGTGTGTAGGTGTGTGGTGTGTGGTGTGTGTGTGCGCGCCATGTGACGGCGGAGCGAGCAAGCGGTACAGAGAGAGGGAGACAGATGGTTGCAGAGGGAGTCGGGGTCAATGCTTAAGGACATCACCGCGAGTATGATGACCTCGACTGTTATCACCATTTTGGGTGATAAGTTATCACCTAAAAAGGTGATAAGTTATGACGGGGACTGAAGGTAAAGTCACCTTTGGTGCCTCATGAGGAACAAAGACAGTTGAGTGGTTCTTGAATCTTGAAATCTGGCCCTCGGTACCGAAAACAGATGTGCTTGCAGTCTTATATATAATATACTGAGGGTTTAGATTTTGCTCAATGGTATGCAAAAAGAGCTGCAGACTCATAAGAGCCACCGCTATAGCCTTTAACAGGATGATGCTAATGTTGTTTTCAAAATAGACTTTCTTATTGTACGGTATGTCATTATACAAGTAGGTGAACTTAATTAGCCGATCTACAAGCTCCCAGTGTGTCGCATGATGGCACATTGTAAACTTGTAGATCACCTATTTTTACTATTCGTTGTATGACAGTGTGTAATATATTGTTAGCCTGGCTAATAAGCCAGACCGAATCAGCCGTTGGCAAAAAAAAATTGCCTGCCGGCGGATTACGGTCTGGAGAGGCTCAATTGTACGCCCATTTCCTACACCAGAGAACTGGTGTGGCCAATCGGGACACGGTATGCAATATGGGCGGGCTTTGGTACAGCGACGTTCAATGCTTGAGACCTTTGACTGACAGTAGCTCTAACCAATTGTGTCAAAGAGAAAATGTTTGAACTCGCCCCCCGGGAAACAAGATCCATACACAGCATCTCCAGACTCAAATACCACACGACAGTGTGATTTGAGTCTGGCTTATTAGCCAGGTTAATATATTGTAGGGCTGAGCGGTTAAAGCATTTAGATCGTCTATTTGACTATTGCATTTGATTAGTTAGCCAAGTTGTGCAAATTAAGTGCAAATTAACCTGAACATTTCGTTGGATTTATCTGTCTTCTTATAGGCTTGTGTTTCAGTAAACGGAATACACACCAAAATAGATCATTTGAAGCAGACCATAATATTTTAGTTAGGGAGAGGGAGGGGCCTATACTCACAGCAACCTACAGGGGGCCCCGTGGACTTTGCGTTAGATTATTGTACAGCCTGTTCAATTTGGCCCAGGCAGCACTTCTAAGCATAACTCTTGTAGTGTGTAGTGTTTATTGTCATTGATTTACCATTTGATTATGGTCTCCTGAGTTCTGTAGCATAGACTGAGCCAAATGACTAGCTCATGAGTGCAATAAGATTAGCACCGCTATTGCGTGCCAGGCAGGCAGGCGGGCCGGGCCGCACAGTAAATTACCCAGCAGATTGAGGCATGAGGCAAGCCCCCAGAACCCAGAGGAATTGAAGCCAAATGGACATACTGGCCGATCGTGGGTACTGCAGCTGGAGGGCCCGGACGACACGATCCAAACTGAGCTCGTATATACTCGATGGCGGCGGTGCTCGTTCATGCCCTAGCGGCACGTTCATGAATAAACTCTTATGACGTACTGTAAATGGGACCTAAATACGGCCACGCCATTTAGACCCGAGTTAAAAACATTCACTTTGAAAGAATATATATTCAAAGATTTGCGCCACATTTTTACGATTTAAAAAAAATAGCAGACCTACAAGCTCGTAGCGCGCCACTCGGTGGCGCGCTATGAGCTTGTAGATCTGCTATTTTTTAATAGCTAAATTATAACATAATGTTTAAAACACCAAAAGGGGTTCCCGCCCAAAATGGGTTAACGCCCATCAATTTTCCGACCCCAGAAGAACGGGTGAAAAGGGAGTAGCCTATGTATGCGCTGGGTGAGCAACTCCAAAAAACGCAAATCTGGGGAAGTTTCCATCTTGATTCCCTTTGCAGAAGCTGACAGGTGGCGCATTCAGTGACAGACGTTCTGATGAAAAGTCTTGCCAGCAAAAGTCATGAACGTGTCTTGACAGCAGCAGTCGGTGACCAATCAACATTACTGCCCACCTTCCCCAATCAAATCAGTCTAGAACCAGGCCCGAAGAAAGCTGCTCAAAATGTCCTTGGCTTCCAGTGTTGATTGGGACTGATTTGCTCTAGGAGCACTTAATTCGTCCTCACTAACAGTGGTGGAAAGTAACTCCATACATTTACTGAAATACTGTACTTAACACATTGAGAGCCCACGCAAAACTGCCCAAAAATCACTTTCACCTAGAAAATCCATTCACATTTTTTATAATTCAGCTGACTGTGGAGACACATGCTGGAACTTTTTACTTTGAAATGTTTTATAGTTTCTGAGTTATTTAATTTAAACGCCAAATGCATTCTCAATGGCGAAAACACAAACTTTGGCACCATGTATTAAAAAAAAAAAAAATCATTGTTTTGATTTTTATGATTTTTTTTAATAATAAAAAAAAAAATATATATATATATTATTATTTTTTCAAAGACGTCCACAGACGTCTTGGGCTATGCCCGTGCGGTAATACCAAGGACGTCCACAGACGTCTTGGGCTTAAGTAACATGTTGAGGTCCTTTTACTTTACTGGAGTATTTCCAATTTCCAGTACTTTTACTTCTACTCCGCCACATCTTAGCTTCCCTAGCTTCATAAGAAGCTAGGGAAGAGAGGGAAATTAATCAATTGTAGTTAAAGAATTAATATATAAAAGAAAAGGGTCCCAGGTTCTAGAGAAGTTATTCAATGAGCCTCTAGTTGAGAATTTAATTTTTTCTAGGTGAATAAAGGATGAATTGCATATCTCTGCTGTCGGGAGGAAACCTTAACTCCAAAATCTTCATTTTTCAGGAAATGGAAAAACAAATTTTACATTTTTCAGAAATTGAAGAAACAAAGCAATACTGCCTCATCAAAGTTGGCATTGTGACTTTGTATATTATCAGATACTTGCATGTGTCATTATATTATCACCACTTTACCCGAATACAGCTCAAGTGGAGTTAGGTGGTTTTCTCTGTCAAGATGGTTCTTATCAATGACAGAGAAACCTCTTAACTCCACTGACAATGGATCTCCAAGTTTGATTATCACACATGCATGCACGCAACGCAACGCACGCACACACGCACGCGCACAGCCTCTTTCAGTGTCTGTCTGTCCCTCTCTCTCGCTCGCTCACATGCGCGCGGGTGCACACGTCAGTCTCACAGTCACACACAGGCCACGCTCGTCGCACGCACACAATCACACACGTGGGACCGACACAAACACGCACGCACGCAAAAGTTTAATCCCGTTCCTCCCATTCGTGCAGCAGCTAGCAGAGGAGGTGCATGGTGTGATCATGGTCTGCATGCACCGCTCTGCTCAGTGCACTAGGCATTAACGATTCACTCAACTCACGATACAATTCGTTCACGATACGATTTTTCACGATATTAAAAAGAATATATATTTTAAAGAACAAATTCAGTTTTTTTAATTTTATATAATGTATCTTCCCCCCCTGAGATTTTTTATTTAACTACATTGCAAAAAAGTAGCATTACCTTTGACAGTGCAGAAACATAATTGCCTTCCTTGATGAGCATCAACGACCATCATCACCTGGGCACAGTCAGACACACACAGCTCCCCTCTACAGTGCTCTACTACTGAAAGTGACTATAATATATATATTTTTTTATCGATTTTTTTAATTTCAATGAATCGATTCATATCGTCTGGATTAATATCGATATATATCGATATACGATATATCGTTACATGCCTACAGTGCACACAACTTGACACAAGACTTAACTTACTTTTTTTTGTGCTCTGGACTGGAATAGCTCGACAAAGGTGAATAAATGACAATATATCCATTTGAAACGTGCAATATGGGCTCGCCTCCGCCATGACAGTCAGATAGTAAACACTTGTAAACGCTTCGCGTCATCAGACTCTCTCTCTCTCTCTCTCTCTCTCACACACACACACACACACACACACACACACACACACACACACACACAGAAACTGTCGTTCTTTTTGTTTATCTTCCGCGCGGCTCTGAGGCTGAGCTGCAGTGGAGTTTCTACCGACAGTTTGTGGATCAAATGGAGTTCAGAGGTTCTTTCAGAAGCGCTTTTTGGTACTTTCCATTGGTGCAATATGTTCATAACAACACACAGACGTAAAGGGTGTTCAGTAGCATCGATTTATGGGGGAAAAAAAATCAAAAACCTTAAAATTTGAGTTACGAGGTATCCTCCCGACAGCGACGATATATTTTTGGGGGTCCTTGACCTGAAACTGTTTGAGAACCACTCGCATAGAAAAATTTGTTTTTTCAGATAACTGTCGGCATTTAGAAGGCATTTGTAGAATCGTCCTCAAGTCTAAATGGGTTAAGACTGGACAAGGCGGACGGCGCGGTCCACTGGTTCCATACACAGGCTAATAATCTGGCCACAACACCCAACAGTCGCTTTCCCTTTGCATCTCCTGTGAACACCCGGTTGGCCTCTGTGTTTTGTTTGGGCATTGGCTGCAATTAAAAAAAAAAAAAATTCAACAACTATAGCTTCTATTTCACCGTGCCAACTTAAAACTTTCCAGCAAGATGAAGCAGTAGGTGGATTCATCCACGATCAGTGTTTTCGTCGACTAAAACTATGACGAAAAATGTTCGTCGACTACCTTTTTTCACTGACGAAAACTAAATAAACTAAGCTATGGTGACCAAGACTGAATATATTGACAATGTTGTCAACAAATATAAATTGGACTAAAATGTTAGGAAGGGACTAGTGGACAAGAGATCAAATATAAGTCATTTTACACATGGTTGCATGCTGAAAATAGCCGATCTACAAGCTCACAGCGCGTCGCAGCGCGTTGTGAGATATTTTCAGTAAGTGTAAAATCAGTCATTACAACGGCATCAAGGCCTGACAAAATGCATTTTAGTCGACTAAATCAACTGTCGATTTAGTCGACTAAAATCTTATGATATTTAGTCAACTAAAACTAGACTAGCACTAAAACATTCCAGGTGACTAAAATATGACAACAAAATTAAGTTTTATTCCAAAGACTATGACTAAACTAAAATAGAAATTTGCTGCCAAAAACAACACTGCCACCTTACTAAGGAGAATTTCTGAGGACGAATTATATGAAGATAATTTTGAAAAATGAGTGAAGTTTGAAATGGTTGAAGTGGAACTTAAATGGCCAATTACACACATTAATTATCTTTAGCTTTGTTTCGTCCCTCCAGCACTGTTCAGTCCTGTCAACTCATTAACAAGTACGGTACTGGAAGAGTGAACAAACTGCTGTTTGGGATTGAAAATAATCTTCTGTGCAGCCATGTCTCTATTTCAGATCAAAGCCACACAGAAACAACAGTTGGTAATTATTTTTTGTAGCGCCCATCCTTTGTCTCGCACCCAGTGTGTGTGAAGTTCTACAGTACATCAATGGATTTCTTATTCATGTGAATCAATCCCTAGCCAGAAAGCACTACTATGTCTGTCTTTTAGAAGTTCCAAATCAATGCTGGTTTTCCTCTAAGAAAGGCCAAACGGTCTCATTTTCTTGGATGCATAATTGATTGTATTCTTATTCTTATTACAGAATTATTGTCTAGGCCTAGTGGACCGGAGGTCTGGGGAGAGACCTTATCGTCCATTCACTGGCTGCACGCACGTACGCACGCACACACGCACGCACACACACACAAATAAATCCTGCAGTATGTGATACATATTTTAAAATCTTGCACGCATGTTTAACACATCGACTGGCATTTACAGCCCGCCCCTGGGAGAATTGAATTGGCCATTTGCCAGGAACCCACAACCGCGGTGGGCACAAGGCGCACGGGCCGGCCCGAGTAATTGGCAGGGAATGAGTTCAGAATCACTTTATTTGTCATTTTCCCATGTACTTGCATACATAAAGAACATGAAATACCGTTTCCCCTCAGTTAGTGCAATATAAAACGTAGAACCTATTTAAGAAACATATAAGCTAAAAACAAAACATGGACAAACATTTTTTGTGCATTCCAAAGTGCAATTTTTAAGATAAAATATATAAGAGTTAAGATAAAAGTTTCAACCAGTAGCTGAACTATTTTATTATGATGCATTGCACACAAGTTATAGCTAATTTCAATTCCACTAACAGATTCATCATAGAAAAATATAAATGTATATATGCTGCTGAACTGTATCCAAACCATTGTTTAGTGGCACAGCTGTCCCACCAGTGTTTTCGTCGACTAATACTATGACAAAAAATGTTCGTCGACTACCTTTTTTCACTGACAAACTACATAAAAACGAAATAAAAACTAAGCCATGATGACTAAAACTATGACTATAATATGACTAAACTATACTGACAATTTCATTTTACACTTGGTTGCATGCTGAAAATAGCAGATCTACAACAAGCTCACAGATCTACAACAAGCTTGTTGTGAGCTTGTAGATCGGCTATTTTCAGCAAGTGTAAAAACAGTCATTACGATGGCATCAAGGCCCGCCAGAATACAAACTAAAACATTCCAGGTGACTAAAACGTGACTAAAACTAAATTAAAACTATTCAAGAGACTATGACTAAAACTAAAATAAAAATGTGCTGCCAAAAACAACACTGTGTCCCACTATTACATGTATATATCCCATACAACGTGAAATCCCCCTACTACTGTTGGAGAGACGCGCAAGGAAAGATCCCCTAGTTTCTTTAAAGAATCTCCACCATCCGTCAGAGCATTGATCTGGGTGAGCTGTGTTGATGCGTATGTTTAATTTGTGCAAAGGAGATGGATTTAGCTCAGCGGAGAGTGGATGTGTGGAGCTGCCGTTCCCTTACTCTGTGTGATTGTGATAAACAACCGTCTCTGCCTCAGACACTGGAAGCTGGGAAAGAAAACTGCAGTCAGCCCCCAGACGGCAAAAGTTGATATGTTAATTAGGCTACCAAGCCTACGCTTCAAAGTATGACTAGATTATTTAAATAATTGGCTGTCAAAGTCAATACAAAAGAACAAAGTGCAGCTTTAATTTTGTAAGACTGTGACAAAAAAAAACAACAAAAAAACCCCAAACAACAAAATCAATTATTTTTGAGCGGTGCCAATTTACCGCCTCCATTACGTGACTCTGTCTGTATGTCTGTCTATGTATTGAGTGTGTGTGTGTGTGTGTCTGTATGTGTGAGTATGAGTGTGTATGTCTGTATGTATGCACCATCCATTGACATTAAAGGTAGTGTAAGTGATTTTCTTTGGTTAAAATAAGTGTTAAATAGCTCTATATTGTGATAGTAGCTGGCCTACTCATTGCTATAGAGCAGCCGTTCCCAAACCTTTTTGGCCATGCACCCCCTGTTACCTCCTTACCTGGCTGACACCCCCCCCCCCCCCCCCCCACACACACACACACACACATGGAAATAAAAATTGCATAAGCTATACATTTCCTATTTATCCACATACAGTATATGCACATATATGAACCTGAATATGACTTATATATGCAGCATAGGCTATATTTTACATATACTTGCCATATATTGGCATAATATGTTAATATATTTAAAATAAAACCATAGTGCCACCCACCATTAGCCTTCTCATGTCGCGCACCCCCTAGCAGGCGCCCGCGTACCACAAGGGGAACCACTATAGAGTTTTTGTTCCGTAATAGGAATCTCCATGCCTCTCTTGGGATGCCAATTTTATCCAATCAGGATGGAGAACGCGGTCAAGATACAGATTTAAGTGTATTTTGTAAGTGATTGGAACTGGAACACTATAAAAAAAAATGAAGCTCATAAATAGCTACTCTCTCCCGATTGGGTGAAATTCTGTCACCTACCTGAACATGTATGTTCTGTTTATTAAAGAGCTGGAGCTGGAATTGTTGATGTTTGTGCCTTTACATATTCTATATTCCAGTAGGAACAGAAAGCTTGGTGGAAATGTTACCAAAAGAATACGTTAATATCAACAATATATATATATCTCGGGAGGAAACCTCATAACTCCAAAATGTTCATTTTTCAGGAAATTATACAGCCTCATCAAAGTTGGTGTTGTAACTTTATATATTGTCAATTACTTCCATGAGAGGGTGAGAGGTGGTGGAGTTAGTTGCTTTAGCAGACATTTTGAGAGTTAAGAGGTTTTGTCAAAAGCACTTTTTACTAATTTTCCATTGGTTCAATATTTTCGAAACAACACACAGACGTAAAGGGTGTTCAACAGCAAAAAAAAATCAAAAACCTCAAAAATGGAGTTATGAGGTTTCCTCCCGACAGCAACGATATGTATATTGTAACAATATATATATTGTTTGTAAGTAGCGCCTGCTTCCTTACTAAAGTCAAGGGAGCTTTGAGAAGGAAAGGACATGGTCATGTGACTGGGCTGCTCCATGACATGAATGCACTGGAGTCATGAGAGCTCAGTGACCAGCTCATGAACAAATACTATTTCTGAATCAGAATGACCTTTTGTAAATTAATCACTTCTGGAAAACGGAAAAGACAACACATTATTGTCTGGTGTGTTGCTTTTCGATGTGTACACTGTGTAATTTTTATAGAGGTATGGTATCTAAAGAGCACAAAGTACCTTTCTGAATGTACCAAGTATCGTGAGACTTCTCACCGTTTCCTGTCTGGGCTGGCAGCCAAATCTCGTGATACCTCCGAGCCAGAAACGATACCTGCTGCTGTGTAGATCCTCAGATAAAATTATGTAGTGTGCACTCTGTGCACATTGAAAAGCAAGTGATTAGAAAACAACCTGTGTTATGTCTTTGTTTATATTCCTGAACTGATTATATGTTCAATTGTATTATTATAATTGTATTATATGTTAAATATGCTCAATTGTTAATAAATAATGTTCGTTATGAGCTGGTCCAGCCGGCAGTCATTTCTTTCTTGTAAACGGAACCAGACCCGCTCCGGTCCGGGTTGGTCCGGACACCGGGTGTTTTCGGATCTCGGGCTTACACAAAGACTTCTGCTCTGTCTTTAAGCGAGCCAGTGTGTAGGTCTGTATGAGCATGACCCATTCACCCCTGCTGTTTCTCTCTCACACAGTCACACACACACACACACACACACACACACACACACACACACACACACACACACACACACACACACACACACAGTGACTATACCAATAAAAGTATAGTTGCACTGCTCACAATTCGCTTTTTAATTCATGTCTGACAGTCGTTGAATGGGACTTGGCAAGGGCCCTGTTATAGCACCACCAAAAATCAGACCCGTCTACTCTGAAGTGAGCGGTACTGTACTGTACAAGCCCTCCTCCCTGGCCTGTCTGTGTCTGTATGTTAGGCTGTGCAACAGTGACACTTGGTGGTGAACAAACGCTATAATGCTATTTTCGTGCTCTGACACAGCCAGGGACACAGGGACAGACCCAGGGACAGACCCAGGGACAGACCCAGGAACACAGGGACAGACCCAGGAACACAGGGACAGACCCAGGAACACAGGGACAGACCCAGGGATTGATTGATTGATTGAAATATGTATTAACAGTTTGCAGAATTACAGTACATTTCAAGCACAAACTCAATACAAAGACTGTTAACTGTGAGTGGACGACCCAATTAAGCATTACACTTGTTTACAAGAGGGTCCACCATGTTCAATTCATCAAAACATTTAGAGACGTACAGATGGACACTACTATATAGTCAAAGAACAGAACAGGAATTCATCATAAAGGAGGTAAAAAGGGAAAATAAACATATACAGTGAGGGGAAAAAAGGGGGACAGACCCAGGAACACAGGGACAGACCCAGGAACACAGGGACAGACCCAGGGACAGACCCAGGAACATAGGGACAGACCCAGGGACACAGGGACAGACCCAGGAACACAGGGACAGACACAGGGACCCAGCCACACACATAGCTCTCTATAGGAGTGGTTGCACCACTCAAAAAAACGTGTTGATTTTGTAATACATTAGAAGCACAACCCAAGACAACAACACTGACACGTAGCTCAGACCAAAGATTCACAATGAGCCAAATCGTAGATCTACAAGCTCACAACACGTTGCATCCATCCACACACACACACACACACACACACACACACACACACACACACACACACACACACACACACACACACTTAACATCTTTATTTACATTCACATTTAACAAGAAATTCTTGAACACAAACAATAGTGGATGCGCAAACTTGGAAAACTTCTCCATATATGGCGACTGCCAATTATTGCAGACACTGAACAGAATTTTGCCAATGCCTTAGCTCTCGGATTGGGCATGCCTGCAATCTGCAGGCCCCTCACGACTGATTTATGGACATTACAGAGGCTTCCAAATATGAACACAAGTAGCCAAGTACATTTGTAGCCAAGCTGTATAATAGCATCCTAGCACGCACGCACACACACACACACACACACACACACACACACACACACACACACACACACACACACACACACACACACCACACACACACACTCTCTTGTCAATTCAGAAAAGCAGCTTTTGGTGAAATTGCTGAGATGGAGGGAGATTGTCTTCCCTGTACTGGATGCTGAAAGTCAAGGTCATGCTTGAAAATGTCAAAGGCCTCAAAACCAACCTGGGACAGCTAGGGGGCAGATATGGGCTCTAGACTCTCACACGGGGGGATAGAGAGCTCCGAATAGCACCAACATGTTCTTCTCCAGCCCCCCGGTCTTTTAGATGAAAGGCCAGGGATGTGCTGTACTGTAGTTTTAGGAGAACTACAGTGGCCCGGGCCACTTCTGAAGAATCTGTATTTCGTTGCTGTCGGGAGGAAACCTCATAACTCTATTCTACTACTCTTTTGATTTTTTTTTGCATAAATCAGTGCTATTGAAAATATTGCACCAATGGAAAGTAGTAAAAAGTGCTTTGGACAAAACCTCTTTACTCCATTGGACCCTCAAAATGTCTGCTAAAGCAACTAACTCCACCACCTCTTTCCCTCTCATGGAAGTAATTGACAATATATAAAGTTACAACACCAACTTTCCTGAAAAATTTACAATTTGGAGTTATGAGGTTTCCTCCCGACAGCAGAGATTTACAATGTGGTAGTGCTGCTAAACTCAGAGCAGGAGCTATAGAAGATAATAGGAGACGGTTCTCAGTTCTTCTGATATATTATGTTCTGATCTGGCCTGATCTGATCTGACCTGGCCTAAACTTGTGATATATACTGTGTAATTATTTTCTGAAAAGTTATATCACATTAGATATGGAGTCATAAAATATGACTCCAATTCGTTTCAACAATGCTGAACTAAAGCTAAACAGAAACAGGACAGTCACGGGGGGTGGGGTGTTGTGGGGTAAAGTTTGGGGATAAAGTTTGCGCGCTTCTGTCTTCTCTGACACTGGCAGCGCAGTTCAACTTCAGCCAGTCAATTAGTGAGACACCACTGAGAGCGCAGAGAACACACATCAAAGGTACACACAGCTGCAGATTAAGGTTAATTAAGGCAGCTGAACTCCGATGCAGTTGCAAAGGGAAATAAAGTAGAATAAAGAATGACTTCTGTCTGACAATAACCAATCCTACAGTTTGAATTATGTACACACACACACACACACACACACACGCACACACATACACATACACATACACACACACACACACAGAGCAAACATACTTTTTAAGACTTTTTAATGAATGCCCTATAGCAACATACCTTTTTTGGGGTCATTTTTGAATAAATATTTGAAGTTTTTCAGAAAACTTAGATCTACAAGCTCAGAATGTGTCGCGATGCGACGCATTGTGAGCTTGTAGATCTGGATTTCAGCTATTTTCAAATGGTCGAAATGTATATAAGGCTGAAGTGGTTTATATGTTTTGTAATAATACAAATCTACAAAATAACTAGTATCTAAAGTTTACAAATAATTGTAGTGGAGTACAATATTTGCCTCTGAAACGTAGTGGAGTAGAAGTAAAAGTGCTGGAAATTTGAAATACTCCAGTAAAGTAAAAGTATCTCAAAATTGTACTTAAGTGAATGCTCAAGGTTCAAGGTTGTACTTTATTGTGTTATCTTGTGTACAGGTACATAAGACTAAAACTTATTTTTGTTTGGCTTCCTTACAGACAATGCAGCACCATATAGATAGCATAACATTCAAGACAACAAAACCACAGTAAAACAAAGAATAAAGAGTGCAAGAAAGAGCAATCAAAGTGTAAAAATAATAGTAACATACAGTATGTACATGTACATGTTTTCCCTGTAGTAGCAAAGTTAGGTAAACGTTTTGTGAACAGCTTCACAGTCTGTTATGTTCCATATACAACACAATTTAGTTTAAGAAGGAGCAATTGAGGCAAAAATGATCATGATGGGTGCAAGAGGAGGGCGAGGGGTGGTGGGGGGGCTAGCGTTTTCCCTGGTTTCGCTTTGGTTCTTATCAGTTCGTTCATGTATCTGATTGTTCGGGGGAAGAAGCTTTTTTTTTTTTTGCAATCTTGTTTCCAGTGGCTTTGAGACTTTGAAAACGTTGTCCATGCAGCAGCATCTCAAACAGCCTGTGGGTTGGAACTTGGGACGGCTCCTTAGTTACTTTCCAGCAGTACTGTCCGTACAGAGTCGGTGACCTTTCCTGCAGACATACGGAGGTTGTGGCTGTTCAGTCTGATCTCCATCCAGCCTGAGATTGCTTATCCCATTTAGACCCCGGAAGCAAAGATTTGAGTTAAAAACGTTCGCTCTGAAAGAATATATATTCAAAGATTTGCGCCACATTTTCACGATTTTTCAAAAATAGCAGACCTACAAGCTCGTAGCGCGGCAACCGGTGCCGCGCTGTGAGCTTGTAGATCTGCTATTGAGCTTGTAGATGCAACACAGGCAAATATTCAGTAGCAGTGTTGATTTTGTCGACTGAAACTAAAAATGTTTGCCGACTACCTTTTTTTCACTGATACACTAAGTGGAAACTAAATGAAAACTAAGCTATGATGACTAAAACCAAGACTAAATATATTGACAATTTCATCCAAAAATAAAAACTAGATTAAAAATAAAATGTTAGGAAGGGAGTTCATAATACCCATTGCTCACAGTCACACCAGTCCAAAGTTGCCTCAACATACACACAATATCAGAATGGCCCTTCTCAACATCCGTGCCCTCACAACGCAGACATTTATCATAAATGATCTCATCTGCAAAAATAATCTCGATTTATTTTTTCTTACAGAAACTTGGCTACAGTCAGCTGGAGCATCCGTCCTAATTGAAACCTCACCCCCAAATTATAGATGTATTCATTCTATCCGTGAGGATGGGAGGAGGGCTGGCTGCCATCTTCTCAGACACATTTAAATGCAAACCTCTGAACCTTGGCCTTTTCAGTTCATTTGAATACATAGCCATTAAAATTGAAAGTGAAACTCCCACACTTTTGGTCACCATCTACAGACCCCCAAAGTACTCAGCCTCCTTCCTAAGGGAAATCTCAGATTTAATTTCAGTCTGCGTGACCAATCACAACAGCATATCCTTTTAACTGGGGATGTAAACCTGCACATTGAAAATACCCAAGACCGCAGGGCCTTAGATTTTCTCCAAGCCCTACATTCCTTTGACCTAGTGCAACACGTCGTCGGGCCAACCCACAAACATGGTCACACCTTAGACCTAGTGATATCCAGGGGACTGACTACAGTGATCGACAGGATTACTGACCTAACTGTCTCAGACCACTATTGTGTATTTTTTAATATCACCATCCCGGGCCTAGAAAAGAATGGCTCCAAATACCCCACAAAAAGGCGCTTTATTGGCCCCTCCTCAGCTGACATGTTCTCGGACCACCTGTGCAGCCAACAGGTTTTCTCTGACAAAAATATTTCTATTCATAAAAAAGTCAACAATTTTAATTACAAACTAAGGTCAACCTTAGACAAGGTAGCACCCGAGAAAATGAAGAGAAACCCACAAACCAACGCCACCCCCTGGAAAAATGATCAAACTGCCCTGCTAAAGCGAGAATGCCGTCGAGCTGAGCGCTTGGAAGAAAAGCAAGCTAATAGTCCATCGCGAAATTTTCTCAAACTGCATCCACATACACAACAAAGCTCTGCGCTGCGCAAGGCAGGCCTATTTCTCTAGAATCATAAGCAATAACACTAACAACCCTAGAATACTATTCTCCACCATTGACCGAATTCTAAATCCCCCTCACATTAACGAGCATCTCCATGAACCCTCACAGTCAAAGTGCGAGGAGTTTGCTTCATTTTTTGAAGATACAATTGTCAACATTAGAAACAGTATTATAAGTCTTAACAACAACAACACACACCCCACCGTCAGCGAGAACCTTCACCGTCTAAACCACTTCAGGGAAATGAATGAAGAGGACCTCCGGAAAAATATCTCGGAGCTAAAATCGTCCACTTGCTCACTTGATGCAATTCCTACCTTCTTTTTCAAAGAGACATTAGATTGTTTCATCAACGAACTGCTGGACATTGTAAACTGCTCCCTAGCATCAGGTATATTTCCAGACTCCCTTAAATCTGCCTTAGTTAGTATAGGCCACTACTTAAAAAAACAACCTTAGACTTGTCTCTCATGAACAACTACAGGCCAATCTAATGTGAAGTGAGCGGTGCAACTGTTCTCTACAGTTGCGCGGTGCAACTGTAGAGAACAGTTGCACCGCTCACTTCACAGGGGTGTGATTTGTATTATTACAGTAGAAGTTTACAGACCAAACTGTAAATAAAAGGTTTACATGACTTTCTGTCTCAGTCCGTATATAGCGAGCTGTAGTGAATAAGTACAGAACAGTTGCAACGCTCACTTCACAGGGTGTGATTTTTATTATTACAGTAGAAGTTTACAGACCAAACTGTAAATAAAAGGTTTACATGACTTTCTGCCTCAGTCCGTATATAGCGAGCTGTATTGAATAAGCAGAGAACAGAATATGGGACAGAGTTGCACCACTCATGGGTGTGATTTTTATTATTACTACAGTAGAAGTTTTTTTCTTATGAAAGCAGAGAGTCTTCTGTTTCATACGGTATATAGTATTTATATGTCGCTATAGGCCTTATTTTGTGAATATTGAGTTTGGGTCCATGTCTTCTCTGCAGTTATATCTGGTGGGCGCAATGTGCATCCACCCAGTAACCAATTTATGACAAACTGTACATGGGATCAATGTTTACTCTTTTCCTCGTAAAAGTACACATTCAGGGCTTTCATTCGGTGTATAGGATGTGTAGCATATTTATTGTGTTTATTGTTATATCTGCCTGTCAATGTCTGACTATAAACCTTCATAACTCTGCTTTCTTTAGATGAGGATGATGATGATGATGATTGCCTCGCCTAATCTATCTCACTGCTTTCATTGTTTTGATCGCAGTAACATTGGGGGGGGGGGGGGTCATGGGCACATTGGGCAGCAAAAGTCTTGATCCGTACGGCTATAAAAAGTCCCATTCCACCGTTCGGTTCAGAACTATAGTATAACGGTGAGACGCGTTATCATCAGCTGATTTTGTTTTTCAAGCTAGTATAGGGGAACATGCCTGGGCATGCAGCATGGGGGCGATGGAGAAAAAAAAAAGCTTCACCCGGCTGTGATGTCGACGACAAGGAAAAAATGACTTCCACATATCACAACACCACGGTTTAGGACGCGGAAAAGTTCGTTATACATTACACCCGGGTCGATTACGTCCCCGACGCGATCATTGCGGTCTTATCACTACAATTATAATGAATAAAAAAGCGTTACAATCACACGTCCGAGCGATCTCCGATTATGACGGCTCTGCATGGCGATACGTGATCCACCAACCGAACACTGTCTGTTGTCGTGGCGGCCCCTCGATACTGTGGTTAGTTCGTAGTATTGTAGGCTCGGGGATCGTTTGGTCGCTACAGTATGAAGAAGGAAACATGCATCTGTCCATGTGTGTTGCAGACGTTATGCAATGCCGATCCGGTGCATATGTGTTTAGGCAGCGTTCCGTTCATCATGTTTTTTTTCCGAGAGACAGAGCTATGGAGTCAGAACCCCACAGAGCCCCCATCTCGCAAGATCCTCCTCCTGGAGAAACAGGAGGGGAGGGGGGAATCGAGTATTATAGTGTTGGGTGAAATGTCCGAGGTGGAAAGCCTGGTGAGGCGAGGTTAGGTGAAATTTGATTCTTTTCACACACAGACTAGATCGGCATGGGCGCATCCATTTTACACTGGCTTCTACACGTAAAGCGGCCCGCCCTCCTGTTTTCAGGAGGGGAGGGTTTTTTTTTTTTTTTTTTTTTTTTTTTGATCACGTGAGCGGGACTAAGCAGCAATGACAGGGGGATGGTTCTTCATTGTCCGGGTGGGTAAAAAGATGAATGAAAGTATGCTATAAAAAAGTGATTAAAACGTATGGATACGTGGTTAGCACCGGACGTTTGATTAATTGATAACGTATTGATACGCGATTAGCGTTCGCTGTGTTAAAAGGAAAGTGCAGGTGCTGATATGGGAGTAAAGGTGTTTGCACACTGGTGCGTTTTTTTTTCCTAACCCTTTTTTGGCTGAATATCGGAGTGAATTTCGAGGACGTAAACATGTGAATCATGTTTGTACACAGTGTGCAAGTGTGCACAAGTGTGCAAGAGAGAAACGTTTGTTTTTCACATATTTCTGCATCTTACTGGGTACATCCCTGCAATGCCTGAATACACCATTCCACTACTATATGCAGGGGTGAAAGTGGGCCGGGACGGTCCGGAGCTCCGACCCGGTAAGACATGACCGGCCGGAGCGCACCGGAGCTATCAAAATACTATATTAAATAACCTGCCAAAACGCATGTCCAAGAGGAAAACAATCAAAACATAATCTACTAACGTCAGAATCGGGGTTTCTTAATAAAAAGTGCTTCTGAATTGTAACAGTGTGTTTGTGTCAGCCAGCGTAATGATCCGTTGTTATTTTAATAATCCACCACCGCACGCCACGGACTGGAGGAGAAGAGTTTGGTTTCTCCCTTCGGTTCGCTCGCAGCAGCGCCGTGCAGACAGTACCAGTTCACTTTGCAGGTTGGAAATCCGCTATAGAGCGGATACGGAAACGGACGTTTGTCTGACTAAGGTATACGTGCAAATGACCGGATATAGAAGGCGGGCTCTCTAATCCACTAACGTTCAAACCATGTTTCTGGTTGGCTGACAAGACTGGCACAACGCAATACTTAGTTCTGATTGGTTCATAAAAAACAAAAAAAACAAAACAGGAAACTAATAATGAAATGCCGGTGGCAACTGTTTTGAGAAGTAAACTAAAAAGTCAGCAGAAGAATGCGCTAAAAATATATATAAGCAAAATGGCAACGCAACCAACATTAGCTCAGCTCTTTAAGAGAAAGGAAAGAGTTGAAGAAGATAATGTCATTAAAGACAAAGTTAGAAAAACAACCAAGACCATACAGTTGCATGACAGAGAGTGACAGATGGGGAGGAGGAGGCAGAAGTGGCAGCAGGACCAGCATCAAGCACAGGTAATAATAATAATATTATGAAATTCCTGATATTATATCAGGAATTTTATAGCACAGTATAACTGTGCAAAAAAAAGCAGTTTTCTATGCATTTCAGGGGTACTGTGGGTTTACTTTGAACCCCAAATGTTATTGGCACAGTATAAAAAAAAGCAGTTTTCTATGCATTTCAGGGGTACTGTGGGGTTTGAACCCCCAAAAATGTTTTGGCCGCGCCGCTTTGCGGCGCGTCCGGGTGTCGTCGCAGAATGAAAGTTCTGGGAGCTCCTGTAAGAAATGAAAGCCACTTTCACCCCTGACTATAATGATTGCATGGTGAAAGGTGGATCGGCACAGGTCTGTGAGGATTATTGACCTGCAAGTGATGTTTACTGTACATTCAAGTTCAACATCAAGCAAGAGGCAGAGCCACTATCAAAATACATTTAAAAATGTATCAGAAGAAGAAGAATGTAATGCGCTAAAAATATATATAAGCAAAATGGCAACGCAACCAACATTAGCTCAGCTCTTTAAGAGAAAGGAAAGAGTTGAAGAAGATAATGTCATTAAAGACAAAGTTAGAAAAACAACCAAGACCATACAGTTGCATGACAGAGAGTGACAGATGGGGAGGAGGAGGCAGAAGTGGCAGCAGGACCAGCATCAAGCACAGGTAATAATAATAATATTATGAAATTCCTGATATTATATCAGGAATTTTATAGCACAGTATAACTGTGCAAAAAAAAGCAGTTTTCTATGCATTTCAGGGGTACTGTGGGTTTACTTTGAACCCCAAATGTTATTGGCACAGTATAAAAAAAAGCAG
>NC_136790.1:44813883-45206383 GCF_951216825.1 Electrona antarctica
TTTTCAGATGGGGGTCTGCAGACAAATAATAATAATAACAGGCTAATGAAACAGAGGAATTAAGAGAAGAGCCAAGAGGGCACAATTTGTGCTGGGAGGGTTTGAGAGCAAACTGTCCCGTTGTCTTTTGGTTACTGTTTTTTTTGTTTGTTTTTTATTGCATTCATATAGCTCTTTTATTTGTACTCATCTGGAACATTTACATAGGCCTAATTTATCTGCCACTGTTATTTTCCCTTTTTCATACTACAAAAGGCCAAATAAATACAGTAGCCTATTTAAAAAAGGAGAGATAACAGGCAAACGATCAAGATAACAACATTCTCTAATTGTGTAGACTTATTGTAAATGAAAAAAAAGCCCAAATAATCAACTACACTTTATTTTTGTCAAATTTATTAACAGGTTATAAATTATTATAAAATTGGTACAGTAGGCCTATGCATTATTTTTCTTTAGAAACAAGGCCAACTAATTATAATAAGCAGACATGGCAACACTGCTGGTTGACTAATGGAGGAATGAAGGGAAAACAGCGCCCCCTAAAGTCACAGATCACTGAACTAAAGCCATATCTCCAAAACTGGTGGGTCAAACTGAACAACCAATATGTCAATTTGAAGCTATGATTCCCTGCTTTCATATGACATGAAAAAACGAAAATTAAAAAAAATCCAATGGCAGTCCTTCGATCAAATCTAGTCACAAATATACTGACAATTTCGTCAACAAATAAAAACTGCACTAAAATTGGTTGGTTATAGCATGCTGGTTGCATGCTTGGTTATGTGCTGAAAATAGCCGATCTACAAGCTCACAACGTGTCGCAGCGCGGCGTGTTGTGAGCTTGTAGATCGGCTATTTTCAGCACGTGTGTAAAAACAGTCATTACGATGGCATCAAGGCCTGCCAAAATACATTTTAGTCGACTAAATCAACTGTAGATCCAGTCGACTAAAATCTGCTGATATTTATTCGACTAAAACTAGACACTAAAACATTCCAGGTGACTAAAATGTGACAAACTAAATTAAAACCATTCAAGAACTAAAAGACATCGCTAGGATGCAACTGGGACGTATCCTCAGTGATGTATCCCAAGGTCCTCGGGGTTTCGGGTCTTCCAACATCATACCCCTCGCTCGGGTGACCCAGCCGGGGTAATCAAGTCCCGACTTACGTCCCAATACCCTCGATCAGTCCCTTAGGGAAAAACCAGGGACACACAATCCGCTGCTCCAGAACTACTCTGCCGGTACTGCAGGGCGTGCCATCCGGCACGTGGAGGGACTAGGCACTGTGGGTTGACTCCTGGCCGGGCACTTCCTACGTCTCACCAGGTCCTCTCCTGCTCTCACCAGGAGTACAACCAGGACCTGTGCGTTGCACCAGATTCCAGCACCAGACACTTCATTCGGGAGTGGTGGATTCTGCAGGCTCCACCGACTTGCGGCTTGAATGGCCCTCCTAAAGGCCTCATGTGGGTTTTTTGGACGTCGTCCTCACGGCGAACACAGGCTGGGGCGCTAACCCAAACTGCTTACCTGGGGGGGGTCCCTGGAACAACATATTTTCAGACAGGGGTCCGCGGCCAAATACAAGGGTCCTTGACACGAAATAGTTTGAGCACCACTGACATAGAAACATAGGTTTTTCAGAAAACTGTCACGATTCAGAAGGCATTTTTTTACTCTTCATGCTGTGACCACTGCGCTCTGACTTTAGGTGCGTTATCCGTTCAAAACATATCAAATAAATAATGGTATAGGGAAATTATTGGCCGAAATCGAATACCGAATATAGGAAACAGTTGGCCGAATATCCGAGTATGATTAATATTATATATCTTTTTTCCTGCCATTGCTGGCATGGCCGGCCCGTACCTTAAAGCTACCTGATGTATGGCAAAATAAATGGTTATGGCAAAACTTAACTTAAATAATAATCACTTATGGATCCAAAAAATGTATTCAGCTCTTTTGAATGCATTAATTGCATACACTATTCGGTGATATATTTTCTGCCCGAAACCGAATAGGCCGAAAATGCATTTTTAGCCATTTTCTGCTGAATATTTTCCGACGCCGAATATTCGGTGCATCACTAAGTGGGTCGCACACACCAAGACTTCAGTTCAAAATACAGTATGTATTTCATTTTATTTTTGAACAGGGACAAACGTTTCGGCTATCCAGCCTTCAATCAGTGTCATTTTCTTTTAGAATCGGCCTCAGGTCTAAATGGATTAACTGCCGGCTGCTGCAGTGACGTCCTGCGGAGTGACCTCAAGCGGAGGACAGGCTCTCTCTCTCTCTGCGTCGCTGTTTCCCCACAAACAGTGAGTCGGGGCTCGGGACCCATGTGTGGGTCACGGCTCGAGTAAAAATCCCATTCCTTTTTACCTATTTCTTTTTTTGGGGGGGGGGGGGGATAATAATAAACAAACCAATCTAAAAGTCCATAAATAAATATAAATACAATTTAAAAATAGCTACAAGCTATTTTCACTAGTTTGGCCCGTCGGCGGGCTGCCGGGCGAAGCGAGCGCCCCTGGCTCCCTGGAGGTGCTCGGCATCTTCCCCCTGGCAAACGTCTAACGTCTCTCTTTTGGCTCTCGACCTGAAAAGTCTGGGAACCCCTGCTCTACACACACACACACACACACACACACACACACTTTCCACCAGTGAGATAGATGTTTGGTAGATGATCTCATATTTGGAAGTATACCTCCTGTACCTCCTGCTTTCTCCTGCAGTGTAAATATCTTAATGTAACACAAAAAAAGGTAGTGGTGTGATGTAAGACCTTATCTGATCTGCTTTGATGTGAACTAATTAACATGATCTATTGCTGAAGGCCTATCGTAAAACTGCCACTGCGCTGATGAATGACCACAATTGCACTCCAGCAATTACTTGGAAAATCCTGACCGCATCACTGTCGTGCCAATACTCATGCTGAACAGTGTTTTTGGCAGCAAATTTTTTGTCATAGTCTTTTGAATAGTTCTCATTTAGTTTTAGTCACATTTTAGTCACCTGGAATGTCTTTAGTCTTAGTCTAGTTTTAGTCGACTAAATGTCATGAGATTTTAGTCGACTAAATCTACAGTTGATTTAGTCGAACAAAATGTATTTTGGCGGGCCTTGATGCCGTCGTAATGACTGTTTTTTTTTTACTTGGTGAAAAGATTCAGCTATTTTCAGCATGCAACCAAGTGTAAAATGACTCATACTGGATCTCTTGTCCACTAGTCCCCCTTCCTAACATTTTAGTCTTTTTATTTGTTGACAAAATCGTCAGTACTGTATATTTAGTCTTAGTTTTAGTCATCGTAGCTTAGTTTTCATTTAGTTTCTATTTAGTTTTCATCAGTGAAAAAAGGTTCGTCCAATTACAGTTACAGTTGTGACTCATAAATGCAGTATTACAGTAAAACATAAGTTATAGGGTCATTTTCATTGGTAAAAAGGAATGAGAACGCAGTGTTACACAATACATTCTTTCCTCAGAAGAAACAGCAGCAATGTTTTAAATACGTGACTATTATAGACACAATACATTATTATTAGCTTAGTGAACTCTGATTTATATGATGTTATTGTCTTCTGGACAGATGTATTGGTACATGTCTTATATTGCCTCCCTTACTTGCAAGGGTTTCATTATGCTTGTGTGGTAATCAACTCAAGTAAAATGTCACTGCAACCGTTTAGTTATCTCTGCCATTAGAGTCTGTGTGTGAGCACGGCTACCAGCCCCTCACACGAAGACAGGCCTAGAGAGCGAGAGTGGCAAGATAATATTCACGTCTGCTTCATTTTAAATTACCGGTACATTTATTTTTGAGGGGCGCCAGCCTCTCGTAAACGTATTGACAATGAAGGGGAAATGTACGCCATATTGTGTCATTTACCTCATATTGTTTCTTTATTGTTATGGCATTTAATGTTTGTGTTTGCACCGTTTGTTTTATATTACATTACATCACCTAATCAACATGAGTTAGACTTTAGTACGATTTTTTTTTAAACCACTTTCAACATGGTGTTCCTATTTTGAGCATGGCATAGGCGTTTTCTTTCAAGTGCCAGGGTACTCTAGCTGGCCTTTGATGACGTTAACGTATCCCATCGCTGGGGGAAAATATTGTCCATTGAGAAAATAGTACTGGTGTTTCAAACTTTCTGCACGAGATCCCATATATGGGTTTGAACGCAATTGGCGTATATCTAATGTGCGGCTGAGCCTTTTTCGAGAAGCAAGAACGTTTTAAGAAAAGCTTGCCATTTTAGGGACAAGGAAGACCATGGTATGATGCAGGCAGCCATGGTAAGGATCTTTATATTATAACAATTATACACGCGATGCGACACAGCTTATTGATGATTTATCGTTTGATAGGCTATGGTGGTGGACTTGTTGTGGTTGTTCGTCTTGACGGTGTGTGGGCGAGTCTCAAGTGGTTGTGCGCTGCGGAGCTGTGTGTGTGCGTGTGTGTGTGTGCATGCGTGTGCTGCGTGTGTTTACTATAGTCCCCGGTGCAGCTTGGCTGCAAGAAAATATGACGGGGTTGTTGTTATGTAACGCCGTTGCCATTGTGTGTGTGTGTGTGTGTGTGTGTGTGTGTGTGTGTGTGTGTGTGTGTGTGTGTGTGTGTGTGTGTGTGTGTGTGTGTGTGTGTGTGTGTGTGTGTGTGTGTGTGTGTGTGTGTGTGTGTGTGTGTGTGTGTGTGTGTGTGTGTGTGTGTGTGTGTGTGTGTGGTGAGGGGGTTTCGGCACCGCCCGCCACTGATGGACATAAATGGGACACATACATAATAACTGCAGGTGGGGCATGCATTTCCGGTTGTCCAGAATCTGCCCGGACTCTGGACCTGATCACCCCTATATTTCCATATATGGATCTGGCCTGATCTGACATCACAACACAAGCACCGCTCTAGTTTAGTAAATAATTCAGGATCAGTGTGCTGTATTGCTGCATGTTTTCCTTGTCGGTGACCATACCCTAGGCAGGGGGAGATTGGTGAAAGGGCCTTTCTGTGTGGATTTTGTATGTTCTCCCTTAGCCTCGGTCCCAGGCTTACTTAGCCTGGTCACAACGTAAGGCAGAGAAGCTATCGGCGGATGTATCCTCCGGAAAACATCCGTCAGATGTATTTCCCCCGGATACGATATTTTCCCGACCAATCACAACACTTGTTTCTTTCGCGGATAATGTAAACTGATTTGTAAAGCGCGGATAATGTAAACTGATTTGTAAAGCATCAACGTCATTTCCTTGGGCGATAATACCGCTAAAATCCTGCAACTTCCGCCCAAACAAATGATAGCCTCTACAGCGTAGGTCTTGCCCGGGGTGGTCTCCCCTAGCGTAAGTAGTACCCTAAAAAACATGCATGTAATGATGACTCTTAACCGCCTCCCCCTGGCCAGCCGGGGCGCCTGATGGAGGGAGAAAAGGAACTGGTTGGAATAACGTGTTCCTTCCACACACGTCCATCCAGGGAAACTCCTCCCCCCCCCCCCCTGTCTGTCCGTTGCTTGTACCACTCACGCAGTTGCAGAAAGGGAGAAGGCGAGAGATTGGAATGACTGGTAAGGGATATGAAATAGAGGGAAAGATCAGTGGAATGACAATGAGAGACAGAAACTACGTTTTCTTCCGGCAATGTTCTAATTCTTGGGGCCGATTCATACTCCTATTTTACCGCTGTAGTGCCGAAATGATTTCGGCTCGTCAGAAATGTTCAGTAGCACCGAAGAGCCGACTTTAGGACAGTAATCTTTGAATGCAGATTGTGGCCCCTAGATGTGTCACAGAGACCAATTTTATTTTGGGAGCGTTATACCCATTGGTGACTGTCAAAAAAATGCCAAAAAGTACCATCCTAAGCCAGAAAGTGAATTCAACCCAGATATTCAAATAACTGTTTTCTGCACGGCACGGAATCACATATAAATGTGGAAAATGTCACATGTAATTTATTCTGCAACCACCAAGTAGCTCCGGGAAATCTGTGCCGCCTAAACCTATCTCAGACGAGCAGCTGTTTACAGAGGGGAAACGTGAATAATTGTTTGTTTTAAGGCCTAAAACATGGGCAAGTGTAAACAGATGGTAATAGACCTGGGATTACCTGGATGCGTGCCTGTGAGGGACATCATATCAGAATCCTTGTTTAGATAACGGTGCCCATCCATGTGTATTTGGGCTCTGTTTTTGACCATGCTAAACCCCTTATCCCAAAACTACTTTATTTACTAATTTGAAAATGTTTGAATAGTTCAACTGGCCGATCTACATCGACGCGTTGTGAGCTTGGCTATTTTAACCCATTCTGGACGGGAACCCCTTTTGGTGTTTTAAGCATTGTTATACATTGTTATACAAGCTCGTAGCGCGGCACTCGGTGCCGCGCTACGAGCTTGTAGGTCTGCTATTTTTGAAAAATCGTGAAAATGTGGCACAAATCTTTGAATATATATATATATTCTTTCAAAGCGAACGTTTTTAACTCAAATCTTTGCTTCTGGGAGGTCCCTGGAACAACATATTTCAACATATGAAATATTAAGCACCACTCATGTAGAAACATAGGTATTTCAGAAAGTC
This sequence comes from Electrona antarctica, assembly GCF_951216825.1. Classification (NCBI taxonomy): domain Eukaryota; kingdom Metazoa; phylum Chordata; class Actinopteri; order Myctophiformes; family Myctophidae; genus Electrona; species Electrona antarctica. Next base: position 44,820,505 of record NC_136790.1, read on the forward strand.
ATTTTTTTTTATTTCGACGTCAGGCCTAAATGGGTTAACTATTCATATTTGTTTTTCAAAATAGTAAAAAGGGGTTTAGCATGGATGAAAATAGAGCCCCTATTATACACTCCTGGGAGTATAGGCTTATATTAAGTAGTTAATTAATTCAACAGTTAATAAAACAAGCAAGGCAAGACTCAAAGTTCAAAGTGCTTTACAAAAAACATCAATCAAAAGAAACCGATTCATAAAATGGGATTTGAATACAATTAAAAATAGTTAATAAAACTGCTGAATATATAAGAATAAAATTACAGTGTAGCACAAGAAATTAATTAAAAAAATGCATTGCAATGGATGCAGAATCATGAAAAACGTCTATTTGTCTCTACAGTACATGGTTGTGAAAAAATTTCCTGCGCGTAGGTTATTAACGGTACCCCCACTTTCAGCAGCTGTCACAGATTCCCCTAGGGCCTAGGGAAACAGAATTTCAGTCCTTGTGGTTGTGAGATGTGTTACTACTAGACACGTTTACGAAAACATTGGTATGGAATTTATTCTCTGATTTTTTTTTCCCCTGACTATTGGCATAAAGTATAGTATCTGTTCTTTAAGGAGGATTAAAACAATGTAGTACTCTGCCAGAATGTTCCATCCATTTTTCCAGTTGGTATAGTTAGTAACATGTGATCAACCATGTCGAATGCAGCACTGAGTGGAAGTCATTGAAGAGCAGTGTTGCTGTAGTTTGTGGCGTTGTTTGGCTTGAGAGAGTGAACTCCAACTCTAGATTTCTTCGGGTGGGAGCTGAAGTTCAAGGTTCATGTTTGTACTTTGTTACGTCGTGTGTACAGGTACATAAGAGTAAAACTTCCTTCAGACAATGCAGCACCATAGATAACAAAAATCACACCTGTGTGAAGTGAGGGGCGCTAATATATATTGAAGTGTAACTCATGTTGATTAGGTGATGTAATGGTGATGTAAAACAAACGCCATTAATTAAGGGCCCATGACGTAGATGTCCGTCATGGTACGGGCATGTGCCCGAGACGGAGATTGATTAATCTCCGTCAAATTAGTGATATCAAAATCAAAAACGCTCCACAGCCTAGAAGCGCTTGTTGCACAATCCTCGGTGTTCCCTGCCTGTTTAGCCGATGACAACGAAAATCTTAAAACATTAATAACTCTCAATCTAAATCATCCCGCCTAATTATAAAAAAAGGTTATGTGTTTGACGGGCCCCCGCTGTCCAGTCGCTAGTCTCGTTAGATTTTATCTTACCTCCCGTTGTTGTCTATCGCATCGATAGTGTTGTGGGTATTGTTAGCAGCTACACAGACATTCACAACAACATCCGGTCCGTCGGTAAATGTGGTCCGGGCGCTATAAACGATGGGCACATTTTATGAATGGATTAATTAACCCCGGGCCCTTAAGGTGTTAACAATACAGAGACAATATGACGTAAATGACACATTATGACGTACATTTTCCCTTCATTGTCAATGCGTTTACAAAACAAACATTGCACCTATGTATAGGAGGGGCTAGCGCCCCTCAACAACAGCACAAAAAGATAAGATCAAGTGAGTGCAAGAATAAAATAGTATCATTATGTTGTCCCTCTAGAAGCAAAGTTAGGTGAACTTGGTGTAAACAATTTGAAATAAGTGTCTCTCTTTCAAGGTTTTCTGCACCTTCTGCTTTTGTTCCTTGTGTTTTGCCCGTCATGGGGTACAACAGATGGGTGACGCAAGAAGTAAAACAGGTTAGAGTGAAACATTTCTATTCCTCTGCCAGAAAAAGTTGAAATTGTCAATAAAAGTGCACTGAATGGATTGTACATGCATTTGAAGGCCAGGTGTTCAGCGTTCCCAATCTGCTGAATCACCCAGCTCCTCTCCTGATAGGGTGGTAGAAGGACAACTGATAAACACTGCAGCATTCAACGAGTGGAAAGCCTTGACCGACTGCTGACAGCATTCAAAGAGTGGTTTGTGACTCATTAGAACCGATTTTCTGCCTAGACTATCCAAGATCCAATCTTAACCACTTAACTAGTGTGCCACTTAACCACAATCAATTCTAAACAATTAAAAGAATTCTGTACTCTCGGAGCTCACAACTTGTTGAATCGATCAGTGCGCATTAGGTCTGCCATTGTCTAGTGAGACGGATGTGGAGTGACTGAGAGGACTGTTGGCATGGCAACTGTTCAAAGCAACCGGTTATGGGTGTGTTGAACACCTAAGGCTTGGACAAGAACACAACTGTGTATATCAAATCAAACTAGACAATTTGCAATTCTGGGAAATTGCAAGTGTTGTTGCTACAGTAAGTACAGTATGATGATGATGTACTGTACGTCCGATGATGATGTATTGACCCACATGACGTCGCAGGGGAAGAGTAATACATTCAACATGTTTTGGGGTTGCTCTATAAATAACTCTCTGGTTGACCTGACGCGTAACGTTGTGAGCTTGAAGATCAGCTATTTTCAGCAGCGTTAAGTCAGCTCTCCACCGAGCCAAAACGCCACCGATTCGGCTTGCGGAAGGAGTCGTTAAGCGCCTCCCAGCTTTAGTGATGTGTTTACCATAAGTTACTCAGTCACACAGCAGACAGTTGGTAATAGACCAACTAGATAGTACTGTATATACGGCAGGCCTACTACTATAGAGGTTATGCACATCATCATACCCGGAAGATATGTGGGAATGCCTACTGAGTGGCAAAAACTACTCTCTGGCCTTGACAGCCCGTACATCCAAACAGAAAAGTCTATCTGATTGCATTAAACGAAGTTAAATGACGTTACACTCACTTTTCCACTAAGTTTGCCACTCGATGTATGCATGCGCATACCCTCTATACTTTATTTGGGAAGGTGAATCCTCACGGGCAGTTATTGGTGAGGAAGTCTTTGTGAGTAGGGCATAGCCAATACGAGGTAGGTCTCTCTCTCCCCCTCTGTCTCCTCCCAGTCTTCTCTCTCTCCCCCCTCTCTACCTCTCTAGGCCAGGAGGCTGACGTAGGCCAGCCCAGAGGCATCTAATAGAAGAGTTACGATATTGAGGGGGCGGAAACCGAGCCCTCGAGCGCTGTTCATGCAGCCTGAACTGAGACAAGCTGGAGTTGGAAATACATTGTTTTCAACGAGGGCGGTGCACATAAGAGCTATTTTATGCATGTGTGCAACATGACGACTGTTTTAAAGTATTAACAACTAAAGTCTCTTTAATGTTTATGTTGTACTATTACTACAAAACAATCTAAAATAAAGGGATTTAAGACCATTAAAGCTGGGCTGTTGCCTGAGTCCAATGCATTTCTGCCTACTTCCGGTCCAGGACTTGTCCCAGTTGGTTGTCCCCATTCTCAATAGAAGTCTATGTAGGAGAGCCACCCATTGGACTGAAGCCCCATGAAGTGAACGCAGTTTGCCTAACTCTGTCTATATCTAAGGCTCTGGGCCTCTGTCTCTCCCCCTCCCTCTCTCTCTCTCCTCTGCTCCGCTCCTCCTCCTGGGCCAACGACAACCATCCAGCCAATCACAGCACAGCAGGACACTTGACACACAGTCATAACGCACACAACGGACTTCAGCCAATCACAGTGCAAGATGGCACATCCGCTCAATTGTATATAGAGATATAGATTGTTACATCTTGTGTAGCTACTTATTTTTGTCTGGCTTCCTTCAGACAATGCAGCAGCATAGATAATAACAACAGCAAAACAACCTTGAAAGTGCCTATAGTGCACCAGTTGAATGGGTTGTCTATGCAATTGAAGGCCATGTGTTTAGTGTTCACAATCTGCTGAATCTCTCAGCTGCGGTAGAAGGACACTGATAAACACTGCAGCATTCAACGAGCTGAAAGCATTGACTGACTGACGGCATTCAAAGAGTAGTTTGAGACTCATTTGAACCGATTATCTGCCCAGATTATCCAAGATCCAATCTTCCTTATACCACTTAACTGGTGAGCCACTTAAGTACAGTACTTAAAGGACCACTTCACCACTTTTCAACTTCTCTTCCTATAATTGGTCCTCACTAATGTTCATGATAAAATACCACCATTTTTTTTTACTCAGTCAGTGTCTCATAGGAGAGCTGTGGGCAGTTCAGAAACCCGTCCACCAGTGACATCATCGATGGTGAATCCAAGCTAATAGAAACAGCAGGCTTTCTTTTCCTGAAAAGTTGCAATGCAAAAGTTGAAGCCATCGTTCTCACGATAATAAAAATCTAAATATATTTTAAAACAAATCTTGTTTAAAAGAAAATCTGCCTAATGATGATGTCATTGGTGGACGGGTGTCCGAACTGCCCAAAGCCCTCCTATGAGACACAGACTGAGTAGGAAAAAATGGTGGTGTTTTATCATGAACATTAGTGAGGACCAATTCACTCTTCGCTAAGTCCCACCCAAGCCCGTTGTTGGCCAATACCACGTTAGCGACGGTTACTAAGGTAGGATACTGGTCACGCTTGCATGCTGGTCAAATACCTGGCTCTCATAGACTTCCATTGTAACGGGGAAACAGCTCTCAGACTCAAAGTCAGTCAGTTAGCACATAAGCGAACACAACAAAAGCTGATTCTGACAGTTTATGACATCAGGAAAACTCATGCCGTTTTATTTTCGTCTTTTGATAGATTTATAAAGTAACTATTTTGGTTGGAGATATACAGTGAAGCGGTTCTGGTGTTCCCAACTCTCGTTTGTAAACAAGTCGCCATGCTGTTTGAGATGCACCCAGCTGCAGTCCCAGACATTTCTCCTAAAGTGTCTCCCTCAAACGCGTCCAAAATTGTGTATGGTGTTTGCGACAAGTGGACGAGATCAAATACATTTGTTTACATCCAACGGCCTGGATGGAAGGCTGAGACCGAGGCTACTTCAGAAGTGGGTGTACAGATTTGGACCAATCAGATCGTTTTGTAGGCAAACCGGAACTTCTTTCCACACGAACTTGTCAGGGTTGCCAGGTCTGCTTATTTCCCGCTACTTTTGGCTTAAGGCTAATAATTATTAGTGTATGTATGTAACTAGAATTTTGCGGGCCTTCGGCCCGCTCATCCCAGAGTTGCGTTGCCCCGCGTTGCGATACAGAAGTCCACAGATACAGAAGTGCACAGTGACACGCGTTGTATGCAGCTGTTTTGTGTTGCAGCGCGCGTGTAGTGTTGTTGTTCTTATCCATATATGCGCCTCGGTTCGTCCCGTTTGTTCCACGCCAGGTGTCGACGCAGTCGTTGGCGCAAATTTCTTATTATTTTAACTGTGTATGTAATCGCGGCTAGTAGCACACAATTTTTTTTAGGAGCACGATGAAAAGTTATCAAATAATGTGTTTGAGGGCCCTCCTATATACAGCTTTAGTCCCCACACGTCTCAATATTTGCCATTGACAAAGAACAGAGAAATTAGGTCGAAATGCCGCTAAATATGACGTAAATTAAAATGTATTATATATATATATTTTTGTAATTGAATGTAAATACTTTACTTATAAAAAAACCTGGCAACCCGCACCCCGCGGTCATTTTCCGCTAACCTGAGCGGTGCTCCCTAGCCTGCTGGAGGGGTTCACATCATCCCATGCACCCTCGAGAGGAAAAAGAAGGGAAATAAATGCAGCCTTGAGCCTACCTACCAATGTGGTCTTGTGGAGCTTGATCACCTCCTCCTCCTCCTTTTCTCCCCAAATTGCCAATCCCAATAAATGCAAAAGTTGCCTAGTGTGAATACTTCCACAGCCTAATTACTAAAGGATAAACTATCAGTCTTCTCCGAAATCTGTGAATGTTTGTCAACTCAGCACGTGTTGACAACGCATAGTAAACAGAAGCCGTGTGTGTGTCACACCAAAAGTGGTGACCTATAGAATCCTGTACATAGAAGCATCACGCAATCGTCTCCCTCCCTGTGTGGGTCACGTGGTGGGCTTTGAGCAAATGGGAGAGGGAATGTAGTGTTGCCAGGTCCGCGTATTGTAAGCGAGTGGTAGTGTGTGTAAGTAGCGTGTTGAATGGCATTTTTTCTGTGCTTGTTTTCATAGACGTGGCAACAAATTAGGCGGGGGTGTCGGTGCTTGTGGCGTGTTTGTGTTTATTATTGATATTGATATTGTTTGCGAGTGTGGATGGGAGCCGGCTTTAGTGGCAGTGCGATGACAATTTTTACGCGGGTGGTGTTGAGTGTGGGCGTGCGGCGCGACATGAGGAGATAGCGGCCGAACGACGCGGAGGGTAAGTGTGTGACGTGTTAGTGTGTTGTTGCAGTGTGTGTTGCTCCTGCTTCGGCTCCCAGCGTGTCGGCACCCAGCGTGTCAGTGGCGTAGTAGCTGGTGACTTTGGGTATTGGGTTGCGTACATGTTTTCACTTGTATAATAGATACATTACCAAAACATTAATTATCATAGACATAGGCCTACATAGTATTTATAATGATAAATGCATACAATCTTTTTATTATGATTATATATGGTCATATTATTGTCTCCACCAGGCCGAAGGCATGGGGAGAGAGTATGTTTTGCACTCCGTCCGTGTGTGTGTGTGTGTGTGTGTGTGTCCGTCCGTCCGTCCGTCCGTCCTTCCGTCTGTGAACAACTAATCTCCGGCACCGTTAACCCGGTCGATGCCAAATTTTGCACTCACACTCCCTGGATGCCAACGATGAACCTCTGCCCCAAAATCTCCAGAACGGCCTGTTATAGCGCCACCAGGAGGCCGCTTTGTGCAAAACAAGTTTTTGGACAGTACACCTACAGATTTTGTCCAAACATCACGCAAAATGGTACACAGTCTCTCTAGAGCCATTCAACGAAACGGGTCTTTCAGATTTCTCAGACGCCATCCTGATTGGCTAAGATTGGCTTCCAAAGTCCGCAGGAGTGCTCAGTTTCAAACAAAATGCTGCAAATCATGAACACATCGTGTGATTTCCGTGAAATTGTGCACGCACATTCCCACTAGGCCGAGGAAGAAATGCCAAATGAACATTTTCAACTCAGCCTCATGGTGGCGCTATAACTGGCCCAAAAGTGTTTTTACATCTAACTGCACGGATCTGTGGATAACTTTGTATGCCAACTCCCTAGAGGACAAGGAAAAACCTTTGCCTGGAATTTTTCACATCTGCTCTTTATAGCGCCACCAGGAGGCCGACATATGTAAAACACATTTTCTAATATTACTCCTTCAGATTTTATCCAAATATCACGCAAATCGGTACACATGCTCTTCATAGTCATGTGATCAAGACGGGTTTGTTTGATTTCTCATAATCCACCCTCATTGGCTACGATTGGCTTCTAAACTTTTCAGGAGTAGCCCGCTTTGTACCCGTTTTGTACAAATTGTCACAACTACTCAACGCAGCGTCCGATTGTGGTGAAACTGTGCATGCATATTCCCACTAGGCTTTGGAAGAAATGCCACTTGACAGTTTTCAAATCAGCCTCATGGTGGCGCTACAACAGGCCAAGCCACGTCACACACACACACACACACACACACACACACACACACACACGTATATATTGCTCCTAAACATTTTGCCAAACATCACACACACACTCCTATCCTCCTGGTGGAGACCTGTGCCCAGAAGGGCACTTTTTCTAGTTGTGTTTGTTTTGGCTTGTTTTTCTTGATTTGGCTTTAAGAGTTGGCTTGTTTTTGGAGGTGGGTTGGCTTATTTCTCTCACACAATGTGGCAACACTGAAGTCAAAACAAAAACAAGACAACGTTGACATTTTTTATTAAAAATAAAACCGCATGAGTTTTCCTGATGTTATAAACGGTCAGAATCAGCTTAGTGTTCTAAAAGAGTGACTTTGAGAGCTGTTCCCCCGTTACAATGGAAGTCAATGAGAGCTAATATGTACTATTAAACTGCACAACGGAGCGAAATAATTCATGGAACGGACTAGTTTGCTCATAACAAGGTAAGAAAACAAACCCTCTTTCTGAGGTCCACACATGCTGTACAGCAAATATATTTATTGACACTGCTTAAACATTTTGACCAGCATGCAAGCGTGACCAGTATCCTACCTTAGTAACCGTCGCTAACGTGGTATTGGCCAACAACGGGCTTGGGTGGGACTTAGCGAAGAGCTAATTATATGAAGAGATGTTGAAAAGTGGTGAAGTGGTCCTTTAAGTAAAAGTACTTAGTTACTTTCCACCACTGGATATTAGTGATCAGAGATATTTTGTCGTGTGGACAGGGATTTCTTTTAAATGAAAGAAGTTGACAAAAATATCTGTTACATATTATACCCATACACAGCTTTACAGTTATTAGGCCTACTCTATTAATTTTCCCTTCTAATGCGCAGTAACTTCTACCCTGACTAAACCCCTCATTCACTGATTGTAATCTGTGGGAAGTATTATATGTGTCTCTGATGTCTTGGTACAATGGACAGATAGTTTAGGAAGTGTAGCTTGGTTTCCACTTTATTTTGCGTGCAGTGGGTGCATAGTCTGTCTTCTCTCGGGATACAGGTCTGCCTATGACGGCCTTTCTCGATCGCAAGACTGTGCTCACTGAGTCTGTACCAAGTTAGGATTTTTTGAGTGGTAAGGAACGGCAATGTCCGTCCTAACCTATGTGACTATGTTTAGAGTACCAGTAGGGGCAAAAGTGGCGAAGTTGTGCCAGAAACAGAGAGAGAGATAGTGTTGCACTGTTGCCTGCTAATTTTAGAGAGAGAGAGAGAGAGAGAGAGAGAGAGAGAGAGAGAGAGAGGCAGGGGGAGAGGGGAGTTGCACCACTCAGTTCCCACGGGTGTGATTTTTCTTTGTTTTGGGTCGGTCACGGCACTCAGGTATTCTGCCACAGTGTCATTCTCTGTTTAGGGCCAGATAGCATTCTAGTTTACTCTGCTTTTGTGTTGCTTCTTTCCAATGTGTCAGATAGTTTTCCTTTTGCTGTTTAATAATTTGGTTTAGTCCAGACCAGTGGTGTAAAGTACATTTACTTAAGAACAATTTTGAGGTAGGCTATTTGTACTTTACTTGAGTATGTAAAATTGTCACTACCTTTTACTTCTACTCTAAGGCATTTCAGAGGCAAATATTATACTTTTACAAAAACAAATAGAAGGAAAAGAAAGAAAATAAATTACTCATTTGAAAACTTGAAATGAGACATTCTGCATAAAGAGTACTTTATACTTTCGGTACTTTAAGTACATTTTTATACCAATACCTTTGTACTTTTATTCAAGTAAATTTTGAATTCCAGACTATTTCTATATGCAGTATTGATACTTACAAGTATTGATACATGTGACAGAGTACTTTTTTCCACCACTGCTTACATCGATGCCTCCGTCCTGCCATCTCTCTGCTCAGAGTGACATGAGAACATAAATGAAAAGCTTTCTTTGGGATCCCATGCTGGCACTTTGTCAACCTAAGTAGGTTACGTGAGAAAGTAGGCTGCCAGGGAGACTCGGGAGACCTTAGGAGCTACTCTGTTATATCACTCCAGAGCGGTGCCATTCCACTTCAGAAGCCCACATAGAGAGGTGGAGGATAGAGAAGGAGAGGTGTGTGTGTGTGTGTGTGTGTGTGTGTGTGTGTGTGTGTGTGTGTGTGTGTGTGTGTGTGTGTGTGTGTGTGTGTGTGTGTGTGTGTGTGTGTGTGTGTGTGTGTGTGTGTGTGTGTGTGTGTGTGTGTGTGTGTGTGTGTGTGTGTGTGTGTGTGTGTGTGTGTGTGTGTGAGCGATGCAGCAGGTGGAACATACTTGGTCTGAAACCTATGCCAGGTCATAATGGTTTATTCACAACAAGGGACAACTGCAAATGGACCTAGCTTCTTGGATCAGAGGTTGCACAAGTCTGGTAAAAATAACAGAAACATCAACAACAGCAAGGCTGCTCATAATACTGTGTATCTACTAGGCTATATTAACAAATCAAAGTGAAAATGATAGTTATACCAGGCCTACTACTTACTGTACTTATATTTCGTCGTACAATGGCACAGGTGTCACACAAACAATCCAAAATAGCCAATCTATAAGCTTGTAGATTGGCTATTTGTTTTGCTATTTTCACAATTTTTGCTCTTGAATGTAAAAGTCAAAAAAGGCATTTATTTTTTCCAATATCAATTGTAGTTTTAATCAATTATTTAGTTAAAATCATTATTTTTCATAATTGTTATGAAAAATAGTATAGTAATAGTTTGTTTGTAATTCATTGTTGCACCTCTAGTGATTGGGTGCAGTGATATTGGAGTGCAGCAATCGCCCCAAAACTCACTCCTACACAGGGACGTGCAGAGAGTGTTAGAGAGGCAGGGGCTGACGTCCCATAAAAGGGCACTTTTGGACACAAAATAACAGATCTACAAGCTCACAACGCGTTGCAGCGCGCAACGCGTTGAGAGCTTGTAGATCTGCTATTTTCGGGGCTCAACCCATGCACTCTTTAGCTAGTGGAGATGCGGTGTACGACCTGGATTTCTAAACAAATTTAGTTCAGGACACCTCAGGGAGAAAAAAAAGGAATTCTCCTGAATGCTGCCTTCCGGCATGGCATGGAAAGGAGTGGCATTTCATTTCCATGTGTGCACATCCCTGCTCCTACAATTCACTCTAGTCTGACTCTGCTAGAGGTTTAAAGTAAATAATTCACAGTTATGGCATTCGGTTGTTGGTGTTATTGGTGTTTTTGTATTATGGTGCTATACTGTCCGTTATCGTGACTGCACCTTGGATAGTTGTGCAATCTGCTGGCCAGTGTAGAGGATTCAATTACAAAACAATCATTAATCCTGTGAAGACAAATGACTGCAACTTCCACTGTTTAAGAGACCTCTAATTCACTTCACGATAGAGCCCGGACAAAATTCAGCTAAATGGCGAAGAAGTGTTTTAATTAAATATCTTAATTAAAGTCTTGAGGAAAGAGGGTGAACTCATTAAATGATAACAATGCAAGTTATCTCTTTTTCAGTGTTTTAAGGACAAATCCAGTAAAAGAAGAGGAAAAGCAAAAGGGAGTCCAAACAGTGTATAATTTGACCTCATTGGGCTAAACCACACATTGGCAACACTGAGCTTTGACCACTCTTATACGATTCCAACAAGACAATGTCGTGTGCCCGCTGAAAATAGCAATCCGTAGGTGCCCATTATTGTGAGCACCGTGAGCTTGTTGATTGGCTGTGTTCAGTTTGCGACCAACATCGTCGTACAATGGAGTATAAAACTCTCTGCAGGATACAATTTAGAGCGTTCGATGAACGGATCGTTCATGAACTCTTTCACATTTTGGGGCGACCGTGAACTGAACGTTACTGTATTTCTGCTTGATGAACGTTATTGTCTCCACCAGCCGAAGGTATGGATGTCCCGATACACTTTTTTCGTTCCCGATCCGTACCACAATTTATGTATTGGCCGATATACCGATACCAGTGTTGTGATCTCGTGTTGTGTTTATAGCTACATCTAGCTTATATATTGTGTTGTGTTTATAGCAGACTCCTCACTCAATTGTGCACTTGCAGTTTGAGCAACTCGAAAGCAAACTCCACATGCCCCAACATTTTATTTACCTGCCATAGTGTCAACTTACCCCTGTGTCGGATCGGTGGTTAGACTGGCAATATTCGTCGATACCGATATGAGCCGATATGACAAATAAGTGCCCATACGTGTCCCCGATACTTTTCCAATAGCGATACAGTATCGGGACATCTCTAGCCGAAGGCATGGGGATTGTGTGTGTGTGTGTGTGTGTGTGTGTGTGTGTGTGTGTGTGTGTGTGTGTGTGTGTGTGTGTGTGTGTGTGTGTGTGTGTGTGTGTGTGTGTGTGTGTGTGTGTGTGTGTGTGTGTGTGTGTGTGTGTGTGTGTGTGTGTGTGTGTGTGTGTGTGTGTGTGTGTGTGCGTGTGTGCGTGTCCGATTCTACAATGCCTTCTAAATCAGTAGTTCGCACACTTCAAGAGTTTGTAAAAAAAAAAAAGTCGTTGTCTGAGCTTGTATATTTTTTAATGGCAAACACACAAATGGAAAATGACACGATGGTGCTTCACCGGTTTGAATTTAATGAAAAGGGAAGCAATAGCAAAGAGAGCTGGAGACACAATTACTATCTTCTCTGGTAGGGGAAGCCTAGGATAGCTGTTACATCTGCCCAAAATATACAGGCATACGAGTTGTACAGCCCCCCCCCCACAGGAACACATAGTGCTCATTGAGAGCAGCAAACATTTTCTTCAGTCAAAGGTTCCCAATTAAAGTTTCTGAAATGGATTTAATAAAACACAAAACACAATGCTGTTACTGTATACTGAAGAATAAGATCTGCAGGCATGCTGTTTTCCCTGTAGGTTCAGTAAACTGTTCCTCCAACTTGAATCAGCTCTTGCTATGATTGTGGAAAATGATGCAGGTCTTGCATAATTCTCAACTGTCTTTCTTTCTTTCTTTCTTGGGATTAAGGACGGATTGACTGTACGTGTGTTTTTGCCTTTGAAAAATGTTCTAAGAACAGGTTGGGAACAGGTTCCCAAACAGTGGGTCGGGATCCATTAGTGGGTGGCGGACCCATTTTTATGGGTCCCATTATATTTTGTTTCCTAAATTTAGTTTTTTGATTATTTATTAGTAGCCCTATATATATATATTTTTAAATCTAAAAACGTTCCCAAAAAAGCAAAAATGAATTAATAAAAAATATTAAACTTAATTCAATGATCTAAAATTCAGTAAATTCATGAATAAATTAGAAAACATTTTCTTAAGAAGTAATACAAATAGCCGATTCAACAAGTTGTGAGCTCAGAGAATCCAGTATTCTTTTAATGATTTAGAATGTATTTGTGGTTAAGAACAGGTTAACTGCCACAGGGCATTTCTCTTTATACTGCTGCTTCTGCCATGGGCTTAGTATGGCATTCAAGGTCATCTTTCAACGCCCACAGATAATTAAATGCTATATCTATAGTGACACCACAGACCTCAAAAGAAAGCTGTGGTTGTCTACTTCAATTGAAAAAAAAAGTGAGATTTTCCCAGAAGTGAGATCTTCTCAGAAGAAAACAAAATCACACCTGTGTGAAGTGAGCGTGCTCACTTCACACAGGTGTGATTATTTTTTATTACAAGCGTTTACAATGTGCACAGACATACAGTGTAGTGTCTCAGTAAACTATAGGATCATAGAATGCAGAGAGACAGTGTATAGTCTCAGTAAACTTTATGAGCGCTCACTTCACACATGTGTGATTTTTTTTCCTTACAAGCTTTTACAATGTGCACAGACAAACAGTGTAGTGTCTCAGTAAACTATATGATCATGATCACATAGAATGCTGTTATCTGTTTTTTAAAATTTAAAAATTCTTACCTGCAACACCGGGCACACAGGGTACAGTGCCATCACTCTGTGCTTGCTCCTCCTCCTCGTCTGACGTGAAAACAGTGAAAATGCAGGACATGCATATTTAGAACTAAAAGACAAGTCATTGTATGCAGATCTACAAGCTCAATGCGTCACAGCACGACACATGTAAACAGACATAGAATGCAGGGAGACACTGAAGGTCTCAGCACACTATATAGGACCACATATGCAATGCAAATATATTGACGCTACAATGCAAGCTTCTGAAAATGTAAAATAAAAATGTTTCACTTCTTACTTGACAGACAGGCTTCCTCATCTGTCTCCCACTCCTCCTCATCATCATCATCATCATCATCATCATCATCATCATCATCATCATCATCATCATCATCATCATCATCATCATCATCATCATCATCATCATCATCATCATCATCATCATCATCATCATCATCATCATCATCATCATCATGCTGCTCCTCGTCTGAAGTGACAACTGTGGAAAATACATTTCATCATCATCACAATGCAGCGTACAGATGTAGCCACAGTATGAGTTGTAAATTATAGTGCATGTGAGGAGAGTGTAACCAGCGCGCGCGCACACACACACACACACACACACACACACACACACACACGATTGACCCCCTGTATTTGTCGCATATCACAGATTACAGTGTAAGCCCCCCACCCCCCATCCCCGATTCACTGCGTCGCATCTGATTACAGTAGCAAATACAGTAGCAAACTTTTAGTGAATCAGACTGGAACCCAGGCTACAATGAAATAAATGTCTTACCACTCGCAAGGCGATTAGGTCCCAGCGTTCTTTTGCGGCGACGGCAACCAGTCGAAGTCCCTCGTTGTCACCCAATCCTCCTCGTCCGTGGACGGGCAATAGTCGTCGTCGCCCACGCAGGCATTCTGTACGTTACCCTGTTGCTTCGGCGGAACCCCGCTGTGCTCGTTGGAGAAGACGTGCCAGCAGTGGCGGGCGGTGTCGAAATGAACCAGGTCTTCAACACCCCCCCCCCCCCCCCCCCCCCCCCCCACACACACACACACACAATGGCAACGGCGTTACATAACGACAACCTTAGTGTCATATGTTCTTATACAACACGAAAGCATGCAAAAAATAAGTGGAACTGAACCACACTCAGCCAGTCTCTGTCACATATCCCAGCCATGCTGCACCGGCGGGGACTATATACACACACACACAAAGCTCCGCAGCGCACAGCCTCGGCCACACACTGTCAGCACGAACAACAACCACAAGTCCACAACCATAGCCTATAAAACGATCAATCATCAATAAGCTGCGTCGCATCGCGATCGCATGTATATAAATATTATATAAAGATCCTTACCATGGCTGCCTGCATCATACCATGGTCGACCCTCCAAGCTTTTCTTAAAAAGTCCTTGACTGTAAATCCACCACTAAATCTGCTTCTTCTCCTCCTTCAGCCGTTTTCTGTGTTTGTTTGAGTTAAATCCATGTTAAATCTGTTAATTTAGCTCCTAAGTCAACCGAGAGAGGGAACTCGCGCAGAAACTTTTAAACACCAGTTGTCTTTTCTCATTGGACAATATTTTTCCCCAGCGATGGGATACAGTCAAGACGCTAACGTCGTCAAAGGCCAGCTAGAGTACCCTGGCACTTGAAGAAAACGCCCAGCAGGGCAAACTCGAAATCTGATTGGCTAAGGAACCTGTCAATATCTATATATCTATATCGCTCCCATTCAATTCAACAGGAAATCCTGCAAGCCTCACGGTGGAGATTTTTACCCGGAGACAACACAAGGAAAAAATCTCATTGGTTAAAAAAAACAAGCGCTGTTGTACCTGCACAGAATGGAAGCAGCGCGTCTAGCCTGTCTGAATGAGAGACAGTGCAATGATGGCAGCAAAATAAATACAATATATATATAACATTATTATTGTCATTGTTGCTTTAGCAGGGACGCGCTGTGCTTGTTGAAGACGTGCCAGCCTGGGACTTGACGATCAACTTCTTTAGACTTTTTGCTTCAGCGGGGCTTTGTCTAAGAAGACGTGCCAGCCTGAGAATCAACTTCAAGCTTCGCCGCGATGCATTGTGAGCTTGTAGATCGGCTCTTTTCAATAGATTTTCTACACATTTTTAACTTGTGAAATAGGACATTCTGCAATATGAATACTTTTATTTTTAGTACTTTAAGTACCTTTTGATGCCGATACCTTTGTACTTTTACTCAAGTACATTTTCAATTCCGTACTTTTACTTGTAACGAAGTAGTTCTAAATTGCAGTATTGGTACTTTTACTTAAGTAAAACAATTGAGTACTTTTTCCACCACTGCTAATATCTCTAACGCAGAATGACATGGATTGAACAGCAGGAGCAGCAGCAGCAGGTTTTATGTTTAATATTTTAGTTCATGTTTACATTTATTTAATAAATGGGCCAATACATAATATTTAAAATTTACATATAACCCATTCTGGGCAGGAATCCCTTTTGGTGTTTTAAGCATTATGTCATACTTTAGCTATTGCTCGTAGCACGGCACTGAGCTTGTAGATCTGCTATTTTTGAAAAATTGTGAAAATGTCGCGCAAATCTTTTATTATATAATCTTTCAGAGTGAACATTTTTAACTCAAATCTTTGCTTCTGGGGGGGGGGGGGTCCCTGGAACTACATATTTTCAGATGGGGTTGGCGGCCAGTTACATAATAATTCTGGGGGTCCTTGACATGAAAAAGGTTGAGCACGACTGACATAGAAACATTGTTTTTTCAGAAAACTTTCAGGATTTAGAAGACATTTGTAGAATCATCCTCAGGTCTAAAACGTCATCATATCGAGGTATTTGGACATTGTGGTGATTTTTTTTTTATCCATCTAAAATCCCATCCTAACTCCCAGCCCTACTTGGTGTGTAGTTGTTGAAGCTTGAATTACAACGCAGATGGGCAGCAGTATTATATCATGGAGGTTAGAGAATCTTTTCACCTGTTCAAATCCCTGGACTGGCTGAATAAATGTGGTGTGGTTCTCAATTACTGGCCTTGCCCCCTTGCTGCAGCTCTGGACATTCTAGCTGCTCCTGTGGAGCATCTCCATGGAGGCTCCGATAGTTCCTGTGGAGTTTTTGCCTCGTGCTGGTGGTGTTAACATGTGTCACGATTTTCTCCTTCCCCTCTCACAAGGTCATGGCTATGTTTATAACGATACATTTTAACAGCAGATTAAATGGATTATTATTTACATTGCAAAACAATTCGACACCAATTATTTCCATTGCAAAACGATAAGATACAAATTCAAACTGTGATATTTGCTGTTTACATTTCGATATACTTTTTAGTACAAATACCCCAAAATTGTACTTAAAGGGGAAAACCACCCATTTTCAACATTTTACTATGTCATTAGTATACCTTAGTGCTGTTGTGTGGAAATAATAAAAAAGTCCCCCCATTTTGTGTTTCCTAGAACTGTAATTATGAAAAAAATCATTAACATGGTGAAACACATCTTGATGATGTCATCAAGATGTGTTTCACCATGTTAATGATTTTTTTCAGGCCTCTAGTTCTAGGAAACACAGAATGGGGAAACGTTTTTATTATTTCCACACAACAGCTCTAAGGTACATTAATGACATAGTAAAATGTTGAAAATGAGTGGAATGCCCCTTTAAGTAAATGTACTTGTCCACCATTGCATATGAAGGAGGCCTATATTTCTTATTTTTCAAACAGACCAGAATGAATGAAACCTCATTTTGTGTCAGTTTGAACCCAGTAAAATGTACTGTATGAAATATGAAACAGTGCAGCAGAACCTCCAGGGTGGCCGAGGGGGGAACGCGCCGCTCCCTGACCCGTCCAGAGGACTTCCTTTCCTGGATACCAGGTACCAGGTTTAAATGATTTAATCCATGTTGTAGCCATGCTTAACCACACTAAACCCGCTATTGTTTAAAAACCTCTTGAGCCCCAATCCCCCGCCGGCGGGGGCAGCGGCTGTCCACCTCATGAACAGCTCTCAGCGGGTAAATGGGGCTGGTCAAGGTCTTAGGCTGAGCTCACACCTTTCATGCAATTCTCTGCTCGTTGGATGCTCGTTGGATGCTCGTTGGGTAGTGTCATGGCCGTCCCTCCCTAGATGCATCCATTTCCCACAAGGCTTTGCGGGAAGTGGGCGGTGCGCTAGAGCGGAATGCGGAAAACAACAGACCCACGTTTATCTGCGTGTAGTTTTTGGTGACCAATACGGCGATATGTGGAGTTGTACACTGTCATAATAAAACGGATGGCTTTTTACATACAGAATGGGGCACTGGCTTGCTAAATGAATCAAACTTTCTTCGAAAGACGTCATCCTCTTCTGAACAAGCCAACACACAGAATCAGTGCCTTTAAATCTGGTACTGATTGTTGAAATGACTGGAGACAGCCGTGCGTCATTTCATCATCATCATCATGTCCACACCCAAACGCAGAAACGCATTGAACACAGGATAAAATCACTGCAGTAGCAGGTTTCAATTGTAGGCTATATTATACTTGCTTTTATATTTACACTTATGAGGTGCCAATCATATTTTTTAATGAAGGAATAAGTACCGCATTTTAAAAGCCACCTAAATTGTGAGTGGAAGTGGAACATGTTTCTTTCATTGTCTGTCAGCATGTCACACTATGTGCAAAATCCCGACTCTCGACTTTTCTCAATTTAAAAATGATAGACACTTTACCATTGCTCTGGCGACTTGGCAAGTCCTGCACATAAATTAATAGCAGAGTCAGACGTATAGAAGTAACAAGTTGTGAGCTTGTAGAGTGGCTATATTTTCGAGCTGTATAATAAATGTCACGTTATAATGTGTAGGCTGGCTAATACAAGTTCACGCGCGCACATTGTCAGCATGTAGGCACAGTGACATGCATTCAATGGTGCGCCCTTAATTACCTAAACATGAGAGAGATGTGCCATATACGCACGATGCGATTCCATTCACACCTCTCTCTCTCTCTGCACCCTCTCTCTCTCTCTCTCTCTCTCTCTCCTCGCATGACCATGACCATGAAATGGAGAGCAAAATACAGCACGATATAGTTTCACATGCGGCTATGCACACACCACGCATAGACTTGTTGGTGTAGGCTACTGCGCAATGGCATTTGACCTGTGTCCTTATTGGTAGGTTAATATCCACAGTTTATCCGTAGCGGTCCGCAATGAACCTATTGTTCAAGCTTCGCACTCCAATACAAATTAAACTATTTGAATAAAGGTTGTACACATCAGTGAAATTAACCTCTGGGAAAATCCCTAATTGAGAGAGTGTATAGGCCTGCACCACAGATCATATAGGCTGCATGGCTAACAGGACTTGGGCACTACCCATCTCTCTATATCATTTGATAAAGGCATATTAAAAACATGACTTGTACACCCAATGAAAATATAAACTTCACAGAATATATACCACTTCGAATTATAACAATCGGTTGAAGATTATCTGAATATCACACAAGTAAAATCTCAACTTTTTTGCGCAACGGGCCATTGCGCTGAGGACTGGCAGTGTTTTACATATACTTGAGGACCTCTGCTTGGAACGCGCTGCATGTGGACGCAACACTTGGAGCTTGTAGATACACGGAATGACGATAAACATTTCACAGAATATATACCACTTTGAATTAAAACAATCGGTTGTGCTTAGCACTCGGCACCAATGCAAATGAAATAGTCCGCACTGGACTAGTAGGCTGATATATTTATTATTGGATGCAGCAGAGCAGAGCCTTTGCTCACTGCAGTTGATGCAACATAATACGTTTTAAAGTTGTTAACAGTGATATATAAACATGAACACTTGGATAGATATCTGTGTAGTTTCCATGCAGGCACAAGCTGCATTTCTCACCTAATTATAGTAAAAATGATATGCGCTAATAAGCGGTGACATCATCATTTCTCAAAAGCTCTGTCACTCTCCAGTCGGACTTTTCTGCGGGGCTCAGGAGACTACAACTAAACTCCGCCCATTGGGATACAAAACAGCCCTTCTCTCCTATTGGTTGGTGGTTAACCCCACCCTCTGTGTTGGGTGGACGTTGGGTGGATGTTGCGCCTACAAGCTGTTGTATGCATAGATATATGGTTGGCTGTGTGTTGACTGCCCCCCCTCCCCCTCATACAACACAATGTTGGGTCAAAGCACGTGACTCCCATTGGTAATACATTGGGCGGCCATGACACTACCCAACGAGCATCCAACGAGCATCCAACGAGCAGAGAATTGCATGAAAGGTGTGAGCTCAGCCTTAGGCTGAGCTCACACCTTTCATGCAATTCTCTGTGCTCGTTGGGTGTTGTGTCATGGCCGCCCAGCGGCCCAATGCATTTCCAATGGAGGTCACATGGTTTGACCCAACATTGTGTTGTGTGAGGGGGAGGGGCGCAGTCGTGCGCCCCTCCCCCTCACACAACACAATGTTGGGCCATAGGGTGCACTCACACGGTTAATGCAATGCTCTGTGCTCGTTGGATGCATGTTGTGTAGTGTCATGGCCGCCCAATGTATTTCCAATGGAGGTCACATGGTTTGACCCAACATTGTGTTGTGTGAGGGGGAGGGGCGCAGTCGTGCGCCCCTCCCCCTCACACAACACAATGTTGGGTCAAACCATGTGACCTCCATTGGAAATGCATTGGGCCGCTGGGCGGCCATGACACAACACCCAACGAGCACAGAGAATTGCATGAACCGTGTGAGTGCACCCTTAGGCTGAGCTCACACCTTTAATGCAATTCTGGTGCTCGTTGGATGCATGTTGTGTAGTGTCATGGCCGCCCAATGTATTTCCAATGGAGGTCACATGGTTTGACACAACATTGTGTTGTGTGAGGGGGAGGGGCGCAGTCGAAACGCCCCTCCCCCAACTCCGATATTTTTGATTTTCCCTCCTGGACCCCCCTGGGGTTTGATATGATATGATATGATATGATATGATATATGATATGATATAGTACTTTATTGTCAGTTCACACTGAAATTTGTCTTGCGACACAGCAGCCAAGTATGCAGAACACATATACGTACACACATTTGACATAACACAAAGAACAAGACAATTTACATACATGAAGACATGAAGACAAGAGCAATATCCACCGCTTAGATTACCGCGTGGCTACTACGACTCCTGATTAAGCCTCAAGGTCGACTGGTGGACAAAGGACCTCTTTAGTCTGACCTTATTGTATGCTGGTACACCATATCTCCTTCCTGAAGGTAGCAACCTATATTCTCCATACAACACATGCTTAGTATTAGAGGTGATATTCCTTGCTCACCTTAGGATGCTGTTATCATACGTGGATGTATAAAGTTTCTGAAGTGGTTGTCCAACAATCTTTGAACAAATGTTCAGTTGTTGCAGCAGTTGTGACTTTAGGGCTGCAGACAAACATCCATACCAGGTGGTACTACAGTACTGAAGAACACTCATAATAACAGAAGTGAAAAACAAAAGAAGAATCCGTCTACTAGCACCGAAGGATCTTAGACGGCGAAGGAAGTAGATTATTTGCTTTGGTTTCTTACACACTGAATCAATCTGATCGTTCCATGACAATAGATGGTCTATTACTACTCCTAGGTATTTGTACGAACATACCTGGTTGATCGGTTCACCATGAATAGTAATGGGGGATCTGTGTATCTCTGGTGGTGTACCAAAAACAATCTCTTCTGTCTTTTTTGTGTTAATGATGAGAGCGTTGTTATCACTCCATTCAACCACCTTATTTACTCTGTGTTTGTGCAGTCCAGGATCACTGGCACTATCTAGGAGAGAAATCAAAACTGTATCATCTGAGTATTTTAGAATGTATTGGTCTGGTGTGTCAGTGCGACATTCAGACAGGCATTCCTCAATAAGACAGCTGTCAGTATAAAGGTTTAAGAGGTTAATGTGTTTAATTCGCCGTTGTTTGAGTATTATGATAAAAATCCGGATTTGTCGCGGATATTGTGACGAGGCGGTCGCGTTATGATGACGTAACCGTAAATCAAACATCCACCGGCTTGCAAGGGCTTCTGGGAAACTGAGTCCAATACATAGTGAATGAGAGGTAGAGACAATCTTGGCTCGCTTTTTGTCTTGCTCTTTGTCTGTGACCCGGATCCAAAGAAAATTAGAGAAGGAAGTGTCATGGTCATGTGACTGTGTTGCGCCAAATCTCGCACCGGAAGTGACATGTATACAAAGCAGTGAATGGAGGAAGCTGGACCAGCTCATAACATACATTATTTATGAACCATTGAGACCTTTGTCATATAATCGGTTCAGGCATAATAAAAGAAGACATATCACAGTTTGTTTTCTAATCAGTTACTTTTCGATGTGCACAGAGTGCACAGTACATTTTATTTGAGGATTTAAACAGCAGCAGGTATCGTTTCTGTTCCGGGGGTTTCGCGAGATTTGGCTGCCAGACAGTTACATGTCTTCTGTTATTTGCCAGAAGTGATTACTTTACAAAAGATCTCAGTCATTCAGAAATAGTGTTTGTTCATGAGCTGGTCACAGAGCTCTCATTGACTCCAGTGCATTCTGCCGAACTTCCAGGTGCAGTTTGGCTCCAATGGTGCGACGAATCTGCCGTTCAAATATGCCAATTGTTTCATCAAGCAGATAATGGATGCTACAAGAAATCTATACACGCTTGTGTGTGTGTCGGTGGTATCCAGGCAGTGGTGGAGAATGTACTCACATGTTGTACTTAAGCAAAAGTATCAATAGGTAAGGTAAGGTAATTCTATTTATAAAGCGCCTTTCAAAACAATCGTTACAAGGTGCTGTACAAAGTAAAATAATAAAATAAAACAAGAAAACAGAGTCAACAGCAAAATAACAATAAGAAACAAAGCAACAGAAAACAATACATGAAAACATATACAGGCAGAACAAGACTCAACAAAAAATAGAGATAATCACTATAGTAGACCAAAATATTTACGTTATGTTTTTAGCAGCTTTTTAAAGGTATCGACTGACTGCATTTTTTAAGTTAAGAGGTAACTCGTTCCAAAGTGTAGGTGCTATAGATGGGAAGTTTGTATATACCTTGGGGTGGAGTAACTCTGTTAAATATAATGGACCCAGCCCAAAGTGGGATTTATAAGTAATTAATACAATTTTAAAAACAATTCTGGAGTCTATTGGTAGCCAGTGTAAGGCAGCGAGCACAGGTGTAATATGTGACCTTCTGTGTGTATTTGTTAATAGTCTAGCAGTATTTCTACAATACTGCATTGTAGAAATACTCTAGAGTCTAGAGAAGAAATACAAGTGGCAGTCCGGAATTCAAAATGTTATTGAGTAAAAGTACTGGTATCAAAATATAATTCAAGTACAAAAGTAAATGTACTCATGCAGAATGTCCCATTTCACAAGTTTTCAAATGTGTAAAAAGCAGCAGGTCTACAAGCTCACAAAGCGTGCTCTGTGCTATTGGCCTCTGAAATGTAGTGGAGTAGAAGTAAGTATTGGAAATTGGAAATAATCAATACCTCAAAATTGTACTCAAGAACAGTAGCCTACTTAAGTAAAGATCCCAAGGTGTGTCCCCTTCCAATGGATACACACCATACTATGGGAGATTAATGCAAAGGAATGGAAGCAGACATCCAGCATGATCGGACACTAATTGGTTGTGGGATCAATCGTCGGGTTCAATTACGTCTCGTCTTGTCCACTGTTGGTCCCTCGTGATTTCACTTTCCAATCTCCCATTTAAAAAAGTTCACACAGTGATGTTAATTTAACTCATTTACTGCCAACAGCGCCATCTGGTGGGTGGCTCAGAGCGCCGTCCATTCATTTTAATGCTATGTAACATGTCCCGCGATTGTCATTTAATCCACCCAAAACATACTTTTTGTAAGCAAGGATTAGAGAAATGAGACGCAAATCGTGTGGTTGTGTGTGTGTGTGTGTGTGTGTGTGTGTGTGTGTGTGTGTGCGTGTGCGTGCGCGTGTGCGTGTGCGTGCGTGCGTGCGTGCGTGCGTGCGTGCGTGCGTGCGTGCGCTACGCATGTCCAACTTTAAGCTTACAAGAGTTCACTAATATGAGTAAAATACAGTGTATTGAGGCTACCACTTTGAAAGTGGTATAAATGGTATACCACTTATGCTATCACAATAAGCAATACTGTAATGAGTGTAATAGTTGGCTAGTATTATAGCTGCCAACACTATAGTCGAATAGCAAAAGCCTGTGTGTTGGAATGTGTTGTGGAGTTCCATGGTTTGTGTGGTTGTGACAATGTCTTTTGTTATTGTCCACTTCCGTTTGCAAAACTTAGTACACTTTTGGTTCAATATAGAGTATCACAATGAGATAGCTAATATCAATCCCATCACCTTGCTCAGCAGTACTGGTATTCATTGTTCCTGGGTGGATAATATATTTGCTGGTCTAGCACTTCTCTGAGCCGCGGGTTATTATGCTACTCCCCTGCGGCAGAGTAAAACAAAAAGACAAATATAAATGTCCATCACGTCCCCATGCAGGGCACCATGCCCCATTACTCCTGATGATTGGAGCAGACATTGTCAATGAAGCCAGTGTGACAGCATATGGGGGGCCATGCTGGTTGTCTGGCATATTGAGGACATTGGCCACTACTCATCAAGCATTTGACATTATCTGCATAATACTGTGGTGTGATTGGTATATCCCATTTAGACCTGAGGCCGACATAAAAACTATGTTTCTATGTCAGCGGTGCTCAAACCTTTTCATGTCAAGGACCCCCAGAAATATATAGTATTCGGCTGCCATCTGAGCTTGTAGATCTGCTATTTTTCAATAGCTGAAGTATAACATAATGCTTAAAACACCAAAAGGGGTTCCTGTCCAGAATGGGTTAACACCAATTGTGTTGGTGAAAGTCAATTCTACAGGCTGGGAAGCCTCTCAGCACCCCAGCTTCTCCGTATAATATACTTGTTGGGCATAAAATAAAAGCAAAATATTTTATTTAGAGCACGTCCCTCTACGGATCTGGTCAACATAAATTACCTATTGACCAGATCTGTATAGAGCGGGCGCTTCAAATTAAATTATTTTAGGGCTATAGGTGCGTGCCCAACCATTACTTGTTTACGGCCACGACAAAAAACCCTGTTTTCTTTGAATGTACGCTGCTTTTCGCACAGATCAATAACACAATAAATTAATAACAAAAATAACCCATGTAAAGAGGTTGATATACAAACCACACAATATTCAAGCTCAGTGATGTTTTCTGGCTTTGGAGAAAATGTAAACAAATGTAAAAATAGGCACGGGCGGGCGGACGGACGGGCGGGCGGACGAATACTCAGCCAATGAGTACAGTAGGTATTGCATCGCTCCTGTGCATGTCGGTGCCCATCGGGTGTAGTATACAAAGTTGTGAATGGACAATGCCATATATAGAGGGCCTTTGATCCTTAAGTTTAACCCATTACGATCTGAGACCGATTCTACAAATGCCTTAATTTCTATATCAGTAGTTCTCAAACGTTTTCGTAATTCAACACTTTCAAGATTTTTCTAAAATATGCAAAAACAGCAGATGTACAAAGCAAGCTCGCAGCGCGGCACGAATATAGATAGATAGATAAGTTGCCATAAAACATTTTTTTGAACATTTTAGAAACCCTTTGCCAATAATGAATGACATGCCTAAAAACAAATAATCACACCAGGTTGAAAGGGGCTCCTAGCCAGATGCTGCAATGGAATTGCATTGGCCATCACTTCAATGTGAATACTAGAAAAAGTGCCCTTCTGGGCACAGGTCTCCACCAGGAGGATAGGAGTGTGTGTGATGTTTGGCAAAATGTTTAGGAGTAATATAAACATGTTTTTGTTTGTTTGTTTCTTGCAACAAATGTCTTCATTTTGTTGAGGAAATGCAGAGCCAGATCACTCATAGCATCTCTGAGGATAGAATTCTGGATGAGCAGGACATGTGCAGCATTTTGTACAAAACGGGCTACTCCTGAAAACTTTGGAAGGCAATCTTAGCTAATCAGTGTAGAATCTGAGAAATCCAACAGGCTCGTCTTGATCACATGACTGCAGAGATCATGTGTACCGATTTGCGTGAGATTTGGATGAAATCTGTGCGACTAACACATGTCCTCGGCCTAGTGGAAATGTGCGTGTATAATTTCATGGAAATTGGACACTGTGTTTGTGATTTGTGGCATTTTGTTCGAAACGGACCAATCATGTGAGCTTTGGAAGCCAATCTTAGCCAATCAGGATGGAAGATGGGAAATTGTGCAGATCTGTGTTGATCACATGACTATGGAGATAGTGTATACCGAATTGTGTGATGTATGGATAAAATGTGTACGAGTAATCTACAGAAATTTGTTTTGCCTAAATCGGCCTCATGGTGGCGCTATAACAGGTCGTTGAGGAATATGTGGGGCAGAGGTTCGTCGTTGGCATCCAGGGAGTGTGTGTGCACAGTTTGGCATGGATCGGGCCAATGGTGCCAGAGATTAGCTGATAACGGAAGGACGGACGGAAGGACACACACACACGGACGTGCAAAACATACTCTCTCCCCATGCCTTCGGCCTGGTGGAGACCATAAAGAACTGTATGAATGTTAAGCAGGCCTTTTTGCTGAAAAAATAATGTATGTGCTCAGAAAGCCAGCCATGGTTGGGTAAATAAAGGAGCTGTATAAACTTCACTGTAACCTGATTTGCAGTATATTATTAAAATAACGCCTCCCGTGTGTTACGCCAGCGCTGACAGTGAACTTTGGATGAACTTTATACTACCGAATAAGCTTTTAAATAAACTCTACTGCTGCCGGTTGGGTGTAGTGCAGGTTCCACCGGTTCTTCGGTATACAGTACGTTGTGCAGCTCGATCTCCACGTCAATTGTGCTGCCCTTGTATTTTGACCCCTCTCTCTTTTTGATAAAACAGCCATTAATTTAAACAGACTGCGTTCCGGGGGCTCACGTAGGTCATGATGGATCGCGTTTCCCGCCTCGTGACAGCAGGTCACACAAACTAATATCTCGTATCGCTCACATGCCAGAGTACTGTGTGCAATAATATCATCAGGCTCTCGCCTCTTTTCTCTTGTTCGTTCAATCTCTCTCTCTCTCTCTTTCTCTCTCTCTCTCTCCCTCTCTCCCTCTCTCACTAGTTCTCCATTGTTATCATCTCCTTCAGGTTGAAAAGGGAAAAGGTGAGATTGCTTGGTCAGGAGAGGAGAGGTACAGTGGAAGATTAACAGAGAAGGTTGTGTACCCTGCAATTCCCCTCCGGCAGTTTTTCACTTATTGCCTCACCTTCACTTTCTCGAGGTTCGTTTAGTAGGCCAGATTGGATTCTGTGTTGTTGCCACGGCAATGACACAGGTGAAAAGAGAAGGATGGCGTGAATGTAACTCGAAGCGTGAAAGAGAGAAAACAAACAGGAGACCTACAGTGATGCATGCGTTGGGTTGGTTGACCTGGGAGTCCATCTGTGTTCACACGTACGCAGGTATATATATATTTTTTAATGTAACTACCGTATTGTGCCGAATATAAGACAATTCTGATTATAAGACGACCGCCATTTTTCAAGACTCATTTGTGGAAAAAGAACATTGTTTTTTAGGATATTTCCATTGGAAAAAAACATATTCAGGCCAATAGTGACCCACCGTGAATGGGAGACAGTCATTGGATTATTATTCATTTTCGTTTTTTCATGTCATATATTGTATGAAAGCAGCATAGCTCAGGGACGTGGTGGGCCCATAATTCAGCCCGGGAAGTGGAGGGCCAAAGGCTGCGCGCCTATTTTATTAATAAAATAAAAAAACGGCTGGCCCAGACCGGCCTGGACTGGACCGGCCGTTCGGGAGTTCTCCCGAGCACGTCTCTGGCATAGCTTCAAATTGACATATTGGTTGTTCAGTTTGACCCACCAGTTTTGGAGATATGGCTTATAGAGTAATGTCTTGCAGAAAACAGCGAGTTGAGAAAACAGGCTTGAATGGTTCACTTCTGTGGACTCTAACATTACACCTAGCTACATGTTTAAGCATTTATTTCATGTTTACATGTCGATTTCAGCTCTGATATTTATTTCAGACATGCTCTAGTATGTGAAGAGTCTGCCTGTGCTATTACCTCATTTTGGATAAAAAACATATAAAAAAAAGTTTTTCTCCTTTCCTGAACAGATAGTCTTGCCGCCATGACTGTCTCTGTATCAAAAAGAGTCACGGGTATTTCTATGCGTTGGGGCTTTCCGTCCACATGCAAACACAGTTTTGACCCCTGAGAACGGACTTTTGGGCAGCATATGGACATGTGTGTTACTCTGTTACTCAAATGCAGTTGTTTTTGGCATCAAATTTAGATTTTAGTTTTAGTCATAGTCTCTTCAATAGTTTTCATTTAGTTTCAGTCACATTTTAGTCACCTGGAATGTTTTAGTGTTGGTCTAGTTTTAGTCGACTGAATGTCATAAGATTTTAGTCGACTAAATCTACGGTTGATTTAGTCGACTAAAATGTATTTTGGCGGGCCTTGATGCCATCGTGAGGACTGTTTTTACACTTGCTGAAAATAGCCGATCTACAAGCTCACAACGGGTCGCAGCGCGACACGTTGTGAGCTTGTAGATGTGCTATTTTCAGCATGCAACTAATTGAAAATGGACTTATGCTGTCCACTAGTCCCTTCCTAACATTTGTCGACAAAATTGTCAGTATATTAACTATATTTAGTCTTAGTTTTAGTCATCATAGCTTAGTTTTCATTTAGTTTCCATTTAGTTTGTCAGTGAAAAAAGGTATAGTCGACGAACATTTTTCGTTTTAGTCGACGAAATCAACACTGCTCAAATGTGTCAATTGGCTCTTATGAAAGATTGTGTTTGCTTGTTTGCCTGAACAGTTGCATCCTCTATTCTACAGGAAACCACATAACATAATGTCTTCCGAATTGTCAATTGAATAATGGCTAATAATAATACTTTTAGATGTTTTTTTCATGTCTAGTTATGAGATTGTATCGCTGTAAATTATATAGTCATCAAATGTTTGACATTTTGAAAAGTAGCTTAAATAGGCAATTTTCAAGGCGACTCGTGCATTGTGCACGATGCAATGTATAGGCTAAGCTTGTACATCAGCTATTTTCGCTATAGAGGGTATGCGCGTGACATCATCATCATACCTGGAAGTTATCCGGGAATGCCTACTGAGTGGCAAAAACCTACTTTGTGGCCTTGACCATAAGAAAGATGATGGCTCACTGCTTAGTCTGAAGTATAAAGTACAGCAGCCTTGTGTTCATAAAACAGAAAGATTGGGTATTGGGTAAGACTGACGTTATGTATCTTGCAGGACCTTTCACTGCTTTGTCTCAACCATTACTATATGGCTCTGCCACCGTGGTGGATATTTTGACATTCCGTTTTTTTTATTTATTTTTTATGTTGCCACTACTGTTGGAGCAGCCATAAACAACACAGATTCATCCCGATGTTCTGGGCATTTTTGTAATGTTAGTGTTAGTCAAAAGCAGGTAAAGGAGTAATGTTTGAGCAGACTAACATCAGTCACTCTACCATTCAATGTAGTAGAAGACGTGCGGGTTTACCCCGCAGCTACGTCAGCTCCGCCTACAGGAAATACGTAAGCTGCAATGAGACCCGTTTCTGGATTCGTGTATAAGTTCAAACCCACCTCTGGAATATTGCTTTCCCCAGCTATCTCATTCCACTTTCATTTATTTTATTCCATAGTCTTAGTTTTTCTCTAATAAAGTTGTTTTTATTTGTTTTCTCATGTTCCCCTTGAAAAGTGTCTTTAAGTACTCAGAGAAGCATTATATAAATAATATTAGTATCACTATTATTATTACTACTTGTTTTATTATGTAGTCACTATTCATTGATTCACTCCAAATCCATTTGAAAATAAAGCTCACTGCTCAGGTCAAATAGGCCTATTGAAATGCGATTAAAATGTGATTAATTGAGATTAACAGTTCTAGTGCCGGGAATTGTTTGATCCAGTGTTGCGTCGCTGCGTAATACGACAGACCCGCTATTTGTTTTATGAACCTAAATCGCATCGCATTAAAAATAATAAAAAAAGTCCGCCTCTGCCGCGGAGCAGGGAGAGAGAGGATCATGTTATGACGAAGAAACCGGAAATCAATACTTATGCTGGGCTGCTAGCCCAGCATAAGTATCGATTTCCGGCTTCTGGCTTCTGGGAAATTGAGTCCAATGCAAGCGGACGGAGGTTTTGTATGACTACAACAGCCTCCCAGCCCCCTCCTTTCTGCTTTGCAAGATGGCGGGTGCTGGGATCGTCCAAAAACAAACTAAGGTACGGATATGGACCGGATTTTCCCAGATCAAACGCCCAAATACTTCAGCGTATGCTCCAAAGGTAATAAAACAATCCAGGCAGCGTAGGAAATTTGATTAAAAGTCGGGTTCCGCGTGATGTGGCGTCAAACTGTTAATTAATCACAAAGCCTCCAATTAATTAGATGTTTTTTAATGAAGTCCCAACCCTATTCTTTATAGATCTAAAATCTAAAAAAGGTTAAATGTGTCAGATCGCACCATATCGCATCGCATCAAATTCCATGAAATTCCACAAAATCAAAATCGATTTGGACTGAATCGAATCGTTCTGTATATAAAATGTATCGTCTCCGAATCGCATCGTAGCCCATGCGTATCGATACGTATCGAATCGTCTGGTAAGGGAGAGATGCACACCCCTAATAAACGGTTCCCGTTCAGAATGGGTTAAAGCCCTATACAGTAACGGTATACTGTACATATGCTGCTGTATTAGTCTGGATATCCTGTGGTGACAGCAGTGTTATTTATTTTTCGGAACGCTGCTATTCATCAACTCCCTGAGGGGGGAAACAAAATGCTAAAGCCCTAACTCAGACATGAATAACTTTTGTCTTGTAGCTTTTGTCTGCCTTCATGTTTATCCGTCTTCTGGATCATGCTGTATTTTAGAATTAAAAAGATTGGATTTGAGTCCTGCTGGCCCTGGGATTGTTTCAGAGAAACAAGCTCCAGCTGGACCCCAGGAAGAATAGCCACGCTTTGGCAAGTGCTAATGGGGATCCATAATAAAGTAAAGTAAAGTAAAGCTTGAATTATTTTGATAACTATTGTTTACAAAAACCCATGCCATTTCTTACTTATGCCCTATTTGCAATTCCCCCAACATTGAGAGCTTGTTAAAAATGTTGTATGCAAATGTTATGCACATTTATAATAATTATTAAAATAATAATAATAATATAATTAATTAATTTACATTTGGGGGATATCTTTCACAATAATAAATGTACATGTTCTAGACATTCTAATGATCACTATATATATATATATATATATGAACATCTCCAACATATAACAATGAACATCAATGATGATGTTTAGGTGAAAAAATAACTGAACAAAAAAAATTAAGTAATTCATTAAAATAAAGATGTTGACCAAAAGCATCGCTGGGGCTTTCAGGGTTGACATCACATCATCGGTGTACTCTGCAGACCAATGAGCACACCGACGTGATGTCACTGATGATCACAAGACCCCGAGTTCTAGACCCCGAGTTATTTTTCATGTCAAGGACCCCCAGAATTATCTGAATTTGCCCACGGACCCACATCAGAAAATATGTTGTTCCAGGGACCCCCCAGAAGCAAATAATCCATATATTCAAAGATGTGCGCCACATTTTCAAGATTATTAAAAAATAGCAGGTCTACAAGTTCATAGCGTGGCACGAGTGCCACGCTATGAACTTGTAGATCTGCTATTTTTCAATAGCTAAAGTATAACATAATGCTTAAAACACCAACAGGGGTTCCTGCCCAGAATGGGTTAAAGACATATAGTTCAATGTTGAAAATGAGTTGTATTCCGCTTTAACACCTTTACAGGTCTAGCAGTGAGTGACGTTTTGATCGTTCCTTCACATCACACCTGTAACAAAGTTTGACTCGTCATAAGCATTCCATCTTCTGACCCCCATAGTACTATAAGCCGAAATCACTGAGCCAAATTGATTGCATTGGTTTCATAGTGCTTTCTTGGTGTGCCACTTCCGATCTATTTTATTTGATGCCCATGCAATCAAATGCGGGCCTCTTTAAAACCATCCAATCTGTGCCAACCTCTCGTAATCTCATGAATAGCTAATTAATGTGGCCGGCTGGTAACCCAAGGTTGCCAGTTCGAACCCGGGCTCCCCCAGAGTTAGTGTCGAAGTATCCTTGAGCAAGACACTGAACCCCTAATTGCTCCTGATGTGCTGGTTGGTTGCCTTGCATGGTTTCCGCCGCCATCAGTGTATGAATGTGTGTGTGAATGGGTGAATGTAATCAAGGCCCCAGTGAGGCTCTTCAACGTTGAAGCACTGGGCCCTAGTGGTAAGAGGAGGGACTGCAGGCGGATCCGTGGAGTTATGACAAGGAAACCCTGTGCAGCTGGGCTTTAACGTTGAGCGCTCGTTTGCACTTCCGCATTTTGGGCACCAGGTAGACGGTCCTTCCGGGTGCTTCAAAACGCCACCGAGCAACTGCCACTGACATGAATAGCGGGGGGGGGGGGGGGGGGGGGGGGGGCGGGGCTATCTTGCCGGTTAAGTCTCTATCCTTCTTTATACTCTATGAATGTAATGCACAATCTATGTAAAGCTCCTTGGATACCATTTTATCACCTCTACTCTTTAACACGTTCAGACCGTACAACGTGTGGAAACGTCGTAGCTAATCCAACGGATTGCGACGACGTGTACACACGTCCTATTGCTTCAAACGAAAAATATATATTTTCCGATTTTTTCCTTTTTTTGGGGGTATTCATTTTCAACATTTTTCAACATTTTTTCAACATTTTCATCATTTTTCAGTCAGAGGAATGCATTAGAGACAGTCCTGACATTGCAGACACAATAGACCAGGGGTAACCAACCAGGGGTTCGCGAGCTACCAGTAGCTCGCACGAGCCATTCAAGTAGATCCCGGAGTAAGCGGGTGTCAGACTGACAGGCAGCCAGCCATCTCTACCAATACACAGAACGTGGATTTATAATTAAATAGCTTGCAGTGATGGCCCCAGACATGTGTATTGGGCCATCAACTGCGTTTGTTCCATTGTTTGACCGCTATCTCTGGTAACCCCTGTGTTGTGATGCACAACTTGTGCATAATAGTCATACATATCAGAACAGAACAGTATAAAAACGCACAGAGCTAAACAGCCTCTCACTCGCAAGCAGTGACTACTCTACTCTGACTATGGAGGGTCCGGCGGAAAAAAATCATAATCAATAATCATTTCCACCAGGAATGCATGCATCCTTCCGACTTAGCCATGTTTTGGCTCAGCGCAAGAAACCATTTACGAATGGGGACAATGGGACATGGTTAAAGAATTGGCAGACTGCTTGTTTAACCTTAAAAAAAGAGGAAATTAAAGCATTGATACAAACGTATTCAAAGACTTTAAAAAAAAAAGTCAAAATGTGAATACTTTTCACTTCAGTTTAACGAGTCCACTGATGTCACGGACACCGCCCAGCTAACTGTGTTTGTCCGAATGGTTTTTCCTGATTTTACCACCAAAGAGGACTTTCTTGCCCTTATTCCATTGAAAAAAAAGGACAAAACTTCGGATGAAATGGAGATTTCTGAACTAGTAAATTACTGCCAACTGCCAGACCAGGACTTTAGGTCAATAAGCCTATCTCACAGAATTTCCCCGCCCCCTTAATACGCCCCCTTTCGGGGTTAGTGGTGATAGCGTGACGTCACTCCATAGACGCTACATGTTAACAGAGGTAATTTAAGAAGTCTACAACTTTTGTTTTCTCAAGGTAAGGTTTGTTCTATCTGTTCGAGCTGATTTACCATCTTGTTTGCTTCATAATAATATTGGTCTGTCACATTTTTACATTAGAAAATGTACTTAGATTCTCCAGAGAAAAAAAATTGTAAATGCTAATGTTAAATGACACCACTATTTACCGGAAGTGGGCGTGGAAAGCGGGCTGTGAGATAGGCCTATTGTGAGCAGAGACAAGTATCCCCTGATTGTGTCGTGTGCACTCAAGCTGCATGCCTACTTTGGCTCCACTTACCTATGTGAAATGGCCTTTTTACAAATGAAAATAATAACATTATTAGAACTCGTATGACTGACTATCTGACTCACATCTTAATGACACCCTCAGACTGGCAATCACTAACTATGAACCAGATTTCAAAACACTTGCCGATAATGTGCAGTCACAGCAGTCTCATTAAAGGTGGGCTGACCCTGAGAGTATTGTATCTGTCACCATATCTGTTCAAATATATGGTCATGTATGCATTTGTCATCAAACTGAGAAACTAAATATTGTTTATTGTATAAATTATGTATATTTCTAATACATTTGTCTTAATATTTAGGCATTAATTATATAACTATCAGAATGAATTCTTAAACTATAGTCTTTGTCTGGATGTGTGCACATGCATTGAGCCTGTCAGAAATCGCAAAAAACAAGTGTTTTTTTTTAAACATATTTTTGTGGTAGATAATGGCTTACAATTGGGAATAAAATGGGCTCTTGGGCTTGAAAAGGTTGGTTACCACTGCAATAGACGTTGCAGAATCTGAGCTGCTGGGTGACATTTTCAACATTTTTTTCATCATTTTTCATCATTTTTCATCATTTTTTTCAACATTTTCATCATTTTTCAGTCAGAGGAATGCATTAGAGACAGTCCTGACATTGCAGACACAATAGACGTTGCAGAATATGAGCTGCTGGGTGACATTTTCAACATTTTTTAACATTTTTTCAACATTTTCATAATTTTTCAGTCAGAGGAATGCATTAGAGACAGTCCTGACATTGCAGACACAATAGACGTTGCAGAATCTGAGCTGCTGGGTGACATTTTCATTTTTTTTCCAAAAAATTTCATTTTTCATTTTTTCAACATTTTCATAATTTTTCAGTCAGAGGAATGCATTAGAGACAGTCCTGACATTGCAGGCACAATAGATGTTGCAGAATCTGAGCTGCTGGGTGACATGTTCAAAAAAAATCAACATTTTTTCAACATTTTTCATAACATTTTCATCATTTTTCAGTCAGAGGAATGCATTAGAGACAGTCCTGACATTGCAGACACAATAGACGTTGCAGAATCTGATCTTCTGGGTGACATTTTCAACATTCTTTCAAAATTTTTCATCATTTTTCATCATTTTTCATCATTTTTCATCATTTTTTCAACATTTTCATCATTTTTCAGTCAGAGGAATGCATTAGAGACAGTCCTGACATTGCAGACACAATAGACGTTGCAGAATCTGAGCTGCTGGGTGACATTTTCAAAAAATCTCAATTTTTTTTCAACATTTTTCATTTTTCATCATTTTTTCAACATTTTCATCATTTTTCAGTCAGAGGAATGCATTAGAGACAGTCCTGACATTGCAGACACAATAGACGTTGCAGAATCTGATCAGCTGGGTGACATTTTCAACATTCTTTCAACATTTTTCATCATTTTTCATCATTTTTTCAACATTTTCATCATTTTTCAGTCAGAGGAATGCATTAGAGACAGTCCTGACACAATAGACGTTGCAGAATCTCAGCTGCTGGGTGACAATTTCAAAATGTTTCAACATTTTTCAACATTTTTTCAACATTTTCATCATCTTTCAGTCAGAGGAATGCATTAGAGACAGTCCTGACATTGCAGACACAATAGACGTTGCAGAATCTGAGCTGCTGGGTGACATTTTTCACCATTTTTCATCATTTTTCATCATTTTTTCAACATTTTCATCATTTTTCAGTCAGAGGAATGCATTAGAGACAGTCCTGACATTGCAGACACAATAGACGTTGCAGAATCTGAGCTGCTGGGTGACATTTTCAAAATGTTTCAACATTTTTCAACATTTTTTCAACATTTTTCATCATTTTTTCAACATTTTTCAACATCTTTCAACATTTTTTCAACATTTTTCAACATTTAAAAAAAAAAATCAACATTTTCTTCATTTTTCGCGTTTAAAGCTTTCCCTGAACAATACATTATTTGATTACTGGATTTATTTATTGTAAGGCAAGCATTTATCACAGTGTTGTTCCGCGAAAAATAATCACAACATTTTGTTCCTAAAAAAATATGAGGCTGTTAATAAAATCACTGTTCCATGTTTTTTTATCAACAGACGTGCATAGTTTACTCAAGTGGGATAGAAGTATCTGCATGACCGATGCAGTTTTGCAGAATTTGTTGGTTTGCATTGCTGCACAATGTAATGTGTTGCTTTATATTAGCTAGATTCACTGATAGATTGTAAATATTTTGCGGTTGTATGGAGGTTTCAAACCACTGAGGCCTCAGTCACACGTATCAAACACTGATCAATCAAATGTTTGGTATTGTTTTTGTTTTTTTAGGCCACCACAATGCGACTGCCATTGGAAAAGCATTGTGGTGGCCTAAAAAAACCAAAACATCACCAAACATTACCAAACATCTGTTTGTTTTGCCTCAGAAGCTTTCGGCACAGCTGTTGCAAATCCCTCTCTCATCGTCCTGTGCTGCGCAGAGCCGATTTATATTATCATCAGTGCACACCCAGGAGAGTCACGAAATGGCTCATAAAGCACTGTGGGTCTCCAACCACTGCGTTTTCAACCTAAAACAAAGTGTTGCATAGAAGGGTGTGTGTGTGTGTGTGTGTGTGTGTGTGTGTGTGTGTGTGTGTGTGTGTGTGTGTGTGTGTGTGTGTGTGTGTGTGTGTGTGTGTGTGTGTGTGTGTGTGTGTGTGTGTGTGTGTGTGTGTGTGTGTGTGTGCAAACATAATTGTGTTGCCTCATGAGCAAAACAGGTTTGAGCACGTTTAATATTTCTAAGGTTGTAATTGAGTTTGGACCGTGCATTTGTACAGGTGCCTGATGTTTGTGTTCATCAAGGTTAATTCATAACAGACTCTAGATCAGCTGAAAGCTGGTGATGCAGCAAAGGCCCCGTGAGTCTCCATCGGACAGTGTGAAACTGTGAAATCAGCTATCTGCCATGCAGGGCCAGAAGCATCCAAAGTATTTGTACTTTACTTGAGTTCTACTCCACTACAGTACATCTCAGATCCAATTTAGTTTTTCTTTTTTTAAGATTTGTTTTTGGCTTTTCTGCCTAATATTGATAGTTTCAAGTGAAGATTGACAGGAAAGAGGGCGATAGAAGGGGAGAGACATGCAGCAAAGGTCGTCATGAACGGGACTCGAACACGCGACACGCTGTCAGGCCAGAAATATTGTACTTGTACCCCACTATGCATTTATTTTAAAACTTTAGTTACTAGTCACTTTGTAGATTTAGATCTTATTACAATACATACGTTAAACACTCACAATGCGCGACGCATTTTGACCTGGTAGATCGGACATTTTCAAAATATTTTTATACATTTTAGGCATTTGAAAAGTAGAGAAATGGGACATTCTGCATAATGAGTACTTTCTACTTTTGTACATTTTGATGCCAATACTTTTGTACTTTAAGTAAATTCCGGAATTTACTTTTAACAAAGTATTTCTATATTGAAGTATTGATACTTGTACTTAAATAAAATAAAACCGTATTGTCTCTCTACCTTGTCTCATGTTCCCAACTCGCTGATGGAGGAGAATAA
Organism: Electrona antarctica; assembly: GCF_951216825.1. Lineage (NCBI taxonomy): Eukaryota > Metazoa > Chordata > Actinopteri > Myctophiformes > Myctophidae > Electrona > Electrona antarctica. The sequence continues at coordinate 44,857,700 of NC_136790.1, forward strand.
TAATAATAATAATGTTTATTGTCCCGAAGGATATTCATCTTCACAGGTCTGTTCAACACCAACAACAAAAACAACACACAGTACAGAAAAACATAACACCAAGACAAACAAAAACATGAGTTCCCCACTGTATACAGAACCAACTTATCGGCGGGGCAGTTTGTTTAATGCCGCGATGGCTGAGGGGACAAAACTCCTACTGAAACGAACTTTTTTCCAGGGTAAGGTTCTGTAACTTAAAGCAGCTTGATTTCTTCAAGACATAGCAGTGCACAGTAGTTTTGCGACTGCATTGCGTTTTGTGAAACTGTTTTGCCGTGTCTTTTATGAACTGCCAAACGAGGGAGATGTGTCCACGGGGGCTAATGTCTTGTGAGTTGAGAAAACAGGCTTGAAAGATTCACTTCTGTGGTCTTTAACATTACACCTAGCTACATGTGTATGCATTTATTTCATATATTTACATGTCGATTTCAGCTCTGACATTTATTGAGACATCCTCTAGTATGTGAAGAGTCTGCCTGTGCTATAAACTCATTTTGGATAAAAAAATAAATCATTTCAGTTTTTCTCCTCTGGTGAAAAGCTGGTCACAGAGCTGGTCAACAGAGCAAAAAAACATTTTTCCCCCAGCAACGCAGTCAGTGCGTGCCATATAGTGAACTAAAGTTTAGTCAGAGGTATTGTAGAAAAGTTTAGTTATGAGTAAGGCCAAACGGAATCTGCGGGTCAAGACATAGCAGTGCACAGTAGTTTTGCGACTGCATTGCGTTTTGTGAAACTGTTTTGCCATGTCTTTTATGAACTGCCAAATGAGGGAGATGTGTCCACGGGGGACGTCGGTGCTCATTCTCCGACAGACGGTGTGCAGAGTGAACTGTGAACTCCTGTGTGTGCTTCGTCCGCCACTGAGTCATGGGGCAAAGAAATAATATTAACAACCAGCCTGGTGGTTTCAATGCCCATCTGTCCTTGTCGGCATTCAGTCATGTTCACTCAGAGCCTGTTCGGTGGGCTTGGAATTTAGGAAGATTTATACGAGTACGAGAGGTAAGAGAGAAGTAAACAAATCAGGTGCCTGAGGTTCAATCCTTAAAGATAAGCAAGAATGTATCTCTTTTACACCAGAGACTGATACTGTAGCTGATCAATCATGGAGACAAGGAATGACTCCAGGGCCGGGCCGGGTCCTATACCTGGACTATCTGATGATGGGTGGTTTATAAGCACTGGGTTTTTAATCTCGCCCCCCTCTCAAATTTTAGAGAGAAAAACAAAAGAGCTCCATTCTATAATCCCCTGCTTCCGGCATGAGCGTAGTCGTTCAATTAATTAACCCCAAATTCTCGTTTTGTCATAGGAACAAAAAGAAAAGAGAATATATCCGCTCTCTAGAGGAGAGGAATAAAGAGCCTTGAGTTTTTTCTTCCCATTTAAAAGGTAAATAAAGATGGTAAATGGAGCATTTATATAGCAGCCTTTCTCCAAAGCGCTTAATTACATTCATTCATCCACGCGATGCAAGCACCAACCTGCTCATCGGGAGCGGTTAGGGATTCGGACAAACTCAGGCCGGACCCGGGGATCGAACCGGGAAACTTCAGATGGCGACGTGGCCTCTCCTGAACCTCGCCCTCCAACAGAGCATTTGTGACTGATGGACTGCCATTGGATTTATTTTAACATTTTCGTGTTTTCATGTCATATGAAAGCAGGGAATCATAGCTTCAAATTGACATGTTGGTTGTTCAGTTTGACCCACCGGTTTTGGAGATATGGCTTATAGAGTAGGCTAATGTCTTGCAGAAAACAGCGAGTTGAGAAAACAGGCTTGACATTACACCTAGCTACATGTGTATGCATTTATTTCATATATTTACATGCCATATAGTGAACTAAAGTTTCGTCAGAGGTATTGTAGGCTATGGTAAAGTTTAGTTATGAGTAAGGCCAAACGGAATCTGCAGGTTTTTTTCTGTTTTTCTGCTGTGATTCCGGAGGAAAATCTGTGGGATTCTGCAGAGTGTTTTTCTTTTCTTTTAAGGTTTTAGACAGTTATCCAGGACTATAATCAATGTGTTTAGAGCAAAAATAACCTAAATAATGCTAAATAAACCTTAAAGTACCACAACAAAGTAATTAAGATCTATTAGTCAAACCTTCGACTTCATCCATTTTTATTCAATAATAATGTTCACTCCTTCATGAACATTCTTTAGTACAATTAAAATAACAAATGTGAAAGGAAATTACAATGGGTCCAACAAGAACATACATATACTTAGCCAGCCAGTGGCTTTCCGTCAGCCAGTCAGTCAGTCCGTTAGCCAGCCAGCCAGCCAGCTCGTTAGCCAGCCAGCCAGTCAGTCAGTCAGTCAGCCAGCCAGTCAGTCAGTCCGTTAGCCAGCCAGCCAGCCAGTCAGCCAGCCAGCCACTCAGTCAGCCAGCCAGCCAGCCACTCAGTCCGTTAACACTTTAATCGCTCAGGGTTATTTAGGGGTAACCACCTGTCAGTGGGGAGTGTTGGCTGGGAGGAGGAGTAGGACTATAAGGCCCTATACGTCCTCTCTGGGGGGGTAACTACCTAGCCTGGCTAATAAGCCAGACTCAAATCACACTGTCGTGTGGTATTTGAGTCTGGAGATGCTGTGTATGGATCTTGTTTCCCGGGGGGCGGGTTCAAACATTTTCTCTTTGACGCAATTGGTTAGAGCTACTGTCAGTCAAAGGTCTCAAGCATTGAACGTCAATGTACCAAAGCCCGCCCATATTGCATACCGTGTCCCAATTGGCCACACCAGTTCTCTGGTGTAGGAAATGGGCGTACAATTGAGCCTCTCCAGACCGTAATCCGCCGGCAGGCAATTTTGTTTTTGCCAACGGCTGATTCGGTCTGGCTTATTAGCCAGGCTAGTAACTACCTGCCAGTGGGGAGTGTTGGCTGGGAGGAGGAGTATAGCCTTTGTAAAATCCAACACAAACTTCTTCCTCTCAGCAGTACATGGGTCTTGGAGAGGCAGGCAGCCAGGGTTTCAGTCCTAGATCGTACTGCAAAACAAAGACAATTTGTTATAATAGTTGTGTGTTATATATAAACACTATCATTGAACAGTATATCAAATAATGCAAACATACAACTCACATTATACAAGTCTCTCACACATATCTGCCTTTCAGGAGTGTAAATCGAGTGATGGACACGGTGATGTGACCAGATTTTCTTTGCAATTATAATACTAAATCAAATCACATTATTCAATGGTAACAAGTGCACACATGAACCAAACTCCTCTCTCACACAGAAATGTAGCCTATAATTACAGGTTGACTATAATCATTCTGGCTGCTAGACTAGGTATGTGTAACAAAACAAAACAAAACTAACTGAAAACTAATTTATTTCTAGCCATCACTGCTACATTCTCAATAGTCAATACTCAAGTGAAATACAAGGGTATTCAACAGGGGGTCCGAGACCCCTAGGGGGTCCACTAACTAACCCTAGCATCCCTATTCTGAGGGTAACAGTCGAAACTAGCAGATCTACAAGTTCCCAAACGATGCCTCATGCTGCGACTATAGGTGGGCGTCTAAAAATACTGAACATGAATCCAACACAACACAACACTGCACTGTTTGACATGGTGCTGTCAAATTAATCTATGAAGGCACTAGGGAACGGTGGGCACCAAAACAGAGTGGGCACTAGGGAACGGTGGGCAGACTGGGCATCAGGGAAAGGTGGGCACCAAACAGAGTGGGCACTAGGGAAAGGTGGGCAGACTGGGCACCAGGGAAAGGTGGGCACCAAAACAGAGTGGGCACTAGGGAAAGGTGGGCAGACTGGGCACCAGGGAAAGGTGGGCACCAAAACAGAGTGGGCACCAGGGGAAAGGTGGGCACCAAAACAGAGTGGGCACTAGGGAAAGGTGGGCAGACTGGGCACCAGGGAAAGGTGGGCACCAAAACAGAGTGGGCACCAGGGGAAAGGTGGGCAACAAAACAGAGTGGGCACCAGGGGAAAGGTGGGCAACAAAACAGAGTGGGCACCAGGGGAAAGGTGGGCACCAAAACAGAGTGGGCACCAGGGGAAAGGTGGGCAACAAAACAGAGTGGGCACCAGGGGAAAGGTGGGCAACAAAACAGAGTGGGCAAGCCATCTATGAAATCTATTAAAAAGTTTAATCTGCAACACAATTTTATATGGGGTCCCTGGCTCCTGCTTCATCTCTCTCAGCTAAAGGTTTTCTCTCAATTCAAATCAATTCAATTCAAATTAGCTTTATTGCCTGGCATGCATGAGAAAACATACATTTACATTGCCAAAGCAAAAGTGGAACGAGACAATCAAGATAAAACAATGTACAAATAAATATTGAATATAATTAGGAATTGAATAAAGGTGTAAAAGTTCTCTCTCACACACTCTCTCCAAACACACACACACTCTCTCTCGCACGCACGCACGCACGCACGCACGCACGCACGCACGCTCTCTCCAAACACACACACGCGCTGTCGCACTCACACACACACTTTCGCTCTCTCTCGCACGCACGTAGCATGCAGTCTCTCCAAACACACACACTTTCTCTCTCTCTCAGCTCTCGGGGCGATCGCCACGCAGCCACATTTTCTTTAAATTTAGTTCAGCATGTTAACCAAACCAGCTAGCAAATACAATAGTAGCCTAAATGTAAATGCGACTTACCCAAAGTTCCCAAACCACTCGCACTCCTGTTGCTTCAGAATGCTCGACATTTCTGTTAGGCAATCCATGGGTGTTGGCAAACAACACAGGCGAATAAAAGTAATTGAATGACGACGAAGTCACTCAGCAGTCAGCTCCTCTGCAGTAAATCCGACAGGACTTCCGACAGCTTTTGATAAAGTTATATTAAATATTCTCGTCCAGAGCCTCCAGACCAGCACAACATATTAGTCAGCAGTAGAGAATGAGGGGAGGAGGGGCGGGATGCGTCCACTGGTTAATATTACGCTGGCCTGTTTTCATCGGAACACCGCGGCCGCGTATTCCGTTCAGGCCTGGTTATGAGGGTATTTCTTCTCTATGGAAGAGGAATTTGGGCCAGACAGTAAAGTGAATCAGTAATCAGTAAAGTGAACACTGCACCCACCCACGATCCGCCTGGGCAGTGAGGGGTCCCGAGAGAGAGAGAGAGAGAGAGATAAATTGCTTGTCGAAACTGTCTTTGTATAAAGATTTACTGGAGAGGAAAGTCATTACAAGCCAAAGAGGCCAAAACATATCAGATGAAGGGGTCGGGTTGGAGGGTAAGAGGAAAATCAGAGAATCAGAGAGGATCCTGTGTTGTGATTGGTTTTGAACGAGGCACTTGAAAGGAATGGTTGTGTTGAGTTGCTCTCCCTTTTCTAGGTAATGAAAGACGTGTTTTCTCCTCTGTCACACATTTGTCTTTGTCCTTTTCGTCTGTCTGTCTGTCTGTCTGTCTGTCTGTCTGTCTGTCTCCGTCTGTCTCATTGTGTGCTTTCACAGTCAATCCTGCCTCGTTAGCTTCATTGTTTTAAGCTGTGTTTGTTACCCCTTTGTACTCCGGCTTATCATCCCATGTGAACTCCATGGCAAATGGCAGCTGGAATGGATGGCAGAGGGACAACTGATGAAGGGGTTTCAGTTTATCAACAGGACAGAATGTATAACAAGCAGAGAAAATACCACTGCGGATTGTCGTGTATACGTATATGACGGTGGAGATTCAGTATTTGTCCTTTCCAACACTAAAAAATCTCTCTTTCTCTCTCTCTCTCTCTCTCCCTGTCTCTCTCTCTCTCTGTCTCTCTGTCTCTCTCTCTCTCTCTCTCTCTCTCTCTGTCTCTCTCTCTCTCTCTCTCTCTCTCTCTCTCTGTCTCTCTCTCTCTCTCTCTCTCTCTCTCTCTCTCTCTCTCTCTCTCTCTCTCTCTGTCTCTCTGTCTCTCTCCCTCTCTGTCTCTCTCTAGTTATGGAGACATGGTGCCGAAGACTATCGCGGGGAAGATCTTCGGCTCCATCTGCTCTCTGAGTGGAGTGTTGGTCATTGCCCTGCCTGTTCCCGTCATAGTCTCCAACTTCAGCCGCATCTATCACCAGAACCAGAGGGCAGACAAACGACGTGCTCAGAAGGTACAGCTCTGCACTATTAACCAGGGTTAGTGCAATGCAATGACATGCATAAGATCTGGTCATCCCAGCTTAGTAAGAGGTTCAAAGTAAAAACATATTTAGTACGACCGCCGAGCTGATTCTACTCTATGGCTCCGAGACATGGACACTTTCAAAGAAATTAGAGAAACGGCTGGATGGCACTTACACCCCGCCTTCTAATGAGAGTGCAAAATATCTCTTGGAAGAGCCACCCATCGACTTCTCTAATATACGGCAACCTTCCCCGTGTTTCTTCACCAGTCCAGATCCAGAATATTTTGCTGGCCACTGCTACAGAGCTGATCATGAGGTTATATCTCTCCCTTCTTCTCTGTCCTCAACGCAGACCAGAGGTAGAAAACTGTCATGAATCCGTAAGCAGGAACTGGCAATGAAAGACCGGGAAGTCCGGCGGGGCATTGTGAAATCCATGATCTCGACCACGGTCGAAAAACGATGGTGATTAACACCTTAGAAGCCCGGAACTATTTAATCCATTTCATCCAGGGTGCCCGTCATTTGTAGCGCACGGACCACTTTTACCGGCGCACCGGAAGCTGGTGTGCATGTCTGTGTAGCAGCTAACAATAGCCACACCACTCTAGAGTCTATCGACAACAACGGGAGGTAATAATAAATCTATCGCGACTAGCGACTGGACCGCTGAGCGCCGTCTAACACAGGATCTTTTTTTCAGAATTAGACGGGATGATTTAGATCGGGAGTTATGATCGTTTTAAGATTTTCGTTTTCGTCAGCTAAACAGGCAGGGGAGATTTTCGATGACGTGTCATCACGTCATCGGATCGGGCAACAAGCGATCCAAGGCTCTAGAGCGATGCAAGCGGTTTTGTTTTCATTAATCTCCGTCTTGTTTATCAATCTCCGGCTTGGGCACTTGACCGTGACCTTGAACTTGGACGGAGAACTCCGGCTTGGACATCCAAGGTGTTAACCAGGGGTGAGCATCTCACCCCATGAGACCGATTCGATATGCATCTTCTTAAGCAAGCGACTGACTATCTGATACATCTAGACACGCTTTAAATTAAGGAGCCGATGCGATTTGATTCAGCCCTATCTCGGCGCATTGCGATGCGGCGTCCATGTGATGCACTTCAATGTGAGCTTGCATTACTGTAGCCCTACTGTACTGTATGTTCAGTATTGTTTGTACTGGGCCCTACTGTATTGTACACGTATGTACAGTACAGTACAGTATGCTGTGCCCTACAACATTACTGGGCCCCACTGTAGGTGCTCGTGCGTGCGTGCGTGCGTGCGTGCGTGCGTGCGTGCGTGCGTGCGTGCGTGCGTGCGTGCGTGCGTCAGTACTGTATGTCTGCCACACAACGTTACTGGACTCTACTGTAGGCCACAGTACAGTAGATGGACTGGGCTGCAGCACAAAGTGACGCTCTCTCCCACATGCAGGGCATCCATGACATCTCTGATTAGTCGCACTACCTAATGTTTTACTGCTGTTCGACAGTTGTTGCATATTGTCAGGTTATCGAGTTTTCCATCTTTCTTGTAAGAATAAGTCACTGTCAGTTGACAGCCTTGGCAAAAGAGCTGGAGAGACTGGAACTTCGTAAGCGAGAGGCAGGGTAGTCTGCGGCACAACATTGAAAAGTGGTTACGGATGTCCCCTGAGAAAGAAAATTAGCCACATATGTAAGTTCCTTAGACCAACCGTTGACTTCCGTTACAACACAGTCGATCAGGAGGTTAACTTTTTCTCTGGCGAAACCTGGACGTGCTGACTGCTGACGTGGTGATTCAGACCCTCTGTCACTGGAATTGATGATGTATAAGAAGCTGGGTCTGACCACTTGAAACTATAGAGGCAGGAGGACTGGGTACCTTAAACATTACGCCCAGGGTATCCGCACGCGCACACGTGCATGTGTCTGCCAGAGAGAGAGAGGGGAAAGAGAAATCTTGCTTTAACAACATAGAGAGGAATATAGACTGCTGTGTAAATAGATGAAATTGTTGGCCAATGGATGACGCAAAGTAATGTTATTATGAGCACACAATCTTAACTCAGTTCCAATCTCACAGTGCGAGTGACGGGAAAAGAGGAATCAAAGACTATAAAGTTCAGCACCCGTCTCGTGAGAGTGCTGACGCTGCACTTGCAAACAATCTCTGAATGCCTTCTTCTATGTGCGGTACAAGGCTACGATGCTAGCGCTAACCTGGCAGCAGTGGTGGAAAGTAACTAAGTACTTTTACTTAAGTACTGTACTTAAGTACAATTTTGAGGTATTTGTACTGTACTTGAGTATTTCCAATTTCCATTACCTTTACTTCTACTCCACTACGTCTCAGAGCCAAAATTTGTACTTTTACTCCACTACAATTATTTGAAAACTTTAGTTACTAGTTACTTTGGAGATTTTGATTAACCACTTCAACCCTATACATTTCGGCCATTTGAAAAATTTCAATAGATTTTGTACACATTTTGAACTTGTGAAATGGCACATTCTGCACAATGAGTACTTTTACTTTTAGTACTTTAAGTACATTTTGATGCCGATACTTTTGTAGTTTTACTCAAGTACATTTTCAATTCCGTACTTATTTACGTAAGGAAGTAGTTCTAAATTGCAGTATTGGTAATTGAGTACTTTTTCCACCACTGCCTGGCAGCTGTATACAGTCAACCCTGCAGCCGTGGGAAGGGTGATGTCATGCTCCCAGACGGGTCATCAAGATTGGATGCCAACGATGAACCTCTGCCACAAATGTTCCACAATGGCCTGTTATATCGCCACCATGAGGCCGATTTTAGCAAAACACATTTCTATATATTACTCGTACAGATTTCTGAGTGGTGCAACCACTCCAAGGAACAGCAATGTCCCTATGTTCTAACCTATGTGACTATGTCCGTTTAGAGTACCAGTAGGGGCAAAAGTGGCGCTGTTGTGCCAGAAACGAGAGAGAGAGAGATAGTGTTGCACTGTTACCTGCTAATGAGAGAGAGAGAGGGGAGTTGCACCACTCAGTTCACACAGGTGTGATTTTTTCCAAGATTGCCTTCCAAACTTTGTAGGAAGTGTCCATTTTGAACAAAATGCCTCAAATCATTAACACAGCGTGTGATTTCCGTGCAATTATGCACACACATTCCCACCAGGCAGAGGACGAAATGCAACTTAAATGTTTACACCTATAACTGCACCGATCTGTGTACAACTTTGTATGTGCACTATACACATTATGAATACATTGTTATTGGTCTTATATATTACATTTATTTTTATTGCCCCGGTATACAACCACCAGGTGACAGATTATTGTAAAAAAAAAAACATGTTCATATTACTCCTACACATTTTGTCCAAACATCACAAATGCTATTATCCTGGTGGAGACCAGTGTTGTTTTTGGCAGCAAATTTAGATTTTAGTTTTAGTCATAGTCTCTTGAATAGTTTTCATTTAGTTTTAGTCACATTTTAGACACCTGGAATGTTTTAGTGTTCTACAAGCTCACACTGTGAGCTTGTAGATCGGCTATTTTCAGCATGCAGCAGTGTAAAATGACATACTGGATCTCTTGTCCACTAGTCCCTTCCTAACATTTTAGTATAGTTTTTATCTGTTGACGAAATTGTCAATACATTTAGTCTTAGTTTTTGTCATCATAGCTTAGTTTCCATTTAGTTTTCGTCAGTGAAAAAAGGTAGTCGACGAACATTTTTCGCCTTAGTTTCCGAGATCCGAGATCATCTAGTGGAGTAGAAGTAAAAGTATTGTTAATTGGAAATACTACACAAAATTGTACTTAAGTACAGTACTTAAACTTAGTTACTTTCCACCACTGCGGACAGGCACATATAGGGTTCCAGCAGCTCAGTTAGATATTGAGGTGCCAGGCCGTTAAGAGCTTTAAAAGTTAACAACTCAATTCTTAAAATCAAAAGTCTAAAGGTTACTGGGCAGCCAGTGCAGTGCAGCTGCTATAGTACCGGGGTTGTTGGTTATGTGTCCTCTGATCTCCTAGTCCCAGCAATGAGTCTGGCAGCCGCATTCTGCACAAAAAGGCAGGAGGTGTATGGATCCCTCGCTGAGACTTGAGTGGAGGGCGTCACAGACTCACAGTATAGTCTGGGCCAGATGGAATAAGGGCATTGACAACTTTATGAAGGTTAGGGGTATAGAAAGTACTGGTACATGTGCCAACTCTACGAACCCAGTTTTTATTTGTTGTTGTTTTTTGGAGCCTCGAGACAGAGGTCAGAATCCAGAAGTACACCCAAAAAAAAAGTACACCCACGTGTTCTGCGGACTGGCGTGACTGATTGGAGAGTCAAGACAGTCGTGTAGGTGGACTCTGGTGGAACGGGAGAATATCTGATTTGTGTCCAGAGAGACAGAGACAGAGCGTGGGGGGTTGGTACTTGAAAATCTCCGAAGTCTTCACGGCCCATGCATTTTCAGAGCATGTTTATTATAATGATCAATCAATCGATTGGGTTCAAAGCTTGGATCAATGGAACGTAACATAGTGAGCTTAGGCTATGCTTCAAGTTCCTATTTATTGGAAAAGTCATTTTCAGGTTTTTAAAGAAAAAACATACCATGACACTTTGTTATGTAAATGTTTTATATTCAATGTTATATTGACATCTAAGGCCCCATTTACACTGGCAGACAAATCTAGCCTGAATCAGATCTGAGCCACATCAAGATTGAAATCCGATTGGTTTAAATGGTCACATGACTCATGTAGACAAATCGGATTCCAATCTGGATGTGGCTCAGATCTGATTCAGGCTGGATTTGGCTGCCAGTGTAAATGGGGCCTTAGTGTCTTGGCAATTATTTGGGGGCCCACTCGTAATATCCTCATGCACTGGGCCACGAGGTTGCAGGACCAGAGTTTGGGAACCGCTGCATTGAAGAGAGAGCAGTGTTGTTTTTGTCGACTAAAACTAAGACAAAAAACTAGATGAAAACTAAGCTACGATGACTAAAACTAAGACTAAATATACTGACAATCTCGTCAACAGATAAAAACTAGACTAAGGCCCTCATTTATCAACCGTGCGTACGCCAAAATATGGGTGTACGCCATTTACGATTTGCGCCAAAGATTGAAAATGATCTTGTCCCAAGACAAAAACCACGTCTGGTCGGGAGCTGTCGTACGCTTGGTCCTCACCTGTTTTTCTGTAAGAATGGTCGTGTAGAGTGACATAGTAGTCGTATCATTAAGTTAGAACAGCGGAGGCAGCATTGTTTGACCGCTGAGAGGCTGTCACAGGCATCAAAACATATGTATTCACTCCTAAAATGTTTATATAAAACTAGGTATGTATATGGGCTAAATGTAAAAAAGAAAAAAAAAGTAAAGGAATACATCAACGATGTGTCTTTGTGTCATATGAAATTAGTAGGAGATTTCCAACTTTACAAGCAAGCAATTAAAATCGCGCATTTAAAAACAATGTTGCAAGTTAGATGCGTAAGCCATTTAAACAGTGTTTTGCATGATGAGCGCATACATGCGAGGATTTGGGCTGTCTGTGCTGAAATATTTCCATGACGGGACGTTGGAGAGTATAGTGCAGTGCTGCAGCGCGGAGAGTCCCAACATGGGTAGCCTACTGTAGCCTAATCTACAGCAGGCCGATGTCTTTCTGGAGTTACAGTATGTGCAATCTCCTCCTCGTTTAATAAACCCGACGCGTCGCTCGAATGCCAAATGTGCCGTGCCAGCGCAAGTGGGAACGCATCGGAGATAGTATTCGGCTAAGCCAGCCTGCAGCCCACCACCACCACCACTGTCCAGTACCACATGAGGCTACGGTTTTGGCTGCAATATTCATATAATTGACAGTTGACAGCGAGGCAATTTAAATAGACTCTCGAACGTGCATGGTCAATTGGTCACGGTGTCACGGACGGACCACAGTGATAGAGAGAGACAGACAGGACAGGAGATGCACCTTGCAAAACAGCAGCGTGTGTGCGCGCCTATTTGTTATATAATTCATGGTTCACAGGTTCAGGTTTTCGTTCACTAATATATCTTGTTGTATATTAAATGAATAAAGACTTTAATAATTGAATATACAACTAACAACACAGTGACAGTTGCGTGCAAATTGTGATATGTGCGTGCGTGCGGGGGGGTGAGGCGGGCAGCAAGGGAAGGGAAGCGAAGCGAGAGGAGAAACAGACAGGGTAGTCCTACAGCTTTATTTAATTCATGCAGGTTTATTTATTTAAGATACAACAAGTTGCGTGTGCGTGCGTGCGTCTGTGTGTGTGTATGGGAGGGGGCAGCAAGGCAACTTAGGCAAGCGAGTGAAACTTTTTTTTTCCTGTAACCATGGTTTCCAGGTCGTATTGCAGTTGTTCATGTCGCAAAAACGAGGGCGAGGCTTGATTTCATAGGGCGTGCCAGATAGATTTCAGCCGTCACATTTATAAACGTCCGAACGAAATTAAGGAAGGATCAGCTGTCTGCGATCACTTCATAAATGCCGACCCGACGTGGGTGTACTACGAATCCTACACTCGAATTTGGGGCAGAATTTACACTCAATTGATAAATGAGGGCCTAAGTCTCTACATGCTCACAACGCGTCTGCTCCTCCTTTCCTCTCTCCCTCCCTCTCTGCTCCTCCTTTCCTCTCTCCCTCCCTCTCTGCTCCTCCTTTCCTCTCCCTCCCTCTCTGCTCCTCCTTACCTCTCTCCCTCCCTCTCTGCTCCTCCTTTCCTCTCTCCCTCCCTCTCTGCTCCTCCTTTCCTCTCTCCCTCCCTCTCTGCTCCTCCTTTCCTCTCTCCCTCCCTCTCTGCTCCTCCTTTCCTCTCTCCCTCCCTCTCTGCTCCTCCTTTCCTCTCTCTCTCCCTCTCTGCTCCTCCTTTCCTCTCTCCCTCCCTCTCTGCTCCTCCTTTCCTCTCTCTCCCTCTCTGCTCCTCCTTTCCTCTCTCCCTCCCTCTCTGCTCCTCCTTTCCTCTCTCCCTCCCTCTCTGCTCCTCCTTTCCTCTCTCCCTCCCTCTCTGCTCCTCCTTTCCTCTCTCCCTCCCTCTCTGCTCCTCCTTTCCTCTCTCTCTCCCTCTCTGCTCCTCCTTTCCTCTCTCCCTCCCTCTCTGCTCCTCCTTTCCTCTCTCCCTCCCTCTCTGCTCCTCCTTTCCTCTCTCCCTCCCTCTCTGCTCCTCCTTACCTCTCTCCCTCCCTCCCTCTCTGCTCCTCCTTTCCTCTCTCTCTCCCTCTCTGCTCCTCCTTTCCTCTCTCCCTCCCTCTCTGCTCCTCCTTACCTCTCCCTCCCTCTCTGCTCCTCCTTTCCTCTCTCCCTCCCTCCCTCTCTGCTCCTCCTTTCCTCTCTCCCTCCCTCCCTCTCTGCTCCTCCTTTCCTCTCTCCCTCCCTCCCTCTCTGCTCCTCCTTACCTCTCCCTCCCTCTCTGCTCCTCCTTTCCTCTCTCCCTCCCTCCCTCTCTGCTCCTCCTTTCCTCTCTCCCTCCCTCCCTCTCTGCTCCTCCTTTCCTCTCTCCCTCCCTCTCTGCTCCTCCTTTCCTCTCTCCCTCCCTCTCTGCTCCTCCTTTCCTCTCTCCCTCCCTCTCTGCTCCTCCTTTCCTCTCTCCCTCCCTCTCTGCTCCTCCTTTCCTCTCTCCCTCCCTCTCTGCTCCTCCTTTCCTCTCTCCCTCCCTCTCTGCTCCTCCTTTCCTCTCTCCCTCCCTCTCTGCTCCTCCTTTCCTCTCTCCCTCCCTCTCTGCTCCTCCTTTCCTCTCTCTCTCCCTCTCTGCTCCTCCTTTCCTCTCTCCCTCCCTCTCTGCTCCTCCTTTCCTCTCTCCCTCCCTCTCTGCTCCTCCTTTCCTCTCTCCCTCCCTCTCTGCTCCTCCTTACCTCTCTCCCTCCCTCCCTCTCTGCTCCTCCTTTCCTCTCTCTCTCCCTCTCTGCTCCTCCTTTCCTCTCTCCCTCCCTCTCTGCTCCTCCTTTCCTCTCTCCCTCCCTCCCTCTCTGCTCCTCCTTTCCTCTCTCCCTCCCTCCCTCTCTGCTCCTCCTTTCCTCTCTCCCTCCCTCCCTCTCTGCTCCTCCTTACCTCTCCCTCCCTCTCTGCTCCTCCTTTCCTCTCTCCCTCCCTCCCTCTCTGCTCCTCCTTTCCTCTCTCCCTCCCTCCCTCTCTGCTCCTCCTTACCTCTCCCTCCCTCTCTGCTCCTCCTTTCCTCTCTCCCTCCCTCCCTCTCTGCTCCTCCTTACCTCTCCCTCCCTCTCTGCTCCTCCTTTCCTCTCTCCCTCCCTCCCTCTCTGCTCCTCCTTACCTCTCCCTCCCTCTCTGCTCCTCCTTTCCTCTCTCCCTCCCTCCCTCTCTGCTCCTCCTTTCCTCTCTCCCTCCCTCCCTCTCTGCTCCTCCTTTCCTCTCTCCCTCCCTCCCTCTCTGCTCCTCCTTACCTCTCCCTCCCTCTCTGCTCCTCCTTTCCTCTCTCCCTCCCTCCCTCTCTGCTCCTCCTTTCCTCTCTCCCTCCCTCCCTCTCTGCTCCTCCTTTCCTCTCTCCCTCCCTCCCTCTCTGCTCCTCCTTACCTCTCCCTCCCTCTCTGCTCCTCCTTTCCTCTCTCCCTCCCTCCCTCTCTGCTCCTCCTTTCCTCTCTCCCTCCCTCTCTGCGTCAGTGGAAACTGGAAAGTACATTCTGAGGCATTTTATTTTACATTACTTGAGTGTTTCCAATTTTCAATACTTCAATACTTTTACTCCATTACATCTCAGGGTCAAATATTGTACTTTTACTCCACAGCAATTATTTGAAAAAAGTTTCTTTGTAGATTTTTGATTGTTGTTATAAAAAATACATTCAGCCCTATATATACATTTCGGCCATTTGAAAGTTGCTGATCGATCATTGTGAGCTTGTAGATCGGCTATTTTCATTTTATACATAATTGGAGAACGTGTGAAATGGGACATCCTGTATGAGAATTGTACTTTAATATATTTTCATATTAAGTACATTTTGGGTAAAAAATTGAGTATTTTTCCACCACTGCTCTCGTGCTCCGTCCTCTCTCTATCCTCCTCCTCCTCTCTCATCCGTCTTCGTTATGCCATAATGGCGGGCTGCTCCGGGCTCCCATTACAATTAGGCAGCCACCTGGGGACTCTGGTGTACAACAAGGTCTCCTCATCTATCTGTCTCAGTCTCTCGCAGTCAGAGAATAGAAACCACAGGAACCTCAATTAGATGTGATATTAATGTAGTCCTATCCCTGCATACTGACCACATTATCACACACACCTGCTCTTCATCAGGCCTACAAGTTCAAGGTTACTGCGGGTATATGAAGAGGAATGAATCATAGCCATAACGTACGTGTGTGTGTGTGTGTGTGTGTGTGTGTGTGTGTGTGTGTGTGTGTGTGTGTGTGTGTGTGTGTGTGTGTGTGTGTGTGTGTGTGTGTGTGTGCGTGTGTGCGTGTGTGCGCGTGCGTGCGTGCGTGCGTGCGTACGATATTACAAATATTTGTCATTGTTCTGATCCCCATGAGCAAAAGGGTAATTTTCTGCGGTGAAAATACTGTTTTGAGTTATAGGCTTACTGTTCTGAATAGATTTAGGTTGGGTAGAGGATTATTAGGCACATGGTCTTCATGTTTGTCTGTGTTGTACTGTTGCGTTGTACGTCTCTGTAAATATCACATGTTTGTCTGTGTTGTACTGTTGCGTTGTACGTCTCTGTAAATATCACATGTTTGTCTGTGTTGTCCTGTTGCGTTGTACGTCTCTGTAAATATCACATGTTTGTCTGTGTTGTACTGTTGCGTTGTACGTCTCTGTAAATATCACATGTTTGTCTGTGTTGTCCTGTTGCGTTGTACGTCTCTGTAAATATCACATGTTTGTCTGTGTTGTACTGTTGCGTTGTACGTCTCTGTAAATATCACATGTTTGTCTGTGTTGTACTGTTGCGTTGTGCGTCTCTGTAAATATCACATGTTTGTCTGTGTTGTACTGTTGCGTTGTACGTCTCTGTAAATATCACATGTTTGTCTGTGTTGTACTGTTGCGTTGTATGTCTCTGTAAATATCACATGTTTGTCTGTGTTGTCCTGTTGCGTTGTACGTCTCTGTAAATATCACATGTTTGTCTGTGTTGTACTGTTGCGTTGTATGTCTCTGTAAATATCACATGTTTGTCTGTGTTGTACTGTTGCGTTGTACGTCTCTGTAAATATCACATGTTTGTCTGTGTTGTACTGTTGCGTTGTGCGTCTCTGTAAATATCACATGTTTGTCTGTGTTGTACTGTTGCGTTGTATGTCTCTGTAAATATCACATGTTTGTCTGTGTTGTACTGTTGCGTTGTACGTCTCTGTAAATATCACATGTTTGTCTGTGTTGTACTGTTGCGTTGTACGTCTCTGTAAATATCACATGTTTGTCTGTGTTGTACTGTTGCGTTGTACGTCTCTGTAAATATCACATGTTTGTCTGTGTTGTACTGTTGCGTTGTACGTCTCTGTAAATATCACATGTTTGTCTGTGTTGTACTGTTGCGTTGTACGTCTCTGTAAATATCACCCGTCTGCTTGGTGATAACCTCCTGGATCACCTGAGGAGGAGATATCTGCAGCAGAAAGTCTACTCAGTGGTGGGAAGTAACTAAGTACATGTTCTTAACACTTGAGGGTCTGTGGGGTCTTTCTGACCCATTTTGAGATTTTGAAGTTGATTATCTTTAGCTTTCAGAAGGTTCCCCTTCCATGCCTTTTCCTAAATATTCGATTCAAATCATCCGTTATATTTTTTCATCTGGAACATTTTATAAATATGAATTTAGGCATACTTATACTATCTCTATCTCAAACTGACCTACCCCCCCCCCCCCCTCACACCTCCAGACAGCCCATTGTTCAAGTAGTGGATATTTAAAAGACAAATGGCTCTACCCCGCAGGGGGAGAAGGGAGTCAAAGTGTCTGGAGCTCCAAGGGGAGACAGTAGCCAATGACATTGCAGGAAAAAAGGTCATTTTGACCTGAAGTCATCTAATAGAAGAGTTACGATATTGAGGTGGGCAGAAACGGAGCGCTTCGAGCGCTGTTCATGCTGTTTTCAACGAGGGCGGTGAAAATAAGAGCTATTTTAAGCATGTGTGCAACATGACAACTGTTTTAAAGTATTGTACAGTAACAACTAAAGTCTCTTTAATGTTTATGTTGTACTATTACTACAAAACAATCTAAAATAAAGGGATTTAAGATCATTAAAGCTGGGCTGTTGCCTGAGTCCAATGCATTTCTGCCTACTTCCGGTCCAGGACTTGCCCCAGTTGGTTGTCCCCATTCTCAATAGAAGTCTATGTAGGAGAGCCGCCATTGGACTGAAGCCCCATGAAGTGAATGCAGTTTGCGTAACTCTGTCTATACAGTATCTAAGGCTCTGGTTCAGGGCCGGACTGGAGCCCCAAATCAGGCCGGGAATCATATACACCAGCCAGGCCACTCGCGCGCGCATAGCGCGCGCTCGTACGGAGTTCATTAATTATTAAACTAATTAACGAATTAGTTAACTAATTAACTAATTAGGCATATACAACTGGCTGCAACCCTTACAGCACCACCACACTGACAAACTATTTAAAGTTGAAAAAAATCACACCCTTGTGAAGTGAGGGGCGCTAATATATGAAACTAACTCATGTTGACACATGACGTAAATGTTATTGTCAATGCGTTTATAAAACAAACATTGAACTAAAGACAAACATTAATGCAATTATGACCAGCACTTTAATGGAAGGAATTATTATAATTGCTCCCAATTGCTGTATTATACATACAGTAGAGAGTAGTCTGAGTGCATGCATATAGCAGCCTCTATGTATTGTAGTATCTTAACCGATTGCCAAGTGTCATTCAAATAGCAGCAGCACAAATTATATATTTTATTAAGCCATATCCAGGCCTCTAATGGTAATGAGATCCCTATAATCCACAAATCCAAGGCTGGAAATAATATACAGTAAGTAACAGTAGTAGTAGTAGTAGTAGTAGTAGCTTACTACTTACTAGCTTTTTGTTGACATAGTATAGGACTCAGTCAGACAACAACAACAACAACCACTGTAAGTCTGTACCACTAGTACCAGGTCCAGAGCACTGCAAAAAATAAATCTACAATGTGGAATAAAGCTTCTTCTTTTTTTTTTTTACAACAACCAGAGTGCTATTGTGCAAAAGTAATGTTATTGTTGCTGTTGCTAAGTCTGAGGGTACAGTGGACTGAGTAGGTAGGCCTACACCATTGGAACAAATCAAAGTGTTCTAAACTTCTATCATTCATCAATAATAATAATATATCAATCAAGCATTTATATATCTGGCATCTCATGCTCCCAAATCCACTATCCACTTAATCCAGTATGTTGAAGAACCACCACGAAACAGTTACCACCACCAGGCAGCAGCCAGTGTGTATATTGTGTTTACATTTCTTTAATCTTACTTGTTGACGGTACTTCTTCAGACGACAACTGGCTGGTGGGGGATGGGGGGGAGCCTGCCGAATATTTCGGTTAGTTTGTGACATTTTTCCCCTTTCTTCTCAAGGACCCTTTTTTGTCCCTCTCACGTTCAGCGCCACCTTTCCGCTTTCTCTTGTTTGGATCCATGTCGATAATGATATTTGTTGATTTTATCGCATCGCCTGTCTCTTCTGTTGTTCTGTTGTTGTTGTGGTCCGGTTCACAGTGAATGGGCCTGGGCGGGCCAGAAGCCAAACCAACCAATCACGTCTAAAAGAAGAATTGATTGTCTCTCATTTTGACCAATCCTCTCAGCACTGCAGCAGAAATAGCACGTTGCTTTAGCGACAGGCAGGGGGTGTGTCCCAGCATCCCTCCCAGCCAGGCCAGCGACAGACTCAACTCTCTCTCTCTCTGTCTGTGTCACTGTGTGAATTGAAAATGGACCGTGGCTTCTGGCCTGGCTGGTCTAGGAGAGATAATTTTTTGTAACCTTTTGTAGCATATAAACGCTGCGCTGGTTTGGCTGGCCTGGACTGCATTTTTTTTTTGCAGCCATGCAGGCAGGCCAGTAGGAGGCGCAGGCCATCAGGAAATGTCCCGGTTCTCCCGCCAATCCGGGCCTGCTCTGGTTGTACCTGGCCTTACTACAGTCATGCGAGTGTTAAAGGACCACTTCACCACTTTTCAACCTATCTTCATATAATTGGTCCTCACTCATGTTCATGACAACACAGCACCAGTACTTTCTACTCCGTCTGTGTCTCATAGGAGGGCTGTGGGCAGTTCAGAAACCACTCTTGTGTCTCATAGGATGGCTGTGGGCAGTTCAGAAACATAGGAGGGCTGTGGGCAGTTCAGAAACCACTCTGTGTCTCATAGTATGGCTGTGGGCAGTTCAGAAACCAGTCTGTGTCTCATAGGAGGGCTGTGGGCAGTTCAGAAACCAGTCTGTGTCTCATAGGAGGGCCGTGGGCAGTTCATAAACCACTCTGTGTCTCATAGGAGGGCCGTGGGCAGTTCAGAAACCAGTCTGTGTCTCATAGGAGGGCTGTGGGCAGTTCAGAAACCACTCTGTGTCTCATAGGAGGGCCGTGGGCAGTTCAGAAACCAGTCTGTGTCTCATAGGATGGCTGTGGGCAGTTCAGAAACCTGTCTTCTAGCAACAACAACAGCCCCCACCTCACTGATAACCCGGAAATGAGGAGCGTAGAGTGAGAGTGGACGGATGACACAGGTTAGGTGTGCTTATGCTACCACCTAGCGGGCATCCAAATAATTAAGTACAGCACTTACTTTCCACCACTGCTGAGGTCACAGTGGTAATGAGACATAAAGAGAGAAATGGCTTTTCAGGGTCAAAACCTAGCATGGCTGGAGGGAAATTGTATAGGCAATTTGAGAGAGGGAGAGCGAGAGAGGGAGAGCCTATAATACGAGTTCCTGTATTTGAAATATTCATCTGCAATTTTCTGTAGTGGTCCCAGTAATATTTATTATCTATTATTACATTTGAGAGAATTCCACACCCACAATAATTGTGCCCATGGAGCGCACAACTTGCAGAGATTGCGGAAGTGCCGTTCACGCCTGTGGTTTGTGGCCGTGATACGTGACTGCGTTTTCAACCAAGCTCTGTGGCCAATCACAGTGGGGCTTTTCTCCATAACGACGCGTCACCCCGTGACCCCGCCCACATCGGGGCTTTCCTACAACACCACGGACGCTGGATTATCTTCTCAGTAACAACCTGCCTGTCGCCACCGACAAATCGCGGTCAGTGGCCGCATCGCTGTCTGCCTTCGTTCAAGATATATGCGTTATAAGTCGAATTTTAGGACATCTGGCGCGGTTTTGGTACGGTTCTACACGCATCTATCCTTGTGGAGGATTTAATACATTTTATTAACTTACCATTTTTTGTTGAATCCATTTTGCTTGGAGTTGGAGTCATGCCTGGTAAATATATATCCACTGTCTGCAGAGCCTTAAGTTTACTTGGGAAATCCAATCCATTTTTTTTTAAATCTTTTTTCCCCTTCCGGTTCAACCCGGGCCGGAAGGGTCGGCTGTTAAACCTGTCTCCTAGGCAACGCGCAGCGTAGAGGATTCATTTTTAGACGGTGGTGACTACCCCCCCCCCTAGCATCTAACATTTGTCACCTCACCCAATGTGAATGTGTGGGTTGCCAGTTGCCCGACCGATATCCCCCCACTTAAAGCAGAAACCAGTGCAGAAAAAATATATTTTTGGAGGGCTTAAGTGGCGCCCCTAAGAGGTGGCGCTCGAAGCGGCTGCTTCGTCGGCCTGTACTAAGAACCGGGCCTGCTTACCACACAATTCAAGCCCCGTCCTGCATGGTTTTGCCTTTCGCTGATTTGAATGAAAACACCGGCGTGCAATTATACTTTATATCACGATCACGGATCCCGACAACAGTGTTGACCTCAACGAGGTGAAAGCAAACTAGCAAAGCTCAAATCAAATGAATATAAGAAGGATTAAAGCAACCATGACAACTCTCCTGTGTATCCCATTCCTCACACGTGGATAAAGAAGAGAGCCAAGTAGGAGCTGTTTATACAGTAAGTGCATTGAGTGTCGCGCCTTTTAGCCGTTTGGTTAATTTAAATGCACGCACGCTGAGGAGACGAGAAGAGACGAGACTCTTTTTGTTCTCTCTCTCACCCTCTACTGCAACGTGCAGTCTCTCTCTGTCTGTCTGTGTCTCTCTCTCTTTCTCTCTCTCGCGCTTTAATCATAAAATGGTAATTGGTCAATACGTTATATTATTTCTATATAGTCCACATTTATGTCTGCCTAGCTTGGTCGGGTCTCTCGGAATGTCGGAAATAATCGGATATCGGTCGGACTCGGCGCCGCTATTTGAAAGAAATCTCGGAACGGGTCGGAATCGGTAACATGTCACAGATTAATTTTGGATTTCGGAACCATTTTTTCGGACCCGTGAAGAGCTCTACTGGGGGGACACTGGGCAGACAGAGTTGGGACAGAGTTATTTATTTATTTATTTTTTGCGCCCCTCCCCCCATGTGGCCTTCATATGTGTTTCATAAGTTTTACAAACATCAACAAACATGGAGGCCACATTCAGGCCCGGGTCCTACAGGCCTAGGGCGCCATGGGGGGAGGGGCGCCAAAAAAAAGAAAATAATAATAATAACTCTGTCTGCCCAGGGCCTCCCTAGTGACTCCCCAGTGCCTCCAGTGTCCCCCCAATGCCTCCCCTGTGTCCCCCCAGTCCTCCCCAGTGTCCACCAAGTGCCTCCCCAGTTCCTCCCCAGTGTCCCCCCAGTGTCCCCCCAGTGCCTCCCCAGTGTCTCCCCAGTGTCTCCCCAGTGTCCCCCCAGTGTCCCCCCAGTTCTCCCCAGTGCCTCCCCAGTGTCTCCCCAGTGTCCCCCCAGTGTCCCCCCAAGTGTCCCCCCAGTCCTCCCCAGTGTCCCCCCAGTTCTCCCCAGTGCCTCCCCAGTGTCCCCCAAGTCCTCCCCAGTCCTCCCCAGTGCCTCTCCAGTGTCCCCCCAGTGCCTCCCCACATTAAGTCTATTGAAGACTATTCATTAGTTACAGTCATAACTAATGAATAGTCTTCACTTTACATTAGGGCTCTTGGTAACATCTACTAATGATTTATAGATATGTTGGGAATGTTTTATAAAGCAGATGCTAAACAGGAACAAACATGGAGGCCACATTAACATGACAGTCGAAAAATAATGAATTGTCTTCACTTTACATTAGGGCTCTTGATAACATCTGCCAATGATTAAGTCTCAACCGATTCTGATACCGGGCTTTTATTGGAAGGAGGCAGCTATAAGAAGGAGGCCTATATTTCTACTTTTCAAACTGATCATAATGAATAAATCACATTTTGGGTCTGTTAGACAGTTAGAACCCTGTAAAATGTACTGGACTAATTTTTTGAAACCAAGTCCTCATAAAATATTAAAAAGTGAACAAAACAATATTGGCATATTGCCTATGGTAAATACCATAATAAAATCAACACATTAATTTAACTTGAACAACCAATGTCAATTTTAAACTACGATTCCCTGCTTTCGTATGACATGAAACAAAATCCTATGGCAGTCCCTCAGTCAAATCTGGTCACAGTACTATTTACTATCCTATTTACTGCACATTCAAATAGGCTAGATATTTTAGGAATGTTTTACAAACATATGTTAAACATGAACAAACATGGAGGCCACCATGGAGGCCACATGAGTAGTATTTCCTACCCATTCAATTAAATGTTTAATGACAGGTACCCCCAGGGGTAAGTAATGTTTATAAACAAATGTTATTAAATAATTTAAAAAGTTAAATAATTTAATAATCATTTATAAATGTTTACAAATGGCTTATTCATTAATAGTTAACTACTTACTAATATTGTGTAAATGATTTTTAGCCTTAGTTACAAATGTTTTAGCAAACATAAATATCAATGTTTAAAGATTCTTAAATGTTCTACAATGTTATTATACATTTTAAATAATTTACAGATGTATATAAATAGCTTATACATTATTAGTTCTTTATCTACAAATGACAACATCAATTTCCATTGTTATGCAGATGACACACAGTTATACATTCCACTCAAGCCCGGTGACACCAGTAACATGACCCAAATTCTCACCTGTTTATCAGAAATCAAATGTTGGATGTCCCAGAACTCTCTCCAACTTAATGAGTCTAAAACTGAGATCCTCCTATTTGGCCCTTCACACTCCACCATCCCCTTCCAGTCACATCTTGGCACTCTGTCAAACAACGTTAAGACCTCGGCCCGCAACTTGGGCGTGATGTTTGATTCAGATTTATCTTTCAATGTGCAAGTAACGAAAGTTGTACAATCTTGTTTCTTTCAACTTAGAAATATTTCTAAAATTAAGTCATTTTTATCAATTGCAGACCTTGAAAAAGTCATTCATGTTTTTATTTCATCTCGTTTAGACTATTGTAATTCACTTTACTCAGGGCTCAGCAAAAAAGTCATCTCCCGCCTTCAACTTGTGCAAAACTCCGCAGCTAGACTACTTACAAGGTCTCGGAGGCGGGACCACATTACACCAATCCTGGCTGTTCTCCACTGGCTGCCAGTGTCTTTTAGAGTTGATTTCAAAATTGTATTGATTACTTTTAAAGCCCTGCGGGGCCTGGCTCCTAGCTATATTTCAGATATGTTGAAACCTTACAGGCCAGCACGCATCCTCAGATCCTCAGGTCTGGCCCTCCTGGAAGTTCCCTCGACTCGCTTAGTCACTATGGGCAACCGGGCTTTTGCTGCCCGGGCACCCAGACTCTGGAATGACCTACCTCTCGCTCTAAGGCTAGCTAACTCTGTGTCAACATTCAAATCACATTTGAAAACATATTTGTACACTAAAGCCTTTCCTTAGATTCATCATATTGCTCTTTTTTTCTTTCATGTCCATGTATGTACTGTATATGTTCTATTATTGTCTTACACTGTCTATTTTTATGCATTTTCATTTTGATTGTTGTTTATCCTTTGACACTGTAAAGCACTTTGTAAACATTGTTTTCGAAAAGCGCTTTATAAATAAAGTTTATTATTATTATTATTATTACAAATAGCTTATAAATATTATATAACTTTAGTTACAAATGATTTATTAACAATTACAAATGTATATAAATGGCTTATTCATGAATAGTTGACTACTTACTAATTATTTACTAATAACGTATAAATTAGGTTTAAACATAGTTATAAATGTTTAGTTAAACATTAGACTTTTTGAGCGATGGAAATAAGCGAATTAGCACAACACCCCAATGCCCCATTCAATGCAATTCAATTAAATTCATTGAGGGCTTATGGTAGGGGAAATAGCCAATAATGCGCTTTAATTCAGTTAACAGAATAGGAACTGAAAATGGAAGAATGCGAAGGCTAGAGTCATTATTCTCCATTGTCGGGCCTTTGATCAATATGGTATGTCTACAGAAACTCAGGCACGCAGAGACGGCCTGCACGCTTTCAATCACATCGTCAACTGCTCAGAGGGAGAGAGGAGTAGTCAGGGGCTACACGCACGCACGCACGCACGCACGCACGCACGCACGCACGCACGCACACTTTTTATTTTACCTTTGTCCTGCACTCACACCCACACACATACCCATATAGTTATTATGTTTATCATCATCATCGTTTCACTGCCTCAAAGGAAGGCATTTTCTCACTGAATGACAATTTCCAGAACCAGAAGAATCCAGGAACCAGAAGCAGGCATTGCTCTGTTTGTCTCCCGTCCCTTGAAATGCGGTTGTTAATTGTTTGCTGCTGCTGTTGCTGTTGAGCACAATAGGGCAAAGTCCAAAGAGGAGTTTATCCTGACCTACACAGTTATTCACTTATCAAGCTATCTATCTCTCTCCCATTCTCTTTGTTCCCTTTTTATCTCTTGCTTGCGTTCCTTCCTCTCTCTCTCTCCCTCCCTCTCTCTCGCTCCATCCCTCCCTCTTGTGATTGTTCCGCATCGTTCCTAGACAAAATTGAGGGTCACATAAATGCAAAAAAGTTGCACTCAAAGTACTAAGTGCATATTTCACGTCTTTTTTAATGGTGTAGATCGGAACACCGTTGACAAATGTTAGCCTATAGACTGTGAAATTAAAGTCATTTTTATATTTGGCTGACAGGTACATTATTGTCATTAAATCCTCAGCCTTCCATTGGGCAAGAATGAGCACCGAAGCTATAATCCATCCATTAGCGTCTGCTCGGCCGTCTCAGTCGCTGAGGCCGCTGGGCCAATGGGGACTTTAAGCAACGACGGTTTTCAGGACGGCTCCGCTAGTACGGCTGCTATGACGCAATCGCCGTAGCAGTCAAAATCGTTAAAGATGGAGTGCCACGACCCTAAAACATGATCATCAGGTATTATTATAATATAAGGAGGAAGAACTTTTTCCAAAAAGTGTACAGTATTTGTTAAAATCATGCTTTTATATGGACACGCCCACCAGTTCATTAAGTATGCCTGGTGGGTGGTGATGGGTGGTGATCCACCTAAACTGAAGCCGCACCCACAGCTGTAGTTGTATGATAAAGGGGGAGTGGTTAGGGGAGGGGCTGATGTCACTATATTACTGTTTATTTCATTGGCCCGTTTGACTGTCAAGGGTTCAGCCTCCAGGAAGAAACCCTAAATACAAAGTTAATACACCATTGCACATAAAAACGACTCCAGGGTGTCTAATGAAGTACTGTCACCTCATAGACACATGAAAAACTGGAAAAATGTAAAAAATGTGGCACTTCATCGTCAAGCAAACAGCCGACGGCGACGGGTTCCCATCGCTTTTTGGTTCCCATGGTGACGACGCGTCTATGCAGCATGTGTCAAACATAAACACAGACATAAGAAAAAGAGAACACCCCGTCGCGCGTCAGCTCACTTGCCGATAACTTGCTTCTTACATGCGCTGGACATGATCAACAGTGGAAAGAGGAAGGTGCTGGAGCAATTTGTGTTATTCTAAAACAGTTTTGATAAACATGCGGTTATTATGACATATGGAATTAGTGTTATTTCTTCATTCAGAGCATGCCAACACATTACACAGCACAAGAGAGAGGTGATGATGGAGCAATCGGTGTACATGTATGACAGTTTATTTCAATAAACATGGTTATGACATAACATTCTGTCGTACTAGGAACGGCTGCGACGGCAAGCAGGTTTATCTATCGAGCACTGATCCATTTCCTGTTGCCGGAGCGGACTGCTGTAGCCGTCGTTAATAAAGTCCCTGATATTGTATTACTGAAACGTGACTTTTTGCGTCACTCCTGCATTTCATCGTGGACCCCATGTGGCTCTCATCAGACGGTTGGTTAGTGATCGACTGTGAGATTCTCTGGATCTTCTGAAAGGTTCTGTTTAACATGTGTCTGTTAGTTAACCACTTAAACCACTTTAAGTGGTTTATTATTATTCAAGTATTTTTATTGAAGTTTGAGACAGGACAAACAACAGATACATAACAATTACAAAACAGATACAGGACAAAACAACAACACCAGTACTCAACATTCATGTATAAAATAAAAAAGTCTGAAATACACTTTAAGTGGTTTAAGTAAACTTTGAGTTACAACTGTAGACTTTGACCACTTTTTTTCCCGTGTTCACCATATCTCTCCTTCACCACAAATTGCCTGTCGTGGGATGCCCAGACTAGGGAAGCTATGGTTCATGTTGTTAACCGTCTGCCTGCCGCCATTAATTAATCCCTCGATTGCGTATTGCCAAGGTTTTATCGCGCGTAACACTTACTTTGAAGATCCAAATATCCGTAATCGCATTGTTCCTGTGAAAAGCTGCTGTGTGTGGTATCATGACCGGTTGTTGTTGTCTCGCTCGGCGGTGGAAAAAGCTGACCGCGAGTATCACAGCGCCTGCTACAGGCCGTTGAAAACGCTTGTCTGGGACAAAGCGTCCTCTGCAATGTCGCTTCTGTGAGATAAAGCCGTCTGAAACCAGAGCCGGCAATGTAAGTGGATGCGCGCGCATTTTCAAAATGGCCGCGCCCATTGTGTCAGAAGCATAACAAAGCTAACTGACGGTAGATTTCGATACGATCGTATTAAAACATGCATTAATTAATACATCGCTGTTAAAACGGCTTTTCCGTTTGTGGCAGGCCACAAGATTCTACGTTTTAAAATTCCTATGTTCCCGGCAGGCCTCGTGTTAAGAGGAGTCCTTCTGCAGCAGAAAGATTGCCCTGGCAACGACTACCGAGTTCGTTGGTGCTGATAAATAAGGCATTAGTAAACAAATATATGAATTCTCTGTGTCCACTGTCCACCTAACACCTCCAAAACACGCACGCACGCACACACACACACACACACACACACACACACACACACACACGCTCTACTCTCTCTCTCTTTCTCTTCTCTCCTGGACAGTAACTACAGTATTTTTGCAAGCTGACTTTCAGTCCCGTGAAGAAAAAAATTGAAGAAATTCAATATATATACCGTATATTTTTTTCATGGAGCACGACGCCTAGCCCGGCCCGACTAATTAGCATGCATTTCAGGCCCGGCACGAAAACGTCGGGTCGGGTTCGGGCAGAATTTGAGAACCCAAATTTTACAAAATTACGATTATGATTTAGAATTAATCACTTTGGCGCTATTCCATATACTGAAAATAGGTGAAGGTCACAGCCCGTTGCTGTGTGAGTGATGCGTTGTGTGCTTGTAGGTCTGCTCATTTTTAAAAAGATGTACTTTGTCATTTGTATGTGTTAGGGGGTTTAGCATATCGATGTGATTGGTGATCAGCTTGTATCACTAAGACTATGTAGCCCTGATATGTGGGGCTTGTACTAATTCATTCATTCATTCATTCAGTGTAATACAGAGCCTGAACCTGACATATATGTGTTATTCTTATTACCAGTGGTTTTCAACCAGTGGTCCTTGAGGGGGTCCCAGGTGGTCCCTAGCTAGATTATGGAGAGTTGGTAACCAAATGGACCCTTATAGATATTTAACTCTTGCAAGTGTATGCTCCCAAGAGTTAAATTATTGTTATTACTTAATTTTCAAGAATCACAATTGGAAAATGAAGAAGAATTGTTATTTTGAGCAACGTTTGCCTGTTATCTCTCCTAAATACAGCATGGAATTGTGGACAAAAACAAATCTTTAGTTTTGGGTCTGAGAGACTAAACCTAACAGATTTTTTTCTGTGTATTATTTAGTCTATTCAGTTTTGAAATAATAGATAATTTAATTTAAAGGTATATTCAGTGATTTCACTTAATTCAAATATCACTTTTTTCCCCTTTTTATTTTTGATAATCCTCCCTACTGTGTGCTGACCATATACGAACTTCCTCCCTGTTCCCAGTGAACCCCTGGGGTCAAAAAAACCCTAGTTTTGGTTTGGGCTTTGGGTGGCAAAGCCTTCATCCAATCAGGATGAGAGGGGCCTTCCTCCAATCATAATCAAGTGGGGGTGGGCCTTGGTGCACGTGCTGTTGGCCTGTTGCACTTCCCCCCACTGTAGAGTGTGTACATGTGCACATCTTGTTTCCGGGGCGGACCGGGTTTTTTTCCAAATCACCCAAATCACTGAATGCTCCTTTAATTGATTAGTTCACTGAATTATTGGCTGATTGACACCAAGGGTACGCCAGCAGGCCAGCCAGGAGAATACCACAGAGAGAAGCTGTTTGTTTTAATGCACTTTAATGGCGAGGTAAATATGCAATCAAAAAATAATTCAACTTGTGGACAATGGTTTCTTCTTGCCTGCGTACAGCCCAAATCTGGGTGCATCAGTGAGTTCTCTGTCTGTTTGAAAGCTGACAGAGCCACTACACCACTGTTATTACCATACATTATATTCTTTATATCAGGGGTTCTCAACCCGTGGGTCGCGACCCCTCGGGTGGTCGCCAAATTATTTTAGGGGGTCCCCAAATTATTAAAAAAAAAAAAAAAGATTTATTTTAAAATTTTATTTTCACTTTTTTTTCAAAAATAGCAGACCTACAAGCTCGTAGCGCGCCACTCGGTGGCGCGCTATGAGCTTGTAGATCTGCTATTTTTCAATAGCTAAATTATAACAATGCTTAAAACACCAAAAGGGGTTCCCGCCCAAAATGGTTTAAGGTTATTGTAGCAGTCAATTTATATTGGGGGTAGGGAGGGGGCGGGGCGGGGGTCCCGAGACATTGCCAAAGCATTTCCGGGGGTCCCCGGCCAAAAACGTTGAGAACCCCTGCTTTATATAACACCTGTGAATACTCGTCCAGTGTCCACCACCACTGCTACATAGGCTGACGTTGACTTCTTCTTCTTCTTCCTCCCGTTGCATGCGCAGAAAGCCAGACTGTGCAGGATACGAGTGGCCAAGAACGGCAGCTCCAACGCCTTCCTCCAGAGCAAACGCAACGGAGTGCTCAACGACCTCCTGGAGCTCACGGTGAGACACAGACCACCGCCAGCTATAGGGCTGTCAGCATTATACATATAATTAACCCACTTAGACCTGAGGGCGATTCTACAAATGTCTTCTAAATCCTGACAGTTTTCTGAAAAACTTTCTATGTCAGTCGTTCTCAAACATTTTCATGTCAAGGACCCCCCCAAAAAATATTTTGTATAATCATTTCAATCAAATAGTGCCATTAACTTTTGCACCCCTAGTAACTAATACAGTACAAAGATTGGGCATCTGTAATTGCCTGAGGTCATCCAACTGAAGGTTTGTTCACAGTCACATATACCCAGCCTGGCCATATGGTCACAATCAACGCTGGCTTGTTTGACATGCTGAGTCCCTCCCACAGCCAGGTCACTCATGGTGATTATGTTATAGTTATACTGCCATATCAGCCCAAGGGCTGTTAAGTTATAACTGATACCAGTTATTGCACTTGCTGTCCTTTAATAACTTCCCTCACCCCTAGGGCAACAAAAAAAAAGTCTGGGGATGAGATAAAGTGCTTCATGTACAGTACAGCACTACTTTGTCAGTGTAAGATTCTGCTAAATGAGATCCCTGTCTGGGGAGCTGAAAGAGAGTCAACCTCAGTGTGAGATTGTTGCTTTTTCTGGTGTCCGGTATAATTAGCTGGCCACTGTTACGAAATAGCTGGGAAAATATTTATATACTAGAATTTCGCTGCCCTTTGGGCGGCTCATCCTAGAGTTACGTTGCAGCGCAATACGGTAAGAAGGAAATTGAGGGAGTTGACAGACTTCATGTTTCAGCTGTGTTTTTAAACCCAGTATTGTAGTAACGGATGGATTATTATTATGTGTTGTTAACTTGTTTTGTATTATTTTGATTAGTGATGATGAAATCAAACTACACACACACACACACACACACACACACACACACACACAGGAAAAAAATAATGCGCGTTTTGTACGCACGCACGCACGCACGCACGCACGCACGCACGCACGCACGCACACACACACACACAGTCCCCCCGCGATGCGATAAAAATCCTCCAGTGTACTGTGAACCCATGTGTCTGCAGTGGCATTGATGCGAGGTTGCTATGAGTCCGTGGCGGTGGGACTGGGAACGTACGATAGCCGAGAGATGTCTTTAGTTTTGGCATGGCTTTGTAGTTTGCAGTGGTTGTAGGAAGAAGAGTGGCATCCAACTAACTATGGAAGTGTGCAGCAGTGTTGCTCGTGACGCGCAGGTTTTCTCTTGTAATATTAGATGTACACAAGTAATCTATGTGAAATTGGAATTTTGCTCTGAACAGTATGTACTGTACACACCGTCCCCAAGACCCCAATAACCAAACTCTGTCCATCCTCTTGAGGAAGCAATGTATACAGGTATACGTTTCTTCTCTTCTCCACACTTTGTAGATGCAGTTCTTTTTCATTATGCCGTGGATTACCTACTGCTCTTTCCGTTTGTTGTTCACTTTCTCGAGTATACAGATTTCTATATACTTGGCTTAACCCTCACATAACACATCACCACGAGACACTCTCTCTCACACAGTCAGTAAAAAAATACATAAAAATCCATTCGGATCTAATCCAGTCCAGTACTGAAAGCTCATGGATGTCTGGGATTGATTAAAATTATCATATAAATGCCATCTGTAGAGCACTGAGAGACCCAGAGCCTGTCAGTGTATGTGATGATGAGGCTGGCAGTGCTGGCACATCAAATTACACTGGTGTCACCAGTGCTGTCACTCGCTCGGTACTCCTGAGTGGGTCTTTTTGAGGGGGGGGGGGGGGGGGGGGGTACATGTCAAAATGACTGCCTCACTAGTAGAGAACATTTCGAGGGAAATCTGGGAAACACCAACATTGATTTTTTAATCTAGCTACAGACTCTGTCAGGTATTATGATAAAGAGGTCCCACTTACCCTTAGTGCAGAAGGTCACTTTAGCTATTAGCCTTGTTAGACTTAAGGACCATAGAGGATTAACCTGTGTGTTTGACTAAAGGGAGTAATGGTTCGATCGATAGATAGATAGATAGATAGATAGATAGATAGATAGATAGATAGATAGGATTGACTGTGAAAGCCCACAATGCAATGCAACAAAGCAATATGGACGGACGGACGGACGGACGGTCGGACGGCCGTGTATACATTGCTTCCTCAAGAGGACGGACAGAGTTTGGTTATTGGGGTCTTGGGGACGGTGTGTACAGTACATACTCTTCAGAGCAAAATTCCAATTTCACATAGATTACTTGTGTACATCTAATATTACAAGAGAAAACCTGCGCGTCACGAGCAACACTGCTGCACACCTCCATAGTTAGTTGGATGCCACTCTTCTTCCTACAACCACCGCAAACTACAAAGCCATCCCAAGACAGACAGACGGACGGACGGACGGACGGACGGACGGCCGGCCGGACGGCCGACCGACCGACAGACAGACAGACAGACAGACAGACAGACAGACAGACAGACCTAAGAATAAAAATGTACAAATAAATAAAGTCCATAGGTAGTTGTATTAACATACAGTACAGTGATTAGGAACAGGGTATGTGTATGCTGCATCTATCTGTACAGTGTATCCTGTATTTATGCTCTAGACATGCTATATTATAATAATAATAATAATAATAATAATAATAATAATAATAATAATAATAATAATAATAATAATAATAATAATAATAATAATAATAATAATAATAATAATAATAATAATAATAGGCAACCAGTAGAGCAAATAGGTTGCAGCACAAAACTTGCATCACTTAAGCACATTTTGTTTAACAACCGTTTCTTGTGCACATTGACAGGGTAAATATAAATCAAAAACTGTGAAACCGTGATCAGTAAAGTTGATTCTGGAAGAGAAAAAGAAGAGAAAAAAGTTGGCTGGATTGATTGTGACATTCTCTTGCTACATTGAAACGTCAGGGACAGCTGGGACAGGGTCATACGGACTAAATCAATCTTGCGGTACATCAAAAGACCCAATCTCCGAACAGACAAGCTTTTCTTTGTGAGGAATTCTCCCAAATGGCAGACCTTCACAGCAAACGACAACAAAGAAAGGCAAACATGGAGACACACCAGAGCATGTTGTACCCGAACGCGTTCAAAGAACGATCGTTCACAAACGCGATCATTTTTTGGCTGAACGTGAACTGATTTTACACTTACAATGACAACAACGTGTCGGAAGGTCATGTTTATCCAGGGAGGACGTGCCAGGCTGACTGAATGGAAAAATGACATCTACCAGCACAATGGTCTGGTCTTTAATTAAAGGTGTAGGGAAACGGAAATGTTGGACATTTTATTTTTAAGTTTCATTTTGAAACGCTGGCTCTGAAGTTTCTGAACCAATCAGAGCGTTGCATCCCTCCAGGCTATGGGGTCTCAAAGTATGTGACTTCCTGCACGTGAATTTCGTTTGTAAACAAAGTGACAGGGAGACTGGGGAAAATCCAGCGGATTATTTCTAACCTATACACAACCTATATACATATTTTAGCGTGATGATTAATACACTGTCTGGATGTCATCTTGAATGAGATTAAAAACGGAGTAGTTCTTTAATCAACACCAGCTGTGGAGGAGGAGGACAACGTATGGGAATCAAACTGGTGAACTTCATTTGTATTGGCATTTATCGATGTGTATCTCTACACGTCATCACGCAGCACGTTTTCGTTTTCAGGAAGTAATTAAAAAAATCACACCCGTGTGAACTGAGTGGTGTAAGGTGTAAAAGCCTGTGTAAGCCTGTCTGACGTAATGAAATCATGTCTGTGCAGAAAAAATGAGCATGGTTGCTATGTTCACCCTGTTCACCCGGGTGTGATTTCATTACGTCAGAAATTATTTTGAACATAGCAACCATGCTCATTTTTTATGCACAACAAAGCCAGTTGTAGGAGTGGTTTACACCACTCAAACATATTTTTATGGACTTTTGATATAAAAACACACAGACATGAGAATCTGCCCATTTTTTTGGCATCCATTGTTAGGTATGCCCATATGATGACCACGGATATGGTCTAAAAGTGTGAAAAACGTATTTTTAATTTCACTACGCCTTTAACACCACAGGATCTAAACCACCTGCTACGGTACATGCCTTCATTTTGCCACCATCATCGGGACAAAGATGTTTGTATTTGGGGGATATGGGGAACAGGATAAGTACTACAACACCATTAGTGTGTTTGACACAGAGACACCTTTTACACAACTTCTTCCAGAAAGGCGTGAGGGTCATTCGGCCTTTACCTACAATGGAGACCTGTACATATTTGGTGGTGTAGGCAGGGGAAGTGTATGATGTGACGTGTATGATGTGTGGAAATTCTGGAAATTCAGTCCAGAGACCTTCTCCTGGAAGAAGGTTGAGCCCAAGGGGAATCACCCACATAGGATGAAGAATATGTGCTGTTGCATGATGGGAGATTGTATCATCCTCTTTGGAGGAAGGAAAACACCTGTATGTCTTGGACTTCAGTACTAGCCTCAAGACATTATGTAAGCTAGCAGTTATTCAGTACGGTCTGGAGCAGTCTGAACTCCAACACATCATCAGGTGGGAACTGACAGCCATGACCAAAACCAAACTAAACAAAAGCAAAGTGTGTGAGCTGGTAGTAATGACTACCATCCATCCACAACACAATGTTCTGGATGTTTACAGAACATCATGAAATACAAATACAATAATAAAGACTATTTAGAATGCACTGTAATAATAATAATAATAATAAATCAATTTGTAAAGTTAATTAGATTAAAATTGTAACTAAATTACAATGCTTAGATGACCCGCCCCATACATCCCATCCACTTTGCACTATAGTCATCTCTCTGGTATCTGATGGCTGATAGATCCAAACGAGATGAAAGAGAAGCTAGCCCTATGTGGATGGAGAAAAGCTCAAGTTGGTTATTGCCATAAATTGCTGCACAATTTACATATAGAGGCTCAAATCACATAACTGGGTGAGAGACAGAGAGACATGCAGAGAGAGAGCGTGACTTATCTTTCGGTTCCCACAAGAAAGGGGCATTTTGGATTTTGAATGGTGATTTATCATCATAATTATTTTTTAAATCTTTTCTTCTGGGGGGAACAACATATTTTCTGATGGGGGTCTGCGGCCAAATTCAGATAATTCTTGGGGTCCTTCACAAGAAAATGTTTGAGAATGACTGACATTTTCAGAAAACTGTCATGATTTAGAAGACATTTGTAGAATCGAGCTCAGGTCTAAATGGCTTAAGTGGTTAAACTAATGCCTAGGCAAGTATACAGCGATCAGTTTCTATTTGAATATTTCCCCACAATCTCCACTCTGAAACATCAAAAACAAATCCTCGGCCGTACAAAGCCTCAATGTTACGAGTGACTGAATTTAAAACGGTAGTGTGTCATTTCCCTTATAAATGAATGCTTCAGCAAGGGGAAATTGCTTTGTAAACTTGTGCAAATTGCACAAGGCAAGGCTGATAACGATGGCATTAGCCCAAATATGTGACATGCCCAATGCACAAAATAAGCAATCAGATTCAAAGAACCAATCTCAGACTTGAGTGAGTGCACATGGATCTCTATTCATTAAAGTTGACAAAAATGAATTAAAATGTTCTTTGCAGCATCTCGTACAGTCAGGCAGTCACTGAGCATACTGCTGAGGTTACTGAATGGACTATTCATGGCCCGGGGCCGTAGACATTACTGATAATGATGTCTAGCAAGGACACTTGAGGTCTACTAGGGCTGCTATAAGCAATATATGTCAAAACTTTAATGACCTAATTTTTTTTATTTTTGGTATTCAGACAGCCAGCAATGGGTAAAACACTCCCCAAACAAATGTAGTCTCTGTGACAGTGACAGTCTAGGGGCCGCAATCTGCATTCAAAGATTTTCCTAGAAGCTTTGTCATTGGTCGGAAAAAAGCTGGTCGCAATGACTAACCAATCAGGAAGCAGACAGGTCAAATCGACCAATGACCAAGCTTATAGGAAAATCTTTGAATGCAGATTGTGGCCCCTAGATGTGTCACAGAGACTACATTTTGTTTTGGGAGCATTTTACCCATTTCTGGCAGTCTGAATACCAAAAAAAAAAAAAGTAATTCAAATTTTGACATATTATTGCTTATAGCAGCTTTAATTATACTTTGTTCAGAACCTTTAGCTACAGTATATATAACTTAATTGCATAGCAAATATTTTGGGTGCAAACGGTAGCCGTTGGTCTGTATATAATTCAAGTAAGGCTTGTATTTGCCAGCTCAGTGGCCTTGTGGTTAGAGTGCCCGCCCTGAGACTGAGAGGTCAGGGGTTCAATCCCTAGCCGGGTAATACCAAAGACTCTGAAAAGTGAGACCCAGTGCCTCCCTACTTGGCACTCAGCATCAAGGGTTGGATTGGGGGCAGCAAATTGGATTGGATTGGATTTTTGGCAGCAAATTTTGATTGTAGTTTTAGTCATAGTCTCTTGAATAGTTTTGGGGTACCAGAGATAGAAATGCCATTAAATCGGGGGTCCGTAGCATAATGCGTGTGAAACTGGGGGTCCATGAAATAAACATGTTTCGGAATCACTGCTAGAGCCGTAAAAATCCCTTATCGGGGTCACTGGCATACGTTTTCAAATGGGGGGGGTCCGTGGCCTAATGAATGTTGATTTGGGGGTCCTTGACACGAAAAAGTTTGGGAACCACTGCTCTACATTTACCCATCCTAACTTTTAGGAGCAGTAGGTGTCATTATTACGGCACCTGGGGAGCCGTTAGAAGTTTAGGTACCTTGCTCAGGGACACTGACCACAAACCGCTGGTGACCTTCCAGTTCCCAGAAGGGCTCGCCACCCACTGAGGAGGAGGCTTATAATATGCACAATGATTCATGTTCTTCACCATGGAATGCCTTCCATGACTGTGGGACTACACCATTAATGTCATCTTTTAATAGACCTAAGACATATAGTGGCTAAATTGTCCTATGTGCACCTGTGCTTTTGCGTGTGTGTGTGTGTGTGTGTGTGTGTGTGTGTGTGTGTGTGTGTGTGTGTGTGTGTGTGTGTGTGTGTGTGTGTGTGTGTGTGTGTGTGTGTGTGTGTGTGTGTGTGTGTGTGTGTGTGTGTGTCTGTGTCTGTGTCTGTGTCTGTGTCTGTGTCTGTGTCTGTGTGTCCGTGTGTCCGTGCAGGGTACAGAGGAGGATGAACAGAAGCTGGGTAAGGCCATATCGCTGATAGAATGCCAACACCACCACCTACTGCACTGTTTGGAGAAGACAACCGTGAGTCCACTTGAACTGTCAATCGCAGTCATTGTAACGATTTAGTCATTTACTCATTTTATTCATGTATTTATTTTCCATTTAGCCCCACTTTTCACTGCAGATAATAAGAACTTTATTTATAGACAGGAGTTAAGACAAATCACTCAATTTCGTGTGTGTGTGTGTGTGTGTGTGTGTGTGTGTGTGTGTGTGTGTGTGTGTGTGTGTGTGTGTGTGTGTGTGTGTGTGTGCGCGTGTGCATGCGTGTGCGCGTCCTTCTCCAGGCCCATGAGTTTGTTGACGAGCAGATATACTACGAGCAGAACTGTCTGGAGACGTCCCTGCAGAGGTACGTGTCCCGCAGCCCCTCCGTGTCCAGCCAGGAGAGCTCCTTTGGCGCCACCTGCTGCTGCTGCTGTACCCAGCGGGTCGAAAGGACCGAGACTCTGCCCGACGCCTGCAGCGCGGCGACGACGCTGCCCCCTGCAGGCCGCACCGGAGCCGCCACCGCCCAGTCGGGTCCCCTGCAGGAGCTGAGTGCCATCCACATACAGCTGCCATCGCGAACTGCCAGGTGAAAAGACAACCTATAATTAAGGCTGTTTCTTTTTAATTTCAAGGACCCCCAGTTTGGTATGCCGCCCTTAGCTCTCCCTCTGCCCATGGAAGAGCCATGTTTCCTTGGAATGATGTGAGCTTGTTGTAGATCGGCTATTTTCAAATGGCCGAAATGTACATAATATGTACAACCCTATATTATAGGGCTGAAGTGGGTAATGCGTGTTTTGTAATGGTAATCAAAATCTACAAAGTAACTAGTAAAGTCAAGTTTTCAAATAATTGCAGTGGAGTAAAAGTACTGAAAATTGGCACAAACGAAAACAATAAACAATACCTCAAAATTGTACTTAAGTACAGTACTTGAAGTAAATGCACTTAGTTACTTTAGTTTACACCACTGAATGATACTAAATTAAAATAATCATGGCTGTGATATTCCATTGCATGCTCTCTCTCTCTCTCTCTCTCTCTCTCTCTCTCTCTCTCTCTCTCTCTCTCTCTCTCTCTCTCCCCCCCCCTCCCTCCCCCCAGTCGCAGTCGCTCCAGTCTCAACTTGAAGACCGAAGACGTCAGCAGGATCAACTGCAAGGGCGGACAGATCACCACGGCCATAATCAGCCTCCCGACTCCCCCCGCCTTAAGCCCTGACGGCGACGGCCTCCACGAGCCCCCGCAACGGAGACCCCCGCGTCCCCCGGGAGGATGCCCCGCGGCGACGCCGAGCATCCGCACCACCGCTAGCTCGGCTAGCGTCAGCATCACCAAAGTATCCGCTCTGTGAGGCCGTGGCCCGACCGATGTGACTCAACCCATCAGGAAAAAATAACGAACGAACGAATGGAGGGGAAGCAACAGGAGAAAGGACAGCAGAGGGAAGCGCGCTGCTCTGCCTCGGAACGGACGGGTGGGGGTCCCTGTCTCAGGGGAGGGGGACGCGGGCAGACCCACGGTACTGGGATGACACCGAAATACGTGAACTGAGTGACGATCTTGCACTTTGTTGTGTTTCTATATAATAGACATGAACGGAATTGCTCTGTTTGTAACGGTTTGTTGTAGGAAAGAAGACTGATTTAAACACAGAAGGTGTCCTGTGAGCAAGTATCAGAAGATATACTGTCTGCGAAACGGATCTTCTTTGTACTTAAAAGGAAATTTGAAACAAAGACTAGGACAATTAACATACCGCGTTAACTTGAGTTTGATTGGTCCTGTGTGTTGTGTTGTTTGTTGTAACTATTTTGAGGTGGGCGGGGAAAGAATGGAAATAATATAATTTTTAGATATCTTGATGGCATCATTTGAAGAGCCATGTCAGTTGATGCTGATGTTAATGCCACACACAGTTGTTGCTGTGTGTGTGCTTGTGTGTGTGTGTGCGTGCGTGTGCGTGTGCGTGTGCGTGTGTGCGTGTGCGTGTGTGTGTGTGTGTGTGCGCGTGTGTGTGTGTGCGTGTGTGTGTGCGTGTGCGCGTGCGTGCAAATGCTTCATGTTTACCTGCCTGTATACATACAATCATCATAGTCCCAGTCAGTGGTGGAAAAAGTACTCACATTTGTTACTTCAGAAAAAGTATAAAAATTCAAAGTCCGGAATTCTAAATGCACTTGAGTAAAAGTACAAAAGTAAAAGACGTTGAATGTAGGACCGAAGTGTATGTTTTGTAATAATAATCAAAATCCACAAAGTAAGTAGTAACGAAAGTTTTCAAGAAAATGTAGTGGAGTTAAAGTACGACATTTGGAGTAGACGTAATTGGAAATCAGAAATACTCAAGTAAAGTACAAATACCTCAAAATGGTACTTAAGTACAGTACTAAAGTCAAGTAAACTTAACCCATTTTGGATGGGGAACCCCTTTAGGTGTTTTAAGGATTATGTTATACTTTAGCCATTGAAAAATAGCAGATCTACAAGCTCATAGCGCGGCACCGAGTGCCGTGTTATGACAAATGACAAATCTTTGAATATATATTCTTTGAGAGTGAACGTTTTTAACTCAAATCTTTACTTCTGGGGGGGGGGGGGGGGGTCCCTGGAACAACACATATTTTCAGATGGGGGTCGGCGGCCAATTACATATAATCTTGGGGTTCCTTGACATGAAC
Source organism: Electrona antarctica (assembly GCF_951216825.1). Taxonomy (NCBI): domain Eukaryota; kingdom Metazoa; phylum Chordata; class Actinopteri; order Myctophiformes; family Myctophidae; genus Electrona; species Electrona antarctica. The sequence goes on from NC_136790.1 coordinate 44,897,337, forward strand.
ATGTTTCAGAACCACTGACATAGAAACATTGTTTTTTCAGAAAACTGTCAGGATTTACAGTAGAAGGCATTTGTAGAATCGGACTCAGGTCTATGGGTTAAGTTACGTTCCACCACTGGTTCCCCATGCAGTTCCATTCCATACTGTCCACCAGGGCCGGATTAACACCTCTGAGGGCCCCTGGGCACTGAAGCTCGAAGGGCCCCCCTTCACACGCGCGCAACATTTTTGCTGTTTTGGAGCCATTTTGGGGCAGTTTTATGCCGTTATATTGGCCTATTTCCGGTCGCCTACCCCCCCCCCAGAGTGGTAGGATTAGCAGGGAAATTTTCTGTGGAGCTAAAAAAATAAAAATAAAAAATCTTTTTATTTTTTTATTTTTAGGGGCCCCTGGTGCCCAAGGGCCCCTGGGCACGTGCCCATATGGTAGATCCGGCCCTGTGTCCACCCAGCCCACTCTGTGAAACTGTGAGTCTGCCTTGGCACTGTGCTTTCAGATAGTAAAGACTTTTATACTGACTACTGTATGGTGAGGCAGTGGTTCTTGCGGCCAGAGACAACTTATGGTTGCCGCGTGAGTATATGATGTGATTTATGACATGCAGAATATATTTTTTACAATATACAAATACACGATCATGACAATTCATTTGCAGGGAATGCTTTAATGTACGAATGGCTTAATGGTGCAGTCGCTGCTCTTTTAGGTAGAGTGCCGAGAGCCCATGGTGAAATAGGATGAATGTCAACGGAAAGTGAAAAGGTGTGACCTGCGTGTGTAATTTGTCACACACCGAGAAGGTTGAGGACCACTGTGACAACAACAACAAGCGGCTGTGATTATGTTCGAGGGACGGTTCACTTTCAATTTAGTGTGGTTAAACCCATTCTGGACATTATGTTATATTTTAGCTATTGAAAAATAGCAGATCTACAAGCTCATAGCGCGCCACCGAGTGGCGCGCTACGAGCTTGTAGGTCTGCTATTTTTGAAAAATCGTGAAAATGCTGCACAAATCTTTGAATATATATTCTTTCAGAATATTTTCTTTTTATTTCGACGTCAGGCCTGAATGGGCCAAAAAGGTCCCAAATCTAAAGGTAATGTATGGCCTCATCGAAACATGCATAGTTAATCTGAAAATCCATTCTTTTCTAATAAATGTTCAGTGGAGCATAAAGTAGGCTTAACCCAGAAAAGCTGGAAAAGAAATAATTATGATAATATGGACTAAACATATTTCAAAATGAACTATTGGGATATGTGTTTAGACTCAAATTAGCCCCGGAGATACGCCAACATTGATATTAATTTAAACCAAATAATTGAAAGTGAACTGCTTAAACCGTATAGAGATTATGATGAAAATAGTGAAAAATAATCAGTGTTTTCGCTGTTTTCAAGTTGTTATTTTTGTTTTTTGTTGTACATGTTGTTGAAAGAATTTACTGACCATGATACTGACGTGATACTGACCATGATAGACTACTGACATGATACTGACCAAAGTCATACGATTTCTCACACACGTTACCGCAGTGAAATTAGTTCTCCACATTTGACCCATCTCTTTGAGCGGTGAGCCGCAGCCAAGGAATCATTTGATTAGTTGATTTGACGCCCCAATCCAACCCATTGATGCTAAGTGCCAAGCAGGGAGGCATTCCCTTTTTTTGAAACCGCCTCCTCGCCACTCGCCCTACACACTTGACCTCGATATATGTGTTCACGCGAGGCTGCGCCATATTAAGTGTCATCCGAAACCAAGCAGCCTCGAGTGGAAGTGGCTTATAAAGCCCTCAAGAGCGAGTCTGTGCCGATCTAGACTCCATTGCCTTGTGCAGCCCTGCTCTGTGTCCGCATGGAAACCGGCCGCGACCTACAAATGTAAGTATACCACCACAAATAAATGATAAATAAACTGCTCCTAAACAATCTTCATCTGATGCAGAATAGACAACGCTCCAACTGATGTTCACATGGGCTCTTTATTTACCCCACTGTGAAAAACTAAATGAAACCACACAAACAAAATAACTTAACACAATGATTTATAAACACCATGGATGTATACTGTATGTCCTTTTTGACAGTCACGCTGCATTTCCTTTTAAATGTCCATAATAATGAAATCCACATGTCACACAAACATACACGATGCAATGCAATATAACTGTACAAACAAAATAACAGGTAACACAATTGCATGATGGTAACCATGGAAACGAATGGTGTCATTTTTATACCCAGCACCCTAATCAAGGGAACTTGATTCAGCTGGAGGGGCACTTCCTGACGAGGGAACCTCCCGAGAGCACTTCAAGTCAAGGGACTGGTTTCAAAAGGGGTCCCATTTTTATAGTCTTTGATATGACCCGGCCGGGGAAGGCCACTGTCTGGTCCATGATACTGACATGATACTGACCATGACACTGACCACGATACTGACATGATGCTGACCATGATACTGACGTGATACTGACCATGATACTGACGTGATACTGACGTTGCGTGATACTGACCATGATACTGACCACAATACTGACATGATACTGTAACCACAGTGCAGCACATTATAAACCTACCTGCTATTGTATTGTTGCTCATTGGAAATTCATAGGTGCCTGGTGGTGTCTGGAATAATTTGTGACTAAGTCTAAATCTAAAAAAAAGGAACAATCAATGTTTTTTTGTTTATATGTTTTTACTTGAATGTGAGCTATAATTTCACTTAATGTGTTTTTTTCAATAATGAAGAACCAATTGAAGTTTTTGTTCGCAGTTTTTTTGTCGCAGTTTTCTGTGGTATTGTTGTGTTTTGTGTTGCCTTTGTGAGTTGTCTGAAGAAAAAAAATCACACCTGTGTGAAGTGAGTGGTGCAACTCCGTGTGGGGGTCCTCGGGGGGTCTCCGGAAGTTCCAGACCCACAGGACCACAGCCAGGGTGCCGGCCCGGTTCCGGCGAGCCGCCCCACGTCCGAAACGGTAGAGAAATGAGAGAGTTACCATGTGGGGTCCCCGGGGAGTCCCTGGGGGGTCCCCGGAACATCCAGACCCACAGGAACACGCCCAGGGGGCCAGGCCGATTCCGGTAAGCCGCCCCACGTCCGAAACGGTAGAGAAATGAGAGTTACCATGTGGGGTCCCCGGGGAGTCCCTGGGGGGTCCCCGGAACATCCAGACCCACAGGAACACGCCCAGGGGGCCAGGCCGATTCCGGTGAGCCGCCCCACGTCCGAAGCGGTTGAGAAATGACAGAGTTACCTTGTGGGGGTCCCTCTACTGTACCCTCTACTGTACTGTACTGTCACTGTACTGGCACACCCGAAATCATCATATATACAGTTAATATGTCCGTGTGTGTTTGTGTGTGTGTGTTAGGTTGCGCACAGGTGGTGAAAAACAACCATGCTCATACCCACCCTTTTCGTGCTCATACCCACCCAGGCACCCACACACATAAGCTCCGTAAGGGAGTGGTTGCACCACTCAAAAATCAGACCGGGGTCTGAAGTGAGTGGTGCAACAGTGCCCCCTGTTGGTACTCTAAACATAGGGACAAGGTATATAGAAAATATATACAAACTGGTCCGTCATTCTTTTATGTCATCACGGTACCTGCTGAATATGAACAACAGGGACGTGCAGACAGTGATAGAAAGGCAGGGGCTGAAATCCCATAAGAGGTCACTTTTGGACAAAAATAGTTAAAACGGCAGCTATTTTCAGGGCGCAAACCCACTCTTTATCTACTGGAGATGCGGTGTATGACATGGATTTCTAAACAAATTTGTTCAACGCAAAATGCTGCATTCAAGTTCAGGAGACTTTGTGGGGGGGAAGAAAGCAATTCTCCTGAATGCTGCCCTTCCAGTATGGCATGGAAAGGAGAGGATAGTGGCATTTGCATTTCTTTCACCATAGGAGATGCTGCGTTCGTGGGCTGGAAAAGGTTGTTTACAGACGGGTAAATGGGCAGGGGCTGAAGCCCCCTTTGATGTCTGTGTGCACGTCCCTGATGAACAATATGTCCCTTTAAGAGTGTTGCTTTGCTCATTGATGTTCAGAATTGGGACCATGGTATTTTTCGTACCGGTACTTGTGAATTCAACAGGGCTTTTTACAACATTTTACGTCACACTTCAAATGATTACTGAAGAATGCACAATGCGTCCCATATGTTCACACTCAATCAACTTTAAGGGATATTTCACTTCATAAACAAAACGTCTGGGGGTCATTTTCACGTCTACTCTGGCTTTTGTGTGCACTCCAGACAGTGGTTGATTTTTTTTTACTTAAGTAAAAGTATCAATGCAGAAATGTAGAAGTTACAAGTAAAACATTAAGAATTGACTTGAGTAAAAGTACAAAAGTGTTGGTATCAAAATGTACTTAGTACCAAAAGTAGAAAGTGCTCATTATGCAGAATGTCCCGTTACACAAGTTTTCAAATGTATAAAAAATCTTTTGAAAATAGCAGCTCTACAAGCTCACAATGCGTCACATCGTCATCATTGTGAGCTTGTAGAGCTGCCAAAATGTATATAGAGCTGAAGTGGTTAATGTATGTCTTATAATAACAATCAAAATCTACAAAGTATAGATACAGTAGTAGTAACTAAAGGTTTCAAATAAATGTAGTGCAGTTAATGTACAATATTTGCCTTTGAGTTGTAGTGGAGTAGAAGTAAAAGTACTACTGAATATTGGAAATAATCCAGTAAAACTTTTTTTTTTAAAGAAAGAAAGAACAGTACTCCCTAGAACACTAAACACGCGTGATTTTCACAACGATTATATTTTTGTACTTTTCATAATGTTGCTAATGTCTGAGGTAAGGTTAGGTTTACAGTACCTTCATGATGCTCAGTGACGACATAGAATGTAGGTCTGTTTCCCTGCTCACATCTGTTTTTTTTCTCCAGGCAGGTGTTTAGTGATGGTGTGATAGAGAAAAATCCCATGCACCCACAATGGACTTTTTTACATGTCCTAGGAATGGGTGGACCAAAGGAGAAGTTCCCAAATTAATTTCTGTTTTTTAACTTTTTTTCTTTAAAATAATATGCACATTTTCACAGATTTTGCCCCCCTATGATAGACATAAATAGATATCTATTTATTTATTTTTGTGAAAGTCATGATGAAATATTAAAGAAGAGTTACTCAAGTTGCCATGAATTGCTGTACTTCAATATATTTTGATGAGAAATATTTGTTATGGAATATTTTACCCGTAATATACCCGTGTTTAGTGATGGTGTAACAAAAAATATGTTTAGTGTTCTAGGTTTAAGTAAATGTACTTGCTGGTAGTTACTATACACTGCTCTCCAGTTTAATAGGCTGGTTTCGGTATTGGTGCACGCAAAAGTCAGATAGACGTGAAAATGATCCCCAGCAACGTTTTAAATGGAAATACCCCTTTAAGTCAAATATCTAATTTGTCGCACAACGGTGTCGTGGTCCAAAAATACCTGATCTATAACCTCACAATGTGTCACGTTTGTGACGTGGCTATAAATTAGCTATTTTGCATTTGTGTTGCCGTTGTACGATGGAGCATAACTTTGTCATTGTTCATGATGCTTATAATGATGTTGTATGGTGGACACTTTATCACACTTCTATTGGCATACAGAGGGTCACGTTTTAAAAGTCTTGGCATTGTTGTTTGTGTTTGTTTCCTTCTTTTAAACTGAGCTTTTCAGTGCGTCTGTTGCTGTGTGTATATTTTGTCAGAGTGTTGGTTGTTTATCATTTGAGATTCTCTTGTGTCGTAGCGACTATGAAGTGTCAGATTCCAGATTAAAATCTGCCACCAAAGCAATTTAGCGTGTTCCTTTTTTCCATAGATTTCCTGTACTACATGCCTCGTTACCTCCTGGGTTGAGTGGCACAGACGGACACCCAATCAGAATTTTCACTTTTCTTTGTAGGGGATTTGGAGACTGGAGTTCGATTCCCCCTCATGGAAGATATATTAATAGTTAACTGCCTGGTAATGGCATACCTGGATGTAAAATATTAAAACAATATGTTGAGTTATAATTGTACCACTGTGTTTCTTACTTCTCTGCCCTTGATTTTCTATACTGCTTAAATTTACATTGTTAGTAGTTATGATTGAATTGATGAATTTGGATAGATTCTTTCCATCTAGATGACCAAGTGGGGTCTGGGGACCCCCAGGGGTCATTGAGGGAGTTCCAGGGGGTCCCCAGCTAATTGATAGTAACAAAATGGACCCTTATGGGTCTGTAACTCAGTGTACAAATGAAACCAAATGGACCCGTTGGTTCCATTTGTACTCTCAGAGTTAAATTAACATTGATTTGAAAATATAAATTGGGGGACCCAGAGATAGATATGCCATTAAATGGGGGTCCGTAGACTAATGCATGTCAAATGACAATAATTTTACTCACAAGTACCGGTATGTAAGATGTAACAATAAAGAACCTTGAAGCTCAGGGTAAGTGTATCAATACACTTTTAAACAAACCAACAAAACACACACGACACCGTAAATATATACATACAAACATAAATAGTATTAGAAAATAGATAAATAGCAAAAAAAACTGTGGGATACAATATATAGTGCAAATGTATCGACCAGCAGAAGTTGAAAATAATGAAGAATTTTATAAATTTAAAGAACAAACACACATCTAATTAGTTAGTTGCTCTGTTTATATAACAGAATTTCAATGTACCGATGTAATTTCCTGTAAGCAGTGTAGGGTATAAACAGTGTACACACAATGATTTGTATTCCTTAAGGTGCTTCCTTCCATTCAGAGTTCTCTCTCTCTCTCTCTCTCTCTCTCTCTCTCTCTCTCTCTCTCTCTCTCTCTCTCTCTCTCTCTCTCTCTCTCTCCCCAAGGTATTAATTATTAATATAAGTATTTCAGAAGATTAAGAGCAGCATTAAAGAAAAACAAGATGATGTTCAAAGTGTATTATGGTTGATCAAACTAAAAACCCTGATTCTCATTTTCTAGCAATTTACATTCTTACCATTTATTAATTTGACATTTATTTTTAGGGTGGGGTATATGTGTGGTTGTATGGACTTCTTCTGTCGTATGTCCTTAGACCTTCAGCTCCGTTGCAGCAAGCCAGTCCAGTGTGTCATTTTGTCTACTCTAGGTCAGTGGACACTGTCTGTGAGACCCCACTTCTGCATTTGCTGCACTGAAATGTCCCACACCTGTCGATTGAGGGTTGTCCACTCCATGCGGGGCAGGTTCTGGCTGCATGGCCAGGACCACTGGTCCCTCCATCTCCCCTTCACCCAGGAAGCCTTGGAGGCATCAGCTGGTATTGTGTGAAGCAGTTCCTGGGCCTGTGTGGCAAAGGGGCACCGTAGCGGGGGGCAGACTTGTAAGAAATCAGCAGAATTTGGCTTGTGGTGTTAGGTTTGTGTATAAGTATTTCAAAAGGCTTCTGCATTTGCTGCACTGAAATGTCCCACACCTGTCGATTGAGTTGTTCGTTTTCCGTAAACTTTTAGTATGTTATTTAGCACACCCAATGGTAACAGAATCCATTGAAAAATCTCTTCTATCAATTATTTCGGGTTCCTCCAACCATATACTGACATATCTAATAGTGGTTTCATTGCAAACTGACCACTAGGGGGCGAGCCAAATTAGTTTCCAATGGTTTTTTTTACATATTAAATCCCAGTTTATAGGCATTTTAGCTCATTTTAGCTACCATGGACACCATCTTGAAAACGATGCCTTTCTGGTTGTTCGTTGTTCCTAAAATTTTAGTATGTTAACTTATTTAGCACACCCAATAGTAACAGAATCCATTGAAATTATTATTATTTCAACCATACCTATACGCAGCGGTGGCCGAACGGATTGCGGAGCGGTCTTGATACCGGAAGGTCGCCAGTTCGAATCAGCGGTCCGACACGTTAAAATTACCACCGCTGAAGTGCCCTTGAACAAGGCATTGAACCACTACGATGAAATGTGTTCTATGAGCAGGGCCTGGCTGGAAACAAGTTCTTGAGCTTAGCCCAGATACCCTGGGTAAATATAGTAATCATTTCATTTCATTTCATTTCACGTATCCAATATTTGAGTCTGTGCACACAGACCACTAGGGGGCGCTCCCAATGCGTTTGCACAGCTTTTTGAAATCCTTATACCCATAACACCACACCAAAATTCAGAAACTAGTCACCAAAAGCCAAATCTTGCTGATTTCTTACAAATCCAAAAACAGGAGGGGTTTAGACAAAAAAGAAAAGGATGAGCTCAGCTGTTATGTTATAATTTGCTACTCTTCTTTTGTTTGTGTAAAGGGTGTAATTACAGAGCTGTGTTATATATTGATATGTATGTATGTATGTATATATTGGGTGTTATATATTGATATGTCAATTAAAATTGCATTGCTATATCACACAAATTATGTTGTTGTATTACTGTTAAGTGGGTTTTGTGGTAATCTGAACACAGCGTCTTTACACTCAGTGAAATAGTGCATTTCATATTTAATGTAAACAGGATAAAGGTGAGGCAGTCAGCAGGTCACAGCGCTGTAGGGCTTCGAACCCTATATCCAGCAGAAGTTTGGATAGTACTACTACCAGTGTTTTTTTTTTGCTCTTGTTTTGACAGTACTTGTACGGTTCTATATTTTTGTCTAATAAAACAGGCAATTCATTTAATCAATCAAACCCATTAATTATAACACAGATATGCTATACATCAGCTATCCATGTCAACATGCTCTAGGAGTCTCAATAACAGTTAGAAGTAACTGCTGTTTAATGTAGCAGAAGAGGCAATTCATTGAACAGTTTTGCACAATCCCTGATCGATTGAAATATGAATCTACTGTGCTGACTACACCATGATATATTAGGAGTACAATAACTTTGCATTGTGAATAAAAAGGTAGCCACAGTGTGGTTGCAGTGTAATGCTAAAGATTTAATCACAGGGCTATCTGCTTCATGTATTATAATTAAAAGTGCATTCTGGTATTGTGAATCAATGGATTGAGTGCTATCCTTACTTTCATGAAAGCACCAACTTCAGTGTTTACTGACTGACCTATACTAACAATAATAGCACAGTGAGTCTCAGACTGGGGTCCGGGGACGCCCAGGGATCCCCAGATTTTGTGTTGTGTTTTTTAATATAGCATCAACATCAGCTATATCCACTATAAACCCTATACACATCGGCTATTTGAAACTAGCCGATCTACGAGCAATTGTTGATCAGCTATTTTCAACAAATCAGACACTTTAAACTCAGTCAAATACATTTCAAATCATATGAAATAAAACATCTGGTCTTTTGTAGGGTCTAAGGAATAAATACTGATGAATGATACAGTCCTATATGAGTCATTATTAATCGCCTGTTGGTTGCTATGCAGCGTTCAGCCCCATGCATACTGTACAGTAACAGTCAGCCCAGTACAGTATTGAACAGATCCCTGATCGATCTAAAGACAAACCCACTATATTCAGGGGTTTAGTCCTCTGGTCATTTAACTGGACATAGAAGCGCCTGCCGCCTGTTGTTGAGGAGGCTTTTGATGACTTGACACAGGTCCAGGTCACCAGTCATGTCCAGTAGTTTCCTGACCATTGTGCGATGTTGGACAGTGTCGTATAGGCAGCAGAGAGATCTATGAATGCTGCTCCAGTTATTTGTTTTCCCTCAAACCCATCCTCAATGTGTTGGGTGAGGTTGAGCTCTGTCCAGCACACGAGCGGCCAGGACAGAAACCAGCTTGGTCTTTAGTCAGCTTGGTGTCTATGTGGCATGAGGCGTTGGAGTAGCAGCCTCTCATAGAGCTTGTAGGTAATGCAGAGGAGGGAAATGGGTCGGTAGCTCTTTGGGGATGATGGGTCTTGGGGTTTGGGGATTGCAACCACTTTGGCCTTTCTCCAGAGTCCAGACAGAAGGGATGGTTTTTCTGTGCCATGCATGTGTTCAGCATCCCCAGGAGCCAGGTCTTTGCGTTAGGTCCCAGGTGCTGTATCATTTCTGCCAGTATGTCATCAATCCCTGCTGCTTTTCCGGGTTTCAACTTTCCCATTGCAGTTTTGAGTTCTTGAGGGCTGGCTGATTGTGGTTGGTATGATACCACTGTGCGATGGTGTTCCCCTGTGGGTCGGCGGCGGTGTTGGTTACGACCATTGGCCACCAGCTGATGCAACAGAGTTTGCTGTGACCGTTGTGATTCTGGGTGGTGTGGTCTTCGCCAAGACGGCGGATTGTGACCCATGCCTTCCTGCTGTTATTTGTCATGTTCTCTATAATTTCCTTCCAGACATTCCTTCGTTCTTCCCCAACTTCACTGATCAGAGTCTCTCCAAGTTCCATGGTGGTAGAGGAGAAAGGGTCCTTGTTGTATTCCTCGTAGTAGGCTTTCAGCAGGATGTTTCAGGAATATCCATGTTTTTCCCCGCCAAGGTACTGGGGCTCTTTGTGTGTGTGCTTTGCTTCCTTCAGGCCGCGTTGCCATGTCTGCTTATTATAAGCAACCTTTGACTTGTTTTTTTCTGTAAAGTCACTATTGGTAGTTGCTGGTTGATGTTTTTTTGGGCTTGATTCTAAAGTGTACAGTCCACATGTCTTCACATCAAGGAACCCCAGATTAATATGTAATTGTCCACGGACATCCATCTGAACATATTGTGTGCCTTTTTTATTAAAATGTTAAAAAAAATATTCAAAATATTTCGATTTATTCTCAATGTGTTTTTAAATAACAGATGTACAACAATGTGTCACTGTGAGCTTGTAGATCAGCTATTTTCATTTGTGGTTGTTTTCATAGTAATAAATATTCTGCTGGTTGTGTTTGTGGGCTATGAGCTGACCACCCAAGGGTTCTCCGATAAAAGAGGTTTCTTGACACCAAGGTATAATCCAAAAATGTGGTCGACTGGTCGTTTATTTTCTCCTTAATCCACAAACAGAGCAAACAAAGGAATGCATTAGCAACTAGTATTCTGAGAGTATAACACATGTAACCAAATGGACCCTTACAGGTCTGTAATTCTGAGAGTGTAACACATGTAACCAAATGGACCCTTACAGGTCTAACACTGAGAGTGTAACACACATGTAACCAAATGGAACCTTACAGGTCTGTAACTCTGAGAGTATATGGTGGCCGACAGGCACGTACAGGTCTAGTAACCAAATGGACCATTACATGTCTGTAACTCTGAGTGTAACACATGTAACCAAATGGACCCTTACAGGTCCAATCATAGCAAACTAGAAATAGTGCCCCGCGGGGCACAGGTCTCCACCAGGGCAGGTCAGGTTGTGGCCTCCTGGTGGCGCTATAATAGGCCAATGTGAAAAGGGTGCCATTTCCTCTTATGCCTTGGATGGCAATTGGATGATTTGAGGGATTTTGTTCCAAAAATGTGTTTTGCTAAAGTCCACCTGTTGGTGGCACTATAACGGGAAAAGGGTGGGATATATTCCTCAGCCTAGTAAGAAAATGTGTGAAAGATTTCACGTAAATTGCACGCTGCGTTCATTATTTTGTTCAAAACGGGCAAATCCAACTTTGAAAGCCAATTAGTATGGAATATGAAATATCGGACAGATCCGCCTTGAACACATGAATATAGAGGTAGTGTGTAACGATTTGTGGACACAATCTGGAGGAGTAATATCAAAACATGTGTTTTTCAAAAGTCGGCCTCCTGGTGTCGCTATAACAGGCCGTTCTGGAAAATTTCTAGAAAGGTTCACCGTTGGCATCCAGGGAGTGTGTGTGCAAAATGTGGCATTGACCGGGTTAACGTTGCCAGAGATTAGCTGTTAACAAACTGACGGACACACACACATACAGACTCACACACACACGGACGGAGTGCAAAACATACTCTCTCCCCATGCCTTTGGCCTGGTGGAGAGAGTGGTTTTGTGCCTCTGTGTTTTTCTTCTTTATATACCGTTATTAATTATTGCCTACAATGTAAATTGTGAAATTACTTTACCGTTGAAATGTAAAATTTACATTTCAACGAATGGACCTGTAAATTACAACAAAACTAAGGCACTGGTGTGGTACTTCTGGTTTACCGGAACGGGGTTCAACTCCCTGCAGTGCTCTGCTCAATTTGTTGTATTTACATTTACATTACATTTTTATTTTCTGCTCATTGTGTTGCCTTTTCATAGATAGGTTATTTACTGTGTTTGCACTCTCTACAGTTGGGTTACCACCAATGCATTCTCAATGGCAATAGCACAAACTTTGCCATGCTACTAGTCCTACATACTTACACCTAGAAACCCCATTCAAACCTATTTAGGTGCATCTTGCGGTGGAAATGTTTGCCTGAAAAGGAATCTTTCAAATGTTTCATAGTTTTAAGAATATAGTGCTTTCAAATTTGAGAAATTTACAATGGGGCTCAATGGCAGCTATTGGCACGTCAAAAAATCACTTTCACCTAGAAAGTCCATTCACACTTTTTATAATTCAGCTTACTGTGGAGACACACAATGAAACTTTTGACTTTGAAATGTTTTGTAGTTTCTGAGTTATTTAACTTAAATGCCGAATTCATTCTCAATGGCAATAGCACAAACTTTGGCATGCTACTAGTCCTACATACTTACACCTAGAAACCCCATTCAAACGTATTTAGGTTCATCTTACGGTGGACATGTTTGCCTGAAAAGGAATCTTTGAAATGTTTCATAGTTTTAGAAATATAGTGCTTTTAAATTTGAGAAATTCAGAATGGGGGTCAATGGCAGATTTTGCAATTTGGGGTTCAGTGTCTTGCTCAAGGACACTTCGACACCAACTCTGGGGGAGCCCGGGTTCGAACAGGCAACCTTGCGGTTACCATCCAGCCACTCTACCCCTGAGCCACTGCCAGTGCTTTTAAATTTGAGAAATTCAGAATGGGGTCAATGGCAGATTTTGGCAAGTAAAGATTTGAGTGGGGTTTGAACCCACAACCTCCAGATCATGCAGCCAGTGTGATAAGTCACTGATCTACTTGCTACCTGCCACAATGCAGTCTGCTGTTCCCTTTGAGTACAACATTGATACAAAAATAAAATAACAGGAGATTTGTCTATTGTTTCTTTTGCTGTTGTTTATCTCTAGACGTTTGAATGTTTATGAAACAGAATGGAAACAAGTCTCTGGCTCTTCTGTCATTATCTATTCGGCCTTTTAAGAACATCATGCAAAGTAGCTCACTGGGTACAGATCCTGCCTGGGAATCTGAAGGCTGCAGGTTCAAGTCCCCACTCTGACATAGTGTCCCAAAATCATGAAAATATCACATACTATAGTATGCCGTCCCAAACCATGGATTATAGTATGTCGTTTTTTCATGATTTTCATCTTTATTTCAAATCCTCCAAAATCACGAAAAATTACATGCTATAGTATGCCGTCCGAAAAAATATATAACTTTGGCATGCTACTAGTCCTACATACTTACACCTAGAATCCCCATTCAAACCTATTTAGGTTCATCTTATGGTGGACATGTTTGCCTGAAAAGGAATCTTTGAAATGTTTCATAGTTTTAGAAATATAGTGCTTTTAATTTGAGAAATTTATAATGGCAGATAGTGGCACGTCACTTTCACTTTCACCTAGAAACTCCATTCACACTTTTTATAATTCAGCTTACTGTGGAGACACATGCTGGAACTTTTTACTTTGAAATGTTTTGTAGTTTCTGAGTTATTTAACTTAAACGCCCAATGCATTCTCAATGGCAATAGCACAAACTTTGGCATGCTACTAGTCCTACATACATACACCTAGAAACCCCATTCAAACGTATTTAGGTTCATCTTACGGTGGACATGTTTGCCTGAAAAGGAATCTTTGAAATGTTTCATAGTTTTAGAAATATAGTGCTTTTAAATTTGAGAAATTCAGAATGGGGGTCAATGGCAGATTTTGGCAAGTAAAGATTTGAGTGGGGTTTGAACCCACAACCTCCAGATCATGCAGCCAGTGTGATAAGTCACTGATCTACTTGCTACCTGCCACAATGCAGTCTGCTGTTCCCTTTGAGTACAACATTGATACAAAAATAAAATAACAGGAGATTTGTCTATTGTTTCTTTTGCTGTTGTTTATCTCTAGACGTTTGAATGTTTATGAAACACAATGGAAACAAGTCTCTGGCTCTTCTGTCATTATCTATTCAACCTTTTAAGAACATCATGCAAAGTAGCTCACTGGGTACAGAGCCTGCCTGGGAATCAGGAGGCTGCAGGTTCAAGTCCCCACTCTGACATAGTGTCCCAAAATCATGAAAATATCACATACTAGGCCTATAGTATGCCGTCCCAAACCATGGATTATAGTATGTTGTTTTTTCATGATTTTCATCTTTATTTCAAATCCTCCAAAATCACGAAAAACGACATGCTATAGTATGCTGTCCGAAACCATGAACTATAGTATGTCGTTTTTCATGATTTTCATCTCTTTTTCAAATAGTCCAAAATAACGGAAAATGACATACTATAGTATGCCGTCCGAAAAAAAATATAACTTTGGCATGCTACTAGTCCTACATACTTACACCTAGAATCCCCATTCAAACCTATTTAGGTTCATCTTATGGTGGACATGTTTGCTTGAAAAGGAATCTTTGAAATGTTTCATAGTTTTAGAAATATAGTGCTTTTAATTTGAGAAATGTATAATGGCAGATAGTGGCACGTCACTTTCACTTTCACCTAGAAAGTCCATTCACACTTTTTATAATTCAGCTTACTGTGGAGACACACAATGAAACTTTTGACTTTGAAATGTTTTGTAGTTTCTGAGTTACTTAACTTAAATGCCGAATTCATTCTCAATGGCAATAGCACAAACTTTACCATGCTACTAGTCCTACATACTTACACCTATAAACCCCATTCAAACCTATTTAGGTTCATCTTACGGTGGACATGTTTGCCTGAAAAGGAATTTTTGAAATGTTTCATAGTTTTAGAAATATAGTGCTTTCAAATTTGAGAAATGTACAATGGGGCTCAATGGCAGCTATTGGCACGTCAAAAAATCACTTTCACCCAGAAACTCCATTCACACTTTTTATAATTCAGCTTACTGTGGAGACACACGCTGGAACTTTTGACTTTTAAATGTTTTGTAGTTTCTGAGTTATTTAACTTAAACGCCCAATGCATTCTCAATGGCAATAGCACAAACTTTGGCATGCTACTAGTCCTACATACTTACACCTAGAAACCCCATTCAAACGTATTTAGATTCATCTTACGGTGGACATGTTTGCCTGAAAAGGAATCTTTGAAATGTTTCATAGTTTTAGAAATATAGTGCTTTTAAATTTGAGAAATTCAGAATGGGGGTCAATGGCAGATTTTGGCAAGTAAAGATTTGAGTGGGGTTTGAACCCACAACCTCCAGATCATGCAGCCAGTGTGTTAAGAACATCATGCAAAGTAGCTCACTGGGTACAGATCCTGCCTGGGAATCTGGAGGCTGAAGGTTCAAGTCCCCGCTCTGACATAGTGTCCCAAAATCATGAAAATATCACATACTATTGTATGCCGTCCCAAACCATCGATTATAGTATGTTGTTTTTTCATGATTTTCATCTTTATTTCAAATCCTCCAAAATCACGAAAAACGACATGCTATAGTATGCCGTCCGAAACCATGAACTATATATAGTCTGTCGTTTTTCATGATTTTCATCTCTTTTTCAAATAGTCCAAAATCATGAAAAATGACATGCTATAGTATGCCGAACGAAAAAAATTATAACTTTGGCATGCTACTAGTCCTACATACTTACACCTAGAATCCCCATTCAAACCTATTTAGGTTCATCGTATGGTGGACATGTTTGGCTGAAAAGGAATCTTTGAAATGTTTCATAGTTTTAGAAATATAGTGCTTTTAATTTGAGAAATGTATAATGGCAGATAGTTGCACGTCACTTTCACTTTCACCTAGAAACTCCATTCACACTTTTTATAATTCAGCTTACTGTGGAGACACATGCTGGAACTTTTTCCTTTGAAATGTTTTGTAGTTTCTGAGTTATTTAACTTAAACGCCCAATGCATTCTCAATGGCAATAGCACAAACTTTGGCATGCTACTAGTCCTACATACTTATACCTAGAAACCCCATTCAAACGTATTTAGATTCATCTTACGGTGGACATGTTTGCCTGAAAAGGAATCTTTGAAATGTTTCATAGTTTTAGAAATATAGTGCTTTTAAATTTGAGAAATTCAGAATGGGGGTCAATGGCAGATTTTGGCAAGTAAAGATTTGAGTGGGGTTTGAACCCACAACCTCCAGATCATGCAGCCAGTGTGTTAAGAACATCATGCAAAGTAGCTCACTGGGTACAGATCCTGCCTGGGAATCTGGAGGCTGAAGGTTCAAGTCCCCGCTCTGACATAGTGTCCCAAAATCATGAAAATATCACATACTATAGTATGCCGTCCCAAACCATGGATTATAGTATGTCGTTTTTTCATGATTTTCATCTTTATTTCAAATCCTCCAAAATCACGAAAAACGACATGCTATAGTATGCCGTCCGAAACCATGAACTATAGTATGTCGTTTTTCATGATTTTCATCTCTTTTTCAAATAGTCCAAAATCACGAAAAATGACATGCTATAGTATGCCGTCCGAAAAAATATATAACTTTGGCATGCTACTAGTCCTACATACTTACACCTAGAATCCCCATTCAAACCTATTTAGGTTCATCGTATGGTGGACATGTTTGCCTGAAAAGGAATCTTTGAAATATTTCATAGTTTTAGAAATATAGTGCTTTTAATTTGAGAAATGTATAATGGCAGATAGTGGCACGTCACTTTCACTTTCACCTAGAAACTCCATTCACACTTTTTATAATTCAGCTTACTGTGGAGACACATGCTGGAACTTTTTCCTTTGAAATGTTTTGTAGTTTCTGAGTTATTTAACTTAAACGCCCAATGCATTCTCAATGGCAATAGCACAAACTTTGGCATGCTACTAGTCCTACATACTTACACCTAGAATCCCCATTCAAACCTATTTAGGTTCATCGTATGGTGGACATGTTTGCCTGAAAAGGAATCTTTGAAATGTTTCATAGTTTTAGAAATATAGTGCTTTTAATTTGAGAAATGTATAATGGCAGATAGTGGCACGTCACTTTCACCTAGAAAGTCCATTCACACTTTTTATAATTCAGCTTACTGTGGAGACACATGCTGGAACTTTTTACTTTGAAATGTTTTGTAGTTTCTGAGTTATTTAACTTAAACGCCCAATGCATTCTCAATGGCAATAGCACAAACTTTGGCATGCTACTAGTCCTACATACTTACACCTAGAAACCCCATTCAAACGTATTTAGGTTCATCTTACGGTAGACATGTTTGCCTGAAAAGGAATCTTTGAAATGTTTCATAGTTTTAGAAATATAGTAAATGGTGCATTTATATTAGCCTGGTTAATAAACCAGACCGAATCAGCCGTTGGCAAAAAAAAGTTGCCTACCAGCGGATTACGGTCTGGCGAGGCTCAGTAGCACGCCTCTTTCCTACAGCAGAGAACAGGTCGGACCAATCGGGACACGGTATGCAATATAGGCGGGCTTTGGTACAGTGACGTTCAATGCTTGAGACCTTTGACTGACAGTAGCTCTGACCAATTGCGTCGAAGAGAAAATGTTCCCCGGGAAATGAAATCCAAGTGGAGCCAGCCCAGACTGATATACCGCGACAGTGTTGTGTGATATTAGTCTGGTTTATTAGCCAGGCTACATTTATATAGCACCTTTATCCAAGGCGCTTTACATAGATTGTGCATCAATTCACCCATTCACACACACATTCATACACCGATGGCGGCAGAAACCTTGCAAGGCACTAGCCAGCACATCGGGAGCAATTTGGGGTTCAGTGTCTTGCTCAAGGACACTTCGACACCAACTCTGGGGGAGCCCGGGTTCGAACAGGCAACCTTGCGGTTACCATCCAGCCACTCTACCCCTGAGCCACTGCCAGTGCTTTTAAATTTGAGAAATTCAGAATGGGGTCAATGGCAGATTTTGGCAAGTAAAGATTTGAGTGGGGTTTGAACCCACAACCTCCAGATCATGCAGCCAGTGTGATAAGTCACTGATCTACTTGCTACCTGCCACAATGCAGTCTGCTGTTCCCTTTGAGTACAACATTGATACAAAAATAAAATAACAGGAGATTTGTCTATTGTTTCTTTTGCTGTTGTTTATCTCTAGACGTTTGAATGTTTATGAAACACAATGGAAACAAGTCTCTGGCTCTTCTGTCATTATCTATTCGGCCTTTTAAGATCATCATGCAAAGTAGCTCACTGGGTACAGATCCTGCCTGGGAATCTGAAGGCTGCAGGTTCAAGTCCCCACTCTGACATAGTGTCCCAAAATCATGAAAATATCACATACTATATTATGCCGTCCCAAACCATGGATTATAGTATGTCGTTTTTTCATGATTTTCATCTTTATTTCAAATCCTCCAAAATCACGAAAAACGACATGCTATAGTATGCTGTCCGAAACCATGAACTATAGTATGTCGTTTTTCATGATTTTCATCTCTTTTTCAAATAGTCCAAAATCACGAAAAATGACATGCTATAGTATGCCGTCCGAAAAAATATATAACTTTGGCATGCTACTAGTCCTACATACTTACACCTAGAATCCCCATTCAAACCTATTTAGGTTCATCGTATGGTGGACATGTTTGCCTGAAAAGGAATCTTTGAAATGTTTCATAGTTTTAGAAATATAGTGCTTTTAATTTGAGAAATTTATAATGGCAGATAGTGGCACGTCACTTTCACTTTCACCTAGAAACTCCATTCACACTTTTTATAATTCAGCTTACTGTGGAGACACATGCTGGAACTTTTTCCTTTGAAATGTGTTGTAGTTTCTGAGTTATTTAACTTAAACGCCCAATGCATTCTCAATGGCAATAGCACAAACTTTGGCATGCTACTAGTCCTACATACTTATACCTAGAAACCCCATTCAAACGTATTTAGATTCATCTTACGGTGGACATGTTTGCCTGAAAAGGAATCTTTGAAATGTTTCATAGTTTTAGAAATATAGTGCTTTTAAATTTGAGAAATTCAGAATGGGGGTCAATGGCAGATTTTGGCAAGTAAAGATTTGAGTGGGGTTTGAACCCACAACCTCCAGATCATGCAGCCAGTGTGTTAAGAACATCATGCACAGTAGCTCACTGGCTACAGATCCTACCTGGGAATCTGGAGGCTGCAGGTTCAAGTCCCCGCTCTGACATAGTGTCCCAAAATCATGAAAATATCACATACTAGTATGCCGTCCCAAACCATGGATTATAGTATGTATTTTTTTCATGATTTTCATCTTTATTTCAAATCCTCCAAAATCACAAAAAACGACATGCTATAGTATGCTGTCCGAAACCATGAACTATAGTATGTCGTTTTTCATGATTTTCATCTCTTTTTCAAATAGTCCAAAATCACGAAAAATGACATGCTATAGTATGCCGTCTGAAAAAAAGTTATAACTTTGGCATGCTACTAGTCCTACATACTTACACCTATAATCCCCATTCAAACCTATTTAGGTTCATCTTATGGTGGACATGTTTGCCTGAAAAGGAATCTTTGAAATGTTTCATAGTTTTAGAAATATAGTGCTTTTAATTTGAGAAATTTATAATGGCAGATAGTGGCACGTCACTTTCACCTAGAAAGTCCATTCACACTTTTTATAATTCAGCTTACTGTGGAGACACATGCTGGAACTTTTTACTTTGAAATGTTTTGTAGTTTCTGAGTTATTTAACTTAAACGCCCAATGCATTCTCACTGGCAATAGCACAAACTTTGCCATGCTACTAGTCCTACATACTTACACGTAGAAACCCCATTCAAACGTATTTAGGTTCATCTTACGGTGGACATGTTTGCCTGAAAAGGAATCTTTGAAATGTTTCATAGTTTTAGAAATATAGTGCTTTTAAATTTGAGAAATTCAGAATGGGGGTCAATGGCAGATTTTGGCAAGTAAAGATTTGAGTGGGGTTTGAACCCACAACCTCCAGATCATGCAGCCAGTGTGATAAGGCACTGATCTACTTGCTACCTGCCACAATGCAGTCTGCTGTTCCCTTTGAGTACAACATTGATACAAAAATAAAATAACAGGAGATTTGTCTATTGTTTCTTTTGCTGTTGTTTATCTCTAGACGTTTGAATGTTTATGAACCACAATGGAAACAAGTCTCTGGCTCTTCTGTCATTATCTATTCGGCCTTTTAAGAACATCATGCACAGTAGCTCACTGGCTACAGATCCTACCTGGGAATCTGGAGGCTGCAGGTTCAAGTCCCCGCTCTGACATAGTGTCCCAAAATCATGAAAATATCACATACTAGTATGCCGTCCCAAACCATGTATTATAGTATGTCTTTTTTTCATGATTTTCATCTTTATTTCAAATCCTCCAAAATCACAAAAAACGACATGCTATAGTATGCTGTCCGAAACCATGAACTATAGTATGCCGTTTTTCATAATTTTCATCTCTTTTTCAAATAGTCCAAAATCACGAAAAATGACATGCTATAGTATGCCGTCTGAAAAAAAGTTATAACTTTGGCATGCTACTAGTCCTACATACTTACACCTATAATCCCCATTCAAACCTATTTAGGTTCATCTTATGGTGGACATGTTTGCCTGAAAAGGAATCTTTGAAATGTTTCATAGTTTTAGAAATATATTAAATGGTGCATTTATATAGCGCCTTTATCCAAGGCGCTTTACATAGATTGTGCATCAATTCACCCATTCACACACACATTCATACACCGATGGCGGCAGAAACCTTGCAAGGCACTAGCCAGCACATCGGGAGCAATTTGGGGTTCAGTGTCTTGCTCAAGGACACTTCGACACCAACTCTGGGGAGCCCGGGTTCGAACAGGCAACCTTGCGGTTACCATCCAGCCACTCTACCCCTGAGCCACTGCCAGTGCTTTTAAATTTGAGAAATTCAGAATGGGGTCAATGGCAGATTTTGGCAAGTAAAGATTTGAGTGGGGTTTGAACCCACAACCTCCAGATCATGCAGCCAGTGTGATAAGTCACTGATCTACTTGCTACCTGCCACAATGCAGTCTGCTGTTCCCTTTGAGTACAACATTGATACAAAAATAAAATAACAGGAGATTTGTCTATTGTTTCTTTTGCTGTTGTTTATCTCTAGACGTTCGAATGTTTATGAACCACAATGGAAACAAGTCTCTGGCTCTTCTGTCATTATCTAGTCAGCCTTTTAAGAACAGCATGCACAGTAGCTCACTGGGTACAGATCCTTCCTGGGAATCTGGAGGCTGCAGGTTCAAGTCCCCACTCTGACATAGTGTCCCAAAATCATGAAAATATCACATACCGTCCCAAACCATGGATTATAGTATGTCGTTTTTTCATGATTTTCATCTTTATTTCAAATCCTCCAAAATCACGAAAAACGACATGCTATAGTATGCCGTCCGAAACCATGAACTATAGTATGTCGTTTTTCATGATTTTCATCTCTTTTTCAAATAATCCAAAATCACGAAAAATGACATGCTATAGTATGCCGTCCGAAAAAATATATAACTTTGGCATGCTACTAGTCCTACATACTTACACCTAGAATCCCCATTAAAACCTATTTAGGTTCATCTTATGGTGGACATGTTTGCCTGAAAAGGAATCTTTGAAATGTTTCATAGTTTTAGAAATATAGTGCTTTTAATTTGAGAAATGTATAATGGCAGATAGTGGCACGTCACTTTCACTTTCACCTAGAAAGTCCATTCACACTTTTTATAATTCAGCTTACTGTGGAGACACATGCTGGAACGTTTTACTTTGAAATGTTTTGTAGTTTCTGAGTTATTTAACTTAAACGCCCAATGCATTCTCAATGGCAATAGCACAAACTTTGGCATGCTACTAGTCCTACATACTTACACCTAGAAACCCCATTCAAACGTATTTAGGTTCATCTTACGGTGGACATGTTTGCCTGAAAATGAATCTTTGAAATGTTTCATCGTTTTAGAAATATAGTGCTTTCAAATTTGAGAAATTTACAATGGGGCTCAATGGCAGCTATTGGCACCTCAAAAAATCACTTTCACCTAGAAACTCCATTCACACTTTTTATAATTCAGCTTACTGTGGAGACACACACTGGAACTTTTTACTTTGAAATGTTTTGTAGTTTCTGAGTTTATTTAACTTAAACGCCCAATGCATTCTCAATGGCAATAACACAAACTTTGCCATGCTACTAGTCCTACAGCATGTCGTTTTTTCATGCTTTTAATTTTTTTTATCCTCTAAAATCATGAAAAACAACAGATGATTCTTTAACTTTAAGTATTGTTCAGAGACGATTCTGGCTGGCAGGAAGTACCGCTGCAAAAAAAATGTTGGCACTGCGATGGCAAGCTCCACATTCTCTGCCCTTTAATCACTGGAAACAGTTATTAACTGATGTTGTAACAATGGAGCTTTCTACAGCTAGATTGAATGGTGCAAACTATCAAACAATAGATAGCTGGAACCATAGTCTCTATCAAGTTAGGACCTCTACTGTATAACTAGCATGACATATATAACTAATTATATCTGTATAATCCCTTTTTGTTTTTGGTCTTTGTTGAAATTTTTGCTCATATCTTTTTCTTTTCAGGCCTATGACGGGGTGGGTTGGGAGGGATTAATTTATTGTTATTTATTTACAATTTGTTTTGATATATGTTTATGTTGCATTTAATTGTTATCATTACTATATTTTCTCTTTTATTTATTTTTATTTTTTTGTCAACGGTGGTTGGTGCAGGGGTTTGGGGGTAGGATTTTAAAAAATGAGACAAGGGGCAAGCCACTGATTGCAGTAGGCAAATAATTTGAATTACACTTTGTGTGCACTTTCTTTGTATGCCTGTACCTGTGCCTTTCATCCAAAAAATGAAATAAAAATGTATCAAAAAAAAACAACAGACGATATACTTTGTCTTCCGAAACCATGAACTATAGCATGTTGAAAATCACACCCGTGTGAAGAAAGTGGTGCAACTCCGTGTGGGGGTCCCCCGGGGGGGGGGTTCCAGACCCACAGGAACGCACCCAGGGTGCCGGCCCGATTCCGGCGAGCCGCCCCGTGTCCGAAACGGTTGAGAAATGACAGAGTTACCGTGTGGGGTCCCTGTACTGTACTGTACTGTACTGTACTGTACTGTACTGTACTGTACTGTACTGTACTGTACTGTACTGTACTGTACTGGCACACCCAAAATCACCATATATACAGTTAATATGTGCGTGTGTGTTTGTGTGTGTGTGTTAGGTTGCGCACAGGTGGTGAAAAACAACCATGCTGTTTTCGTGCTCAGACGCACCCAGCCAGCCACCCAGGCAGGCAGGCACCCACCCACACACATATATAGGCCTATCCTACTCACTTCAATTTCTTGGCAAGAAGTTGTGTTTAACAAAAAAGAAAAACGTTTGAGTCAATTTTCGTTTTCCATCCTTAAAAAGCTGATATTGAAAAACAAGCCAATTTTCGATTTTCAATGTTGGGACACCAGACAGAATAGATTGAACACAAGATACACGGATTCTTAGCCTACCTTTCTGTAGGCAATAAAATAAGGCTCAGTTTCGTGTGTATTTATAGGCCTGTTTGCTTACTATATTTTCGCTATTTATTGATTTCCACTTTTGAAACCTGTTGGACTAACTTCAAAGAGACAGTTGTCTTATGGTCCCCCTTAATCTTTAGTGACCAGTGACTCACTGGCAGTGAGTGACCACCAATGGGAGTCCGGACCAACCTGCATGTCCGGACCCAGTCAGTGTATATTTGCGTTTGGCACTTTAAATGGACTTACACTGCCATCTAGTGGTCAATGTTTCAAACATCAATGTCCAAAGTGCAATAAAATTATGTAAGCGAGGCATAAACAAAATTCCCCATGTGCCCTCCCCTCATCTATCCATCCATTTATTATCCATGAATCCACCCATCTACAAACCCCCTCGGCTCGGTCCTCATGTTTGACAAATGAGTGTTGTCCTTCAAACTGAATACTCACAGCAGAAATTACATTGTGTGGGATTTGCCATCAATCGGGCATCATGAAATCAGCACGATGTTGACCATCGTGCTGATTTCATGATGTTATGTGGACAGCACAGCAGATTGATGTTGTGAGTACCCGCTGAAATCAGAAAACATTTTTGAGGGGCGCTTTGAAGATTACGTCATATCCCTGCTGGAAAATAAAAATAACAGCTCGTAATGGTTGGCCAGAGCTGAGGACGAGGAGGACACTTTTCCAGTTTAAAAATGTATTAGCAGAGGATGGTTTCGATCCATCGACCTCTGGGTTATGGGCCCAGCACGCTTCCGCTGCGCCACTCTGCTACCCGTTACCCCGAGTGGGACTCGAACCCACAATCTCTGGCTTAGGAGGCCAGCGCCGTATCCATTGGGCCACCGGGGCTTCAACAGGTACTACCATCATGTTAATACGGCTATATAAACCATGGAGTGGAGTCAGTGGAAGATTACGTCATATCCCTGCTGGAAAATAAATAAATAAAGATAACAGCTCGTAATGGTTGTCAGCCAGAGTTGAGGACGAGGAGGACACTTTTCCAG
This sequence comes from Electrona antarctica, assembly GCF_951216825.1. NCBI lineage: Eukaryota > Metazoa > Chordata > Actinopteri > Myctophiformes > Myctophidae > Electrona > Electrona antarctica. The sequence goes on from NC_136790.1 coordinate 44,922,105, forward strand.
TTGAAAAATATGTTAGCAGAGGATGGTTTCGATCCATCGACCTCTGGGTTATGGGCCCAGCACGCTTCCGCTGCGCCACTCTGCTACCCGTTACCCCGGGTGGGACTCGAACCCACAATCGCTGGCTTAGGAGGCCAGCGCCTTATCCATTGGGCCACCGGGGCTGCAACAGGTACTACCACAGTGTTAATACCGGTATATAAACTATGGAGTGGAGTCAGTGGACTGCCCTTCGATGGACGAAAGAACGCACTTCTTTACCAGTAGAATTATATAGATTTGTATTGATTTGGCCCAATCATATTGGCTCGATATTGCCAATATCGAGCCATATTGCCCAAATCCTTGCCAAAATGGCAAAATCAAGGTATATGGCACAAATACGGAAGTGCTAACCTCCATGAACGCGCCTGAATCGATTCATGAACGAGCGCTCTGTGTTGAACGAGCGCAGCAGCGCCGCTTTTTTGTTCGTGCACGAATTTCTCCGGCCTGCAGTTCCAATTCTAGCCAGTAGGGCAGGGTGGCTCCACAGTTTCCCAGCCGCTCGGGGGGGCTGGGTCTGGGTCATTTTATCATTTATTCTATTCGATTTTATTTTTATTTTATTCACCAGTTCTGGTAATCAAATCTGTTTTGTTGTATAACATATAAGTTGTATAACACAACTTATATACTTTGCCCAGTTTGTTTTGTTTTTAATGCTGACCCAAAATGACATCCCAATGAGCGGGGAGATGGCACCACCATGTGGTCATTGACAACATTACAACTACTAAGCCTTAAAAATATGAAATATAAAATAAATAAATAAAAGAATAAAGCTGATACATATTGTTTTGCTTGACTTACGCAAGTGCAACACTCTTTTTTTCTAGGGGCTCAGACAGAATCTAACCCTTGGCCAAGTATTATAGCCTGCATAGGCTATTATTTAACATAGCCCGTAGGCATTTGGTAGCTGAAATATATCATTTTCATAATTTAATAATTTTCCAATCACACACAGTATAAATCTCCCAAAACACATAGGACTATATAATCACCGCAGATGAAAACATTACCATAATCATTATTCTTTGAGCATATCTCCCCATCTATGTCATTAATCTCAGTCATGGCAGCTGCAGAGGTTTAATGCTGCTACTTAGCCTGTTCCTGTCCCCCACAAATCTACACTCGGCTCTAATTATAGATCCACCTTTGCCCGTTGGAGAACGTTATTATTAGAAGTCTTATAGGGCAGTTGGCTCAATAACTATGCGAGGAGTTTCAGCCAGAGAATCCAGTTATAAACAGCAAATGAGGTAAGTTTGCTTATTAATTCACAACCGGTCAATGGTGATGTCAGCAATACAAAAAAATGAGCATGAACCCCCACACAGGAATAGGCTTTTGGTTCTAAATGAGATCATGGTACTGTTTTTGGACGATGTCTGTTTCATTTTACTGCCAGTTTCATTTTTACTGCCGTTGCTGCTGACGCCTGAATTCCCCCCCGCAGTGATCGATAGGGTTAGGCTATGTTATCTTATCTCATCTTGTCATCAGACCTTATACTACTACAGTATTTCTTTACTTAACTTTTCTTTACTTTACTCTCCCACCACTCCAATTATGCACAGTATCTTTTTGGCATTTAGCTCACCCAGAGTAAGTTACACTGTCTTAGCACACATGGGGTCATGTGGGACATGTATGAATGCTGATGCACACTGACTGTACTGTGGTGCGGACAATAACCACTCCGATTTAGGACTAGTCTCTCTGTATACTATAGCCCCCTCTGCTGCTAACATATCCAAGACATAAGTTTAAAAAAAGCACCTTTTGTTTAGGGGAAATTACATTACAAAAAAACATTGTTTCATATCGATAATATTACCATAACCATGGTCCAAATGTATCAGCGGTCTCTAGCCCATCACTTCTAAGCACCCTGACTGAGCGAGACAAGATGTGCCCTTAGAGAAAGGTTGCCGTAGATGCTCTAAGGAAATGGTAAAGGTGAAGAGTTTAGAGTGGCAGACCAGTTCAGCTCAGGTCAAGTTACAGTGTGGCCAGGGCTGGTCGTGCATGTGTTGAGAACGTCCTCTGCTATGTAGCACCAGAATTCTGTCTGCTCATGAGTCCAATCAACACTGAATACAGAACAAGGAACAGACCAAAACCATAGTTGTAAAATCATTTTTAAGTTCTTACATTTTATTCCAAAATATCTTATTACGTTAAGTGAGCAACCTCCCCAAGCAATGACTGACTGTCATTTGTTTAACATATCATTACACAACTGCAAAGGTCAAAAGGCAAGTTGTAGTACTCTGATGTGGAGCTTTTACACCCTGAAGCCAGTCCACGTTGACACTCCAGGGAAAAACAAATACCTTTCTGTTAACTTTTGACTTGATACCAAAAACATCATACAGTACTGTAAATAACAAAAAAGCCCCGTCAAGACACACAGTGTATTTGAAATCTGCATCAAAGAGTGAAGTTATGCTTTCTCCGGTACAGTAACAATGGAGGGTCATTGACGCGACTCTGCTTAAGAGGTCCTCACCGCTCAAGTACGACAGAAGAAGGAATCATCATTTAACCCATTCCTCTCTTAATCCCCTGGGCTCGTTTTAGTGGACACGTCCATTTCAGGCATCCATCACTCAGTCCGTTTACGTTAGTGAGTCAGTCCATTACATGTGTTCCGGGTGGTTCTGCAAACAGTGGATGAACTCTGTGACTGGATGGCCATTGAAGCAGATCTGGTACACCTCATTGAACAGTGGGAACCTGGATAGGTGAAAGATGGGGGAAATGACAGAGGTCAGAACACATAACCCCCGATCCTACACTGGCTGCCAGTCATTTTTAGAATTGATTTTAAGAATTCATTGTTAAGCTCTTCATGGTCTGGCACCTAGCTACCTTGCAGAGTTGTTAAAACTTTTTCTCAGAAATTCAATTTTCTCAAATAGAAACTTTAATCAAACGATACACTTTTTGACAGAACAACAGTAAAAAACAGTAATCAGTCAGCCAGGACTCTCCAAAATCATGATTGACATCGGATCCAAACATCTGGCATCGGACGTGCTCTACTTACTTCTCCACCATGTTTTTGTGTTTGAGGATGTGGTTGACTTCAGCGGCAGTGGCTGGACCCTGAAGCTTCTGACCGTTGAGCATCTCCTTCTCCAAATCCTCAATGGACTGAACAAAGGAAAGGTGCAAAAATAAAACTGTTGTGATATTAAATTGCAAATGGTCCATGTATGTCTTTGGAGACACATTCATTTTAAACAGGGACATCTTAACCAGTGTTGTTTTTGGCAGCAAATGTTGATTTTAGTTTTAGTCATAGTCTCTTGAATAGTTTTCATTTAGTTTTGGAACGTCTTAGTGTTAGTCTAGTTTTAGTCGACTAAATCTACAGTTGATTTAGCCGACTAAAATGTATTTTGGCGGGCCTTGATGCCGTCGTAATAACTGTTTTTTACAAAATAGCCGATCTACAAGCTCACGTGTCGCGCTGTGACGCGTTGTGAGCTTGTAGATCTGCTATTTTCAGCATGCAACCAATTATAAAATGACATACTGGATCTCTGCTATAATTTCGTATGGCATAAGAAATGCTGACTAATCCCTTCCTAACATTTTAGTCTAGTTTTTATTTGTTGACGAAATTGTCAGTATATTTAGTCTTAGTTTTAGTCATCATAGCTTAGTTTTAATTTAGTTTCCAATAGATTTTGTCAGTGGAAAAAGGTAGTCGACGAACATTTTTCATCTTAGTTTTAGTCGACGAAATCAACACTGATCTTAAGAGAAACAAAAGATGGAGGTAAGATAAGAATATACTACTGTACGACGTCTATATCCATTCTTTTTGTCATACCTTTCCCGTTTTGGCGAAAGCTTCCCCGATCTTGCGGTTGCGTCCACCGTAACAGGTTGTGATGAGGTCGGCGATGCCGCAGCTTTCCAGGAAAGTGGAAGGGGACACAGAGCCCTTTGTGCAGAAGAATTTGGCAAAGGCGATCATCTCCATCAGGCCCAGACGAATGACTGCAGCCTTGGTGTTATCCCCAAATCCAAGGCCATCACAGAAACCGGCCCCCACTGCTACAATGTTCTGCAGTAACAATAAAATAAAGGAGAAGTAGGCTTGGTTGGTTGGGACTGTATTATGCTTTCTGAAAGTATAGCAAGGCATTAATGATTTGTTTTCTCGAGACAGGTGTGTCGTTTGTGTAGAATCTGCATTCATGGTGTAAGACTCTCTCCAAACATATTATTGTCAAACGAATGACGATAACCAACGTTGACACTGTGATTATGTATCGCCCCTATTATTTATTCTCTATTCCATTATCTATCCCTCGCTGATGCCTTCGATACCTCATTTATCCATTCCCTTGAAAGGATTTAGAAAGCACTATGTTAAGGTAATCACGAAAACCTTAATGAACAATCTTAGGGTCTATTAATAGTGGCAGTCGTGTTTATTTAATCTATTTACCCAGTTCAGGACAAAACTACGCATCACATCTTTATGAAGAGCAAGTAAGTTATGAATGTGTAAAACATGAGTGACCATAATCCCACTGCCGCCTGCGTATGGTATACGAAATGCTGACCTTGAGAGCTCCACAGATCTCCACAACATCAGCCTCTTCCACCACAGTCACACGGAAGTTTGTGGTCTGCATCAGCTCCTTCAATATGGGCCCGTTTACTTTGTCTTTGCAGCCTGCATGGTATATCATTATTACCTTAGTATACTGTATATAATATAGTACTTTATTGTTGTGTACACACCCAGTATAAACTAGAACTGCACTCTGTCGAGTGCCTACTTGCTTGTTGCACACAAGTAGGCCATAAATGGCCTACTAGTGTCGACCGCTACAAACTGTCAAATCTCAGCTTCTCTGTGAAAGAACGTTTGAAATATTGAATTATTAGGTTTAGCTATTTGCTACGTACCTAGTTTTTGGAGGTAAAAAAGTAGTATTGTTAAGTATGGTAAGAGACGGCTTTCGATGGTGACGTATACGTATATGTCGATCAGTGTCGGGTGGATTAAAGGAAATGCCTCTATGTATATTATGTATATGTAATTTGTAAGTTCATTATCGGTATACTGTGGTTACTTTGTGTATGCCCCGTTTGATGCGTATGCATCGTAGCAGCATATGATGTCAGGTATAACTGGTATAACTAGCTCTCAATGATGACGTAATAACGATGTGGATTAATCGGCTTTCGATGGTGACGTATATGTCGATCAGTGTCGGGTGGATTAAAGGAAAGGTGAAAGGTGGAAAGGAAATGCCTCTATGTATATGTATATGTAATTTGTAAATTGATTAGCGGTATACTGTGGTTACTTTGCGTATGCCCCGATTGATGCGTATGTATCATAGCAGCATATGGCGTCAGGGTATAACTGGTATAACTAGCTCTCAATGATGACGTAATAAAGATGTGGATTAAAGGACCCAATGCCAGGGTGTAATTGGTTTTCGATGGTGACGTAATGACGATATGTTTTAGTGTCGGGAGGATTAAAGGTAATGCCCCTATGTATACATGTATGTAATCTGACACCACTGCCATATCAAGCACAAGTAGTCATTACGTCATACGCTGGCACGGCGCATACGCATCAAACGGCGACATGGACGACAACTTTTACTTGCGCGCTCTGCTTGCGCTAGTAACAATTATAGCATATTATATATCGACTCTATGGATGTCTTGACTGAGTCAAGACATCCACTTTCATACAGACCAATTTAAATAACGAACAGCTGAAATATTATGTAGGCCTACTATACAGTAAGTAAGGTAATAATAATTGAGGGTGTGTATACACAACAATATGATTGATATGCATATTATGAACTTTTGTGAAAAACTGTCAAGTCCAGGCTACTTACCGATAGTTGTTTCACAGAACTTCTCATCAGCAACCTCATTGGCGATGTTGGCTCCCATAAGAACGGTCATGGTGATGCCCAGCTTCTCACGAATGACGTCTGAGATCAGCTTCAGCCCATCTGGACCCTCATCCACACCCTGGCAGAGACGCACGCGCACGCGCACACACACACACACACACACACACACACACACACACACACACACACACACACACACACACACTTCTATCATGGCCTTACACCCTATTTTAAACATACTTTATACCAGGGGTATTCATATTTAACCTCATTAATTTATGTTATTTTATGCATTTTTTCTCCAACATTCTTTTTTTTTGTCTTTTTTGCGATTAATGCAACACTGAATGCATCTCAATCATTTGACACACATTTATACACATTTTCTTGTCTGCAACTATACTTTCATGAACCACCTTCAACCTGGCCTTTCCATTTTGGGCATGTCATCATCTTAAAAAAATAGTGGAAATATCTACAAAATTATAACGTGTCGCACTAAATCAAATCAAATCAAATCAAACTTTATTTATAAAGCACGTTTTAAAACAACCAAGGTTGACCAAAGTGCTGTACAGATCAGTGGAGAAAAAAAAACATAGGCAGGCAAGAGAACACAGAATGTAAACGAGAAAACACAATCAGAAATGTTGACAAAATATAAGCATGAAAGGTAAAAATAAGCACAACAAAAAAGAGCTAAGATAAAACAAAACCTAAAATGGACTCAAGAGGGAGTGAAAGCCAGGGAGAAAAGATTCTAAATGAAACTGGGAGCCAGTGAAGGGAGGCCAGCACGGGGGTTATATGTTCTCTCTTTTTGGTACCAGTTAATAACTTTCAGCTTTCAAAGTCTATGTTGATGTCTTTTTTTAATGACGTCTCTGCTTTTCTATCTTTCTGGTGAGAGAAGGCTGGCCCATCTAGGCCAAATTTCTCCACGCCTTTCTTCAGATGTTTTCAACACTGCAAAGAATCTACCGTACCTTGATGAGAGACATGCCAACGGACTCCTTCTTAATGACGTCTTTGATGGTGTCACAAACTCTCAGGATGAACTGGTGAGGGACCACGAAGATGAGGATGTCGGCTCCCTTCGCAGCCTCAGCCAAGTCTGGGACAGCCAGCTGATGGAGGATGTTTTCAAAATATTATTCACTCATTTTTGGGAGCTAACACAGATCTATGGAAGTGATGGAAGAAGTAAGATTTTGTTCCAAAACACAAATACTCGTATGAAAACAGATATTCCTTAACATTAGAACACTAAATCTGGGTGATTTTAACCCAGACATTTATGTGTATTTGATTTTCATAATGTCTGAGTTGGGTGGGTCTTACAGCCTACCTTCATGATGCTCAGTGACATCATAGAAGGTAGGTTTGTTTCCCTGTCCACACAGCCCTTTGGGTGTATTTCACCCGGGTTTAGTAATATTGGGACCAATATTGGTATTGGTACCACCCCCCCTCATGTTGAAATATTAAAGAGGAGTAACTAAATTTGCCATGTTGTATTGCTGACTGTACTTTAATGTTTCGATGGGAAATATTTAGTGTTCTAGGGTTAATGATGTACTGTACATACTAGCAGCCGCATAATAAGATGCTTCTGAATATTTTCACACAAAATTATGTTGCAGATGATTTGCCAACTGTAATTTAATTACATAGCCTAAAGCCTCCAAACACGTGCATTGTGCTGAATTAACAACATGTGGGCGGTGCTGCTTACCACATTGGGGGGCAGTTTGTGACCAGGCAAGTACTTGACATTTTCATGGTCTGTGTTGATGATTTCTGAGAGTTTACGGTCATTAACCATCTCCTCAAACACCCACATAGACACCGTCGTGTCAAAGCCGTCATACTTTGCTGCATTGGCACCAACAATCTTGGCAATAGCAGAGCCCCTGGACATTGGACAAGTGAACGTTATTATTGACAATTCTGGTGATCGGTATGTAGATAAGACCAGATAGGGTTCAGGGGGGTAGGCTATTCTGGAAAAAAGTTGCCTAAATGGACTTTGACATGGCGCGCATACATTTAGCAAACGATGAAATTATTACAGGGAAGGCTACGTCCATTATTATAGGAAACTTTTAATTAAAGATAGTGGGTTAAGCAGCCAAAGTTAAGGACAAGCTGCATTACAATACCACTGTTAATTGGCAACAGCGGCTGTCAAAAGTCAAAGACATTTGGAATTATTTGGCAAAGCTGTATGCATGTCTGACATCAAATCCTGGGTGTGCGAGTCAGAGGGTCGGGCCTCAGGGACAGATGATCCCAGCTGTTAAATGACAACTCGAACATTCACTCAAACTTCAAAGCAAGCAGCAATAGGCTACGCAACAATGGCAAGCTTTACAAATGCATCGATTAAAAAGCCTTGTTTCACATTTTCAGCCTACCTACAGGCAATTTGTTGTGCTGCTTTGCAAAACAATCAATATTTTGCTCCTGTGAGACTGCGCACTCATCATGAGCATCATACATTTTAGTTTTAGTTATTCTTGTTCCGTCTAAAATCGCTCACCAGTTACCAGAGCCGATGACGCAGACTTTCTTTGGTGCCATAATAATGTGTGATCTCCCAGACTGTGGAGCTGCTTCTCCTCCTCTGGTTCCCGGTGTGAAGAAGACGAGCTCCACTTGAGAGAACATGTATTTATATAGCACTTAAGCATGCGAGAAAAGAGGCACGCCCCTTTCCCATTGGTTGGGATGTTGATGTCGAGTCCCAGAGCCATGAAAGTTCAATTGCAGACCCCCCTCTGGGAACCACCCTGATCCACATGCTGACATCCGCTGTTTACTTAACATGTATAAAAATGGAACAGTTAGGGTCCATTTGGTTCCATTCAGGCAATATTCAAAGGCAGACTATGGTCCAATTTGGTTTATATTCTATTTCCTTACTATTAATCATTTAGCCGAGGGCCGAGGCACTCCTGCCTCGGCTAAATGAGTGCCCAGGTTGAGAAGCACTGGTCTGGATAATGTTTTACTTTGGCTACCTTGAGTGACTCCAAGTTGAGTCTAGACTACCGACACCATTTTATTGGATTTTATAATTGCCCTGTACTTTGGTCTTACCATAGGTTCATCGTTTTAAAGCATGTTGGATTGGAAAAATGCCAACAACAAATCAAACGTGAGCGTAACCTAAACATGGGAGGCAATTCCAGGGAATACAGTAGTGGTTCTCAAACCTCATGTCACGGACCACCAAATCAATATTTGGCTGCAGACTGCCATCAAAAAAATATTGTGCCAGGCAGGGACCCCCACGATGCAATTTACAATTTCCTTTTCAGGATAAAAAAAGGGTGCAAATCTACAAGCCCACAGACCCTATGTATATTAGGGTTAAAGCGGTTATACGTATTTTGCAGTGGACCCTCTAAACCCCCGCAATAACCCTGAAATCTATCAACCCACATGCATAATTGTTTCCATCAGAAATAGACCGAAGCGAAAGTTACTTTAAGATATCCTTTATTTTATTAGAACATAAGATTACAGAAAAATAGGTTTGGTCCATGAAAAAGTCTCAAGATAATAATACTATAGTCTCAAGTGTTGTCTATATTTAACTCTAGTGGTTCTGAAAATGTATTGAACATTAACTATTTTACTAATCAGCCCTGAAAACATTAGTGTATTGTTGGAATTCATAAAGTGAATGAAAACCAACCTTTCAAATGAGGGCCTCCAACTTGACTTTGACAGCTAATGGCTCTTAAATCAGACTGATTCAAAAGCTGAAATTCTTTAAATAGGGTAGGCTACATTCCATGACCAATGCACCACGCTTGTTCAAGTGTATATGGCTTCTCTGCAAATAATTAAAATACACAAATCTATAAAGCATATTATGGAGCATTGGTTCATCAAATGCAACTGCTACAGTCATGTTATAAAGAAGAAAGCCATTGGGCTCACTGAGCGAGGAGGACCGATAATATAAATATTGTGTAAACTATCCGAGCATAGGCAGAGTTAAGAGAACCATCTGCCTGGAAAACCGATACAATTTTACTTCACATCAATCATCAGTTTTTCCTTGCTCAGTATTTACAAAACTATATAGACTAGAGGTACTTATACTAGCTAAATTCTTGATATTCTGTACTAGCTAACAAGACAAATATTGATATATTTGTTTGACAAAACAAACAGGATCATTAACAAAAACGTTTTTTTTTTAGTTTTTTTTTTATCAATGGCACCCTGAAAAATATGAAGCTTAATTCATATTTAGTTGAATGACCCCTTCAACACGCGGTTGTAGTCAATGTTGCTAAATGATGTACTTTTGAGAAAGGTTCAGGCAAATAAGTATTAATTAACCTTTAAACAACTTTGTCAGATCTGTCCCAACAGTGTATGTTCTGCCATAGTCAAGTTGTAAAATCTTCAATTTCAGACAAGAGAACTGTGCCACAAACCATCAAAACAGAACAATGAAATTGTATGACAGACTGACATGGATATCCACACACTGTAGGCTAGATAAATGATTACAAACACATTCACCATCTATACCAAACTTATGACTAACCATTTGGGGGGGGCAAAAATGAGAGTGTATTATTTATGAATTCTGTTCCCAAAAAACAAAAATACAGAAAGCAAAGACCCATGGCAAAACACTTGATACTCGAAATCAACAGCTGGTGCAACTGCCCGCTGTTTATCATGGGTGTACAATCAGTACTGTGTGGGCCAGGGGGGGCACAATCTATCCAAAATGAAAGGAATGGTTCCAGGTAAGGCTTAGGCAATCAAGAGAAATATACATTGTGCTCAGGGAGCTGTGGTGTGACAAAAACAAAAATCGTTAATAAAGAACCTAACTGCAATACACACTGAGCAGCGGGGTGGTGGTGATGAAGCTTGAAAAAATATCCAACATAACAGAAAAGGCCGTCCATTATCTATAATCCGTCTAGGTTTGTCAAAGCGTTTTGAACATTTCCCTCGGGTACTCTCACAAACACTCTGAAAGCACACAGCACGTCTCCTTGTTTTGCCTGGCGCCTCTTTTTAGGTATTCCTGATCCCAAGAGCCTGCTCCAACTCCTGACGACGCTGCTGCACCTGGAAAAGATTTATCATAGATACAGTATGTCATACATGGGCAACTGGCGGCCACATGCGACATCACTTAATGTGGCCCTCGGGTTAATATCGGAATACTGATATATTATTGATTTCAGCTTTTACAATTCCAAACATGCAATTCCAAACATGCCAACGTGACCAGCTTTAATTACTTCAGTCTAAATTAGCAGCTTAAAGGACCAATTCACCACTTTTCAACCTACCTTCATATAATGGTCCCCACTAATGTCCATGATAAAATACCACAAATTGTTTTCTACTCTGTCTGTCTCATGGGAGGGCTGTGGGCACACTGGGCAGTTCAGAATCCAAGCTAATAGCAACTGCAGGCTTTCTATTCCTGCAAAAGTTGCAATGCAAAAATGGAAGCCATCGTTCTCACGATAAAACTGCCCACAGCCCTCCTATGAGATACAGACTATATGAATTAAAGTTCTCAAACTCGGCCCGAACCCGACGTAATTAAGCATAAACTTTGGGCCCGGGCCGCAGGCTCAGTGATTCTCTCCTTTTCGCCTTTTTTTAAAAGAATGTTATTATAATAAAAATAGCAATTCTGTTATTTGTGTAATGTGTAGGCTATAGCCTACAAGTATGTATTTATTATGAAGAGGGCTGCGCTATCGGCGATTCACTTAATTGTGACAGGAGGAAGACTGAGGAGTGGAGGCGGGGGGCAGAGAGAAGTGAACGGTGGGGTGGTTGTTTATACCGCTGGCTGGCCTCTGGTTTGCGGCGCACCAAATGAGCTTCAGTTCATATGCTAAATGTTTTATAAATTATGTTAATTTTTGGGCCCGTTGAGAACTTTAATATGAATGTGACAAACAAACAAACTCCATGAATTCAAGGCTCCATGGGGTGTGTAATTGATAGAAAATAAGTAATTTTTTGGGTGAACTACTTTAATAAGTTATCTCAAACGGAGAAAGAAAGAGGGACACGAGGTGCTGGCAATTACAAAATAATAAAATAAAATAAAATTACACTTGCTGTCCGCAGTGATGTGGGAAACTGCAACACTTTGAGGGGATAGGAAACCTCATGCATATTGGCAGAGGAGCAGCCATATTGAGCATGACGTAGGTCGGAGCCAAATGGCCATCATGTTGTAAAGCGTTCTAAGACAGATTACCTTGGAGTAGAAGTAGCGACACACTGCCTCCTGGGCCCAGGGCTGGAAATAGAACTCTGCCCTTCGTTCTTCTTCCGGGTTTCCGACCACATCCGTCATGGTCTGATTGCAGTGAATAAAATACAGAATTAGACATTTGCACTTTTGAAAGTCATCTGATCTCTCAACTACACTTGTAATGCAGGCAGTGACAGTAGCAAGGATTGCCGATTAAAAACAACAAATATTGATACAGTCAACAGGATAATTGAGTTGAAACCGTTTTCTCGGGGGAAATTCAGTTGCAACTGCAGCCGCGTGCAGAATAAAAATGTTGATAGACTACAACAGAAATATATTAAACAGAAAAGCATTACAAAGTAAACACATTTTTCTAGGGAAATTCAGTTTTAACAGCAGCGGGCTGCAGAATGAAAATGTTGATAGACCACAACCGAACATCATCACAAAAGTAAACAATTATATTAGAATATTTTTAGAATAACCACATAGCCATGGCAAAAATAGCTGTGTATAAATTGTGCAAAAGTGCTGCACCAACAGAATCTGAAGCCTGAGCAGTACGAGTGTAGTAAATTAATGACTTCTTTTGTAACATGTTTACACCCGTATTAACCCATTTTGACCTGGGAACGATTCTACAAAAATGTCTTCTAAATGCTGACAGTTTTCTGAAAAACCCATGTTTCTATGTCGAGTTAAAAACGTTATATAATATTCAAAGATTTGTGCCACATTTTCACTTTTAAAAAAAAATAGCAGACCTACAAGCTCGTAGCGCGCCGCTCGGTGGTGCGCTATGAGCTTGTAGATCTGCTATTTTTCAATAGCAAAATTATTACATAATGTTTAAAACACCAAAAGGGGTTCCCGCCCTGAATGGCTTAACCCTGCCATTAGACCCCTTTCAGACAATCAGTAGGCCGGTCGTTTGTGATGTATTTTGCATGTTTCATAAAGTAAGATGCTTGTAGATGGGCCATGTCCACTATTTGTACAAGACAAGTATATCAATATTAAATGTCAGTCAGGTCTTTGTATATTTAAGTCATTTGTTATATCGGCCCAGTGCAGGGCAGCCAGGGCCAAAGAGAACTTTATTTTTGAGTTGTGCAACCACTCCCTTACGGAGCCATGTGTGTGTGGCTGGCTGGGTAGCTGGCTGGGTGGGTATGAGCACGAAAAGCATGGTTGTTTTTCACCACCTGTGCACAACCTAACACACACACACACAAACAATATTAACTGTATATATGATGATTTTGAGTGCGCCAGTACAGTACAGTCCTTTTAGACGGGGAGCGGGTGTTGTCTCCTGGATCAACGACAGGTCTGCTCACCACAATCCAGGTCTAGTCGCCGGCGGGCATGTGCACGAAACAAGCACATGTGCAACAATTTCACAGGACTGCGCCCACGAAAATACAAAATTCAAAATAAGTCCTTTTTTTTGGTAAACCGTGCCTCTATTTAACACCTCGCCTGGCCCCAGCCAGCGTGTTCTCTGGTCTAGAGGGGTGGGCGCGCATGGAGCAAGCGCTGGAGAATATTGGTTTACCGATCGCCCGCCCCTGCCCCCCCCACCATTATTTCGAGCGACGCCCCTCTGCACTGTAGTTCACTCCTACTCCAGGAAATGTATCTCGTTCCCCCAGGCTTTCATTTTTTTTGAGCCGATGCGAACGAAAATAAAAGCCTGCAGGGTACCGAGGCTATTTAACACCTGCTTGGCTCCATGACTGACAGGCCTTACCTTGAGGTCTCTGCACTGCGACTGCAACCAGTCGTTGATAAAGCCCTGAGGATCTCTGGCAAAGCTCAGCATGAACTCTCTCTGGGTCTTCAGCTGGTTGATGGTCTCAATGGTCTCGTGGATCTGTGGAGAAAAAAATAACATTGTGAATTCAGTTAAAATCTGCAAAGAATTAGTCATGCCACTGGCAGTCATTGTCACTCTATGCTAGAATCAGATTGAATGGATTTAATTCCATTAAACCAAATGAAATGAATACAGTGGTACACGGTACTGCTGGATTTCTGTCCCATCACCAGGCAATTCAGTAATTCCACCTAACAAGTCTGACGTCGCGATAACACCCAAAATGAGCAATTAATATCCTGTAGCCTAGCCTTAATTGTTTTCCAAGACATTTTGAATTAATTAAAATGGCCTCATATAGCTTGCCTCGATGGCTTTATGGATCTGTAGCGAATCAAGATAAGACTAAATTAAACCATTTTAGAGAACAATCTTCCATTAGAATAAATTGAACATTTTTCCCATCCAATTTATTATTAACAAAAGCTACCGTGCTACATGGAGCCATTAGCAAGGAATAAACATCGTCCTTCATGAAAGGGGGTCATCAACATTATTGTAGTAATTACAAAGTCAAACAGAATAACCGGTTTCTAGATTTTTTGGAATCGGCACAATCAGTGTCTGAGATTAGCTAATGTGTGGGTAGCTGTGACATATAGGCTTTGGCCTGACAGCCTGTCGCATGTTCAAGTCCCGTTCATGCCTTTTCCTCATGTCTCTCCCCGCCTGTCCTGTTTCTCTTCTCTTGATACTATCAATAAAGGCAGAAAAGACAAAAACAAATCTTTCAAAAAAAAGAAGCATACCATGTAGATCTAACACGTGTATAGGAGAACAAAAAAATTAACTTCAGAAAAGCCTTTGATATACAGCAAGCAGGAAAAGCATGTCCACTGACGATAATCACTCAAAAATAGTACAATACGAACGGGGCCAGCGCCCATTAACAATAAACAAATATCATTGACATCGTTGACTCGGTCTCAGAACAAAGACCACCCCAGGAGGAACTCTGTCAGTAGGGGAGGTTTGGCTCCGTGCCATTATCAACGTGATTACAGCCACAGTAATGGCAGCTGGCGGGGAGCTCACAAAGATCAAGCTGACCTCAACGTTGGGACAATTAAAAAGCGACAGATACATGTAACTTGTCATAAATCGTCGGGAAAAGACATTAATTTGCTCAAAAATGGTGTCCACGTGCTGCGCCTCATGGTTTTAGCATCGTTACAGAAGATGGAGCGTGTCGTCACACAGCCAATCCACGTGATTTATAACTGAGCAACAATCACATTTTGGAAATCTGTGAAGAAGCCACGTTCTCTTTAAGCACGACACCTCTAGCGGTCATTTGGGATTCTTAGAACCGCAATTACATTAGTGTCCATTTCTTAAGGCCCTGACACACCAAGCCAACGTCGGGACGTCGTTGAGTGTCTGTGGCCGACAGACACTCAGCCGCAGGAATTTACATTGTGTCCTGCACCAATCGTGTCCTGCACCAATGGCAGTAGTCAGCCGGGGACCAATTACCCGAATGAGCACGTTGAATCAGCGTTGGAGCTCGACGGAGGGGGAGCACTCTGTTTGGCTGTTCAGAGCACGCATAGAAGTGAGCAATAAAAAATAATCGATCATCAGATAAAGAGGGCACACAGACGCAATATTGATGAGTGTTTTTTCTCAGGCAGACAAGCCTGCTCATGGGCTGATGTTTACAGCGTGCGGGGGGGGGGGGGGGGGGGGGGGGGGATAACTAGTGTATTATAACAAGTTTTTTTGTCACCCAGCCAAGTTTTTTTTTCCCCGTACAAACACAGGATATAAATACATGTATTTCAATACCGAAAGTATTGATGCTTTCATTTCGATGCAAAGAAAGAAATTCTGGGGGAAATAGCCCTTCCCCCACTTTGAAATCCTGTGGTATAATTATTACCTTGTTGTCCAGGCCGGCTATTTCTTGCTGACTGGCTGTGGAGAGGAGGAAGGAGTTCATCTGAGTCTTCAGGGTGTCGTCCACCTCTACATCAATGTCGTAGCAGGCAGTCTTCTTTTGGTCATTCGGGTCCACACTGCAGAGTAACACACAGCTCCATATTTAGTCTTTTGGTCATTCGGGTCCACACTGCAGAGTAACACACAGCTCCACGTTTACTTTCACCCTGACTAGCTATAGTCATGTGATGTCACATTAACCGTTTCCGTCCGTAGGACGTAGCCACACGTCCTAGGGAATCCAATCGACGGATGGATTGGACGTGTGTACACGTCCTAGCGCATCCTCAATGATATCAGGCGAGGGGAGAATATTATTTCCTTTTATTTTATTTTTCAGTCGGACACTCGGCCACCGTCCTTCGCTTTTCAGTCATATTAGTGTACCCTTCACTTAGCTGTTAGCGGCAGAAAGAATGCCTCGTCTCTCCTAATCCAGAGCGCTCTCCGTGGTTTTGATCTGATGGATATACTAAGCGCTTCATTTCTGACTTCAACATGCCTCTCGTTCAAAATAGGAACGCTTTTTGGATCATGTATCTTATAAGTGAAATCGGCAAGGTAAGCTAGCAAAAATATTTCTCCGGGGGGGGGGGGGGGGTTTCAGAGTAAAAGCGGCCATGTCTTTCCGGCACCCCAGAGCTTCTATTTTGAAGGAATCCCGGCACTGATAGTGTTAAAGTTGAAAGCAGTGATGCAAGATGCTTATGTGAGAAGAGACCGTTGTAAATTAGTTCTTCCACTGATTTAATATTTGTAGTGACCAATATAAGTCAGGATATTTGTCTAACAGAGGGTGTTGAAAACGCCAGAACAAACGCCTGAACAACTACCAGACAACTGCAAATGAAAGCCATGAAGGAATCATGCCACTCAACCATGTACACCTATAGTTTGCCTTGTTTCAAAAGTACTCGCATCCATCAGTCGCAAATGTGGCATCCGTTTCCAGTGAAGTATTTTCCACGCTAAAACAGCCAAGCCTTTATGAACAAAATTCCATTACATTTTCTTTGTTTTCCAAGGAAAAGGTATTATTTTTCTATGACTGTGGGAAGACTGATAATTACCTGATGACATGGTTGATGATGATGGGCTCGGGGGGCATCAAGAGGGCATGCAAACGTTGAGGGATCTCTGAGAACTTCATGCGCTGGGTCTCGAATATCTACAAAATGACATCCACGCTCCATTATCACAGCAAAGACAAATGGTGCCCACCGGCGCCCCCACTCTACTTCTGCCACAACATGAGAAAAGTTATTTTGTTTCTGTCAAACTGCCTCTGAATGGTGGCAATGAAAATGACCTCAGTGCTTATTTAAGAGCCATGGAGTTTCTAATCTGTAAATAATGCATGATGCGGAGGCTAGACCCGGGAGAGTACATAATTATTACTATTTCCACCAACCAAGAATTTGAATAGAATAGTAGAATAGTCCCCACTCTTTTGGGGTGTTTTTGGTCACATTATATGTATATAATATAGTATTATGCATGTAAATATGCATTTACACATTCTTAGGAGCAGTGCTATGGCACTCCGGGAGCAATTCGGGGTTAGGAGTCTTGCTCAGGGACACACTGCTGAGCTGGCCCTGGAATCGTACCTGGGACAACCAGGGGCTCTGGCTCCCCAGGCGGGATCACTAACCACTCCTTAAATAACTGAATCTTTAAATAATTGAATAAAAAATGAGCAGACAATATTTCACATTTATAGGTCCCCCTAAGGTTTGAAAGCTACCATTGAATTCCATGTTTTAAAGATAAGTTTGTAGACAGTGAGGAGCTTCACTGGGAGGCTGAAGCTCCCAGTGAAGGGTCAACCCTGCACACATACTAAATATGCCCCCGAAATATTTTACTGAGCAAATGTACTGTTACCACCTCCAATAATAATGATAATAATAGTCTTTATTGTCTCCACATCATATATTTTCTTTGTCATGGACAGAACATTAATAATTCTACTCGAGTTGGAAGCATTAAGACGCATTTTAACCCTCAATGGCTTCCTTTCTGAAAAATAATGTCATTGTGAAAAGATTCACGCGTTCAGATATTCTATTTACAATGAGATGCGGACGGGAGCTGGTGCCACTTGGACCCGGACGTAACGTAGGACTACAAAATGACGGACTTAAATACAGAATAGGTGTCGCTACAGGAGTGCAGAAACAGACTGCCCTGGACAATATGGTTTGCTGGAACACCCAGCCAAGATCGAGGCTTGGCAGAAACTTTAGTTAAAATAAAAAAAACACTTAGGCAACATGCTGTGCCTCTATATGTGGCATCAGCAAGGACGCCCCCCCCTCACCTGTTGCAGATATTTGTCACAGTTGATGAACTCGCGCTCATGTGGGTCCTGGAGCTTGTGAGTCTTGACGTACTGCCACAGGGCCTGGATGATGACTGGCCGGGTCTGGGTGTGGATGCCCAGCATGCGAGCCAGGCGGGGGTCCAGCTTGAACTGAGGAGGCTGGGAAGGGGCAAAGAAACAGCATGATGGAGGTGGATGAGGTGATGGGAGATTGGGAGGGATGGCAGGTAATGGGGTGCGTCAGTGAATGGTGCCGAGAGAGATAAGAGTTGCAGTTAGGAGAAGACGATAAGAGGAGACAGAGAAAGAGGGTGTAGGTGAACACTAAAGGAGGCAATACCATGTTGGACTACTCCAGAGATATGCAGCATTAAATTGTTCTCTAAAAATCTCTAAAAGCCGGAAAATGGTGAAATACAGTGGTTTTCAACCCTTTTCATATCAAGGCCCATTATTTATTTGACATTTTGAGCCACAGACCACCATTTGACGAGTTTTTGCCTCTCAGACCTGAGACGAAGGAATATGTCTGTTAATCATTTGTCCACAATTATTGAAACGGTGATCAGAATAATTATTTTACATTCTCTATAATTGTGTAGATTTCTTGTAAATTAAGAAATGCAGATGTTTAACCATGTTTAACTCTTGAGAGCGTAAAATGAAACCAAACAGACCCGTACGGGTCAGTTTGGTTTCAGTTTACACTCTCAAAGAGTTAAAGGCCTAATAAGGGTCCATGTGGTTACCAACTCTCTCTGTCATTTAGCTGGGGACCACCTGGAACACTCTCAGGGACCACTGTTGGACCACTGGTTGAAAACCACTGATAGAATACGCCAGCTTTCACGAAAGCTCGAGTCTTACCGACACGCAAGTGTTGTTGACCCGGGTCTGTTTTACCTGGTAGTCCAGCATGAGCAGGACGGTGCAGCGAACGCCCACATCGCCAGGCCTCTTCACCTGGAAACCATCGGTCTCCTGGGTGGTGGCAGTCCTGTGCCACTGGAAACAAAAAGGAAGGAAATTACATTAACATGTCATTATCACCTATGACCGTCCTAGAGCAGTGGTTCCCAAACTTTGTCATGTCAAGGACCCCCAAATTGACACTAATTAGCCCCACGGACGCCCCATTTGAAGCGATATGCCAGGGACCTCCCCCCCATATACCCGAGGACGCATCTGTGTCACCTTATAGCTATTAACCACTTAAACCATTGTTTTAAATTTTAGCTACAAGCTTAGTTCTGCTATTTTTGAAAAATCGTGAGTTCAAATCTTTTAATATATTCGTTCACAGCAAACGTTTTTAACTCATATCTTTGCTTCTGGGAGGTCCCTGGAACAACACATTTTCAGATGGGGGTCGGAAGCCAATTACATATAATTCTGGGGGTCCTAGTTTGAGCACCACTGATACAGAAACCTAGGTTCTTCAGAGAACTGTCAGGATTTAGAAGACATTTGTAGAATCTGGTCTCAGGTCATATGATTAAATAGAATCATTTTGAGTATAGTCTTACTTCCACTAGGTGATTATCGGGCCCATACAGATCCTTGTCCAGCTCAATCACCAGGGACTTGAAGAAGGAAGAGAACTTCCTTTTCTGTTTGGTGGCATCGTACTTGGACACAGCCGTCTGGAAAACAAACCATCGTCGCTGTAAAATGCGTCACATAGCCCAGCAAGCAAGGCAAAAAGCAAGTACCTCTGTACACCGGACAACACAGTGGATAGTTAAGCCCCAAATAAGTTGGCCACTTTTAACATCTTACCAGCCATGAAAATGGAATAGGACTCCCAAATGACAACTGGCCATAACAAGGTGGTTGATAAGGGTAAACCAACTTGCCAGCTCAAGCCAACATTTACTAGCAATTAGTCTAGATATTCTATAGCAAACATTTTTAAATGGTTTATGAAATAAAATAAACGTCCACTGTACTACCTATTCTAGGCATGTCATAACAGGCAAACATTCTGTGAAAATACAGAAAAAATAGATCTAAAAGCTCAAAATCTGTTGTGGCGCGTTTGTGAACCTCTTTGATATTTTTGGCAAAGAGAGTTTGTGTAAATGGAAAAAGATGGGACCAAACAGACAAATGGGGAACCCTAATCAACTACGTATATAGAGTTTAAATGGCTATGTGCGTGAAGCGAGCAGGATTTCCTTTGTTCTACAAGATCCGACTGTCAGCAGATGCAAATAAACATGCAAATTACAATACTAAGTACTGGTAACACAGTATTACAGATTCCTTTAATAAGCTAGTGTAACTTTTTGAATTCTGTTTGAAGTGAGCAGTGACTCTCGTGCCGACAAGAAAGGTTGGGTCTACGAAAATACAGGCAGACATTAATCCAGAAATGACCCCATTGTGTCAGTCTTACATCTTCAAGGAGGCGGCCTTCTACACGTAGCTCCCATGATGCAACTGTGCCCTCTCCATCTTCAGCATCAGGCTTGGCAGGGTTGAAGGTGTTGGAAATGAAGATGCGAAGCTTTCTCTTTTGCTAGAACCAGACGATAAGCAGAAGCAACATTAGAGTCATAGATTTTTCCTGATTAAACTATTCCATGTATATATATCAAATTGTGTTTGTGCCAAATTCAATGTCTAAACCAGGGTTCTTCAAAGCCCTGTAACTACTGGTCACAAATAGTGCCGTTTTTCAATTTCACCATGAAATAAATTGCATTCAACTGGTGTTCCAGGGCCCTGACTAGACTGTGAATTCCATAAATGTTCCCATTTCAAAAGTGGCTGGCAGAAATGGCTCAAATGGGTAGAAAACGCTGGTCGACCGAAAAAAGCACATAAGGTAAAGCAAAAGCACTATGCCAAACAGTGTTCTATTATTAAATGTCCAAGTTACTCCAGGACCTGGCTAAGATATGTATGCACTTCATTTAGCGGAGAATATCTCAACTGTTCTTGGCTAACATGACCGCTGCGAACAACTTAGGAACTGTGAAAAATTCTCTATCCGGGGCGAAATACCCCAAAATGACCACGCCCTTTTTAAAATAACCGCCACTTAAAACATGGCTCTATCTTCTAAACCGTTAGAGCTACAGAGGATTCTGAGATGCTCAAATTGTTAAAAATACTCATGTTTGAATACTCAATAGGCAATATGCACACGGCGGTCATCTTTCCATAAGTTAATGGCAGGGTGGAAACTAGCCACAATTTGCCAATGACCGCCCATACAGCCAATGACCGCCCATACATCCAAACAGACAAAGTCCTATCTAATTGTATTAAATTATGTCAAACTCACCAACATTGCAGCTGTACGAAAAGCTTTAATTATCTTTCCATCTGCAAAGTGTTCTTCATAAAAGTCCACAGTAGACATGTTATGAGCTACTTTATGTCAAGAAATTCCTTGCAGGCGGTTAAGTATTGGAGTTTGGAAGAGCTCATTGAATCATCACTCAACGGCCCTGCGTACTAAGGCTGTCAGAACGAATTTCATAATATGAAAGAAATTCGAAAATGAAAAAATAAATACATATTCGAATGCTAAAATTGCCATTCGAAAGTAGCTTTTATGATTTATTAATTCTATTTTATATTTTTATTTTGTTTTACCCGATCGCTTAATGTATTGAATAACGAATCTACCGCTGTTGAATCAGCCCAGCCGCTTCTTGCCTTCCAGCCATATAGAGGAGTGAGCAACTTCCATTGAAATGAATAGCAGGGGGCTGTCGCTACCGGTCCTACTCTATCAAGTGGGATAGTTGGGCATGAGTCAGACTACAAGCAAGGTATATGAAATGGAGGTAAAGTCACCAACAACATTTTCGCTATCACGCAATTCCAGACGGCAGATTCGTCGCACCATGGGAGCCAAACTGCATCCGGAAGTTCGGCAGAATGCACTGGAGTCAATGAGAGCTCTGTGACCAGCTCATGAACATGAGCTACACAAACAATATTTCTGAATGACAGATCTTTTGTAAAGTAATCGCTTCTGGCAAAAAACAGAAGACATAACACATTATTGTCTGCTGTGTTGCTTTGCGATGTGTACACTGTGTAATTTTATAGAGGTATCTAAAGTGCAAAAAGTATGTTTCTGAACGTGCCGAGTATCTCGCGATACCCCCGGAACAGAAACGATACCTGCTGCAGTTTAAATCCTCAAATAAAATGTACTGTGCACATCGAAAACCAAGTGATTAGAAAACAACCTGTGATATGTCTTCTTTTATATGCCTGAACCGATTATATGACAGTTCTCAATGGTTCATACTGTAAATAAATGTTTATGAGCTGGTCAAGCTTGCTCCATTTACTGCTTTGTATTCATGCAACTTCCGGTGAGAGATTTGGCTCCCATGAAAGTGTCATGGCGCCGCACAGTCACGTGACCATGTCACTTCCTTCTCTAATCTTCCTTGACTACAAGCAGGAAGCAGCAGTAAACGTAAACAAAGGCAGACAAACATGACGGAGGCTCAAGAAAGCAACGGGATCAGATGGATCGATCACCACTCCTGAACATTTACGTTCGGAAATACCACACCGGCACAGACGCTTGCATTGCACAGTGCACTATTTCCGAACGCGGTGATGGGCCGTTGGGCACGTTCGGAAATACCGCACCGGAGCCACTCGCCTATTAGTTTGCATTGCACAGTGCAACGCGGTGATCTGTTGGTTTTAATATAGAAAATAACATTAGAGAAAACGTAATCTGCAGACTATATGAGCTGGCCTGTTCATCGTGATAGCCACTGCCACACTGTTCTGTTAAAATAGAGAAACAACTGCTGTATTGCTGGTTTGAACTCCCGTTCATGATATACTGAATACTCACTAGTAGTTTCATAATCTACTTTAAGTCTACTTTAAGTTCACTGTCTAAGTGCACTATTGAAGTGCATTATAGATATTATATATAGATATATTATACGCTATTATTATTTTTTTGCTGTGCCAATCATTAATACATGTCAAAATAGCTTTGGCGTGCATACAAACTTGATATTCTGTGCATACGGTAGGCTATATAATGAGCTAAAATTAATGATGTCAATTTTTGAATATTAAAAATAATAAAGCAATGAAATTCGAATGGGATCATAGAGGTGAACTGACAGCCCTACTGCGTACCACCTTTGAATTTGCACATAATGCAGGAGGCAGCAGGATCTTGCGTTACTGAAAGGGAGCGCTTCCAAACTCCAACACTTTCTTGACATAAAGTAGCTCATAACATCTCTATGGTGGATCTTTATGAAACAAACACTTTGCAAATAGAAAGAGCATCATTCAAGCTTTTCGTACAGCTGCAATGTTGGTGAGTTTGACATAATGTACAATACAATTAGATAGGACTTTGTCTGTTTGGATGTATGGGCGGTCAATGGCAAATTGCAGCTAGTTTCCACCCTGCCATTAACTTGTGGAAAGATGTCCGCCGTGTGCATATGGTCTACCGAGTATTCAAACATGAGTATTCTGAACATTTTGAGCATCTCATGGAAATCTGTCGCGCAAACAGTTTAGAAGATAGAGCCATGTTTGAAGTAGCTGTCTGGTGTGGTCATTTCCGGGTATTTCGCCCCCGGATAGAGAATTTTTCACAGTCCCTAAGTTGTTCGCAGCGGTCATATTAGCCAAGAACAGTTGAGATATTCTCCGCTAAATTAAGTTCATAGTTGCATAAATCAGGGGTTCTCAACGTTTTTGTCCGGGGACCCCCGGAAATGCTTTGGCAATGTCTCGGGACCCCCGCCCCGCCCCCTCCCGACCCCCAATATAAATTGACTGCTACAATAACCTTAAACCATTTTGGGCGGGAACCCCTTTTGGTGTTTTAAGCATTGTTATAATTTAGCTATTGAAAAATAGCAGACCTACAAGCTCGTAGCGCGCCACCGAGTGGCGCGCTACGAGCTTGTAGGTCTGCTATTTTTGAAAAATCGTGAAAATATATATACATTTTTTTTTCCTCTTTTTTGGAAAATAATTTGGGGACCCCCTAAAATAATTTGGCGACCCCCCGAGGGGTCGCGACCCATGGGTTGAGAACCCCTGGCATACATAATCTTAGCCAGGTCCTGGAGTAAGTGCAATGGAAATGCCCTGAACCAGACCCGTGAGTGATACAGGAATTACATTAAAAGTGAATAATTTCAGTGGAAGCAAAAGGTTCTCCGTCTTTACCTTAATGGGCCTCTTGAGAGCCTCCTGGATGTCCAGTCTCTTGCGCATAATGGTCTGGTCTAGTTTCCTCTCAAAGGCCAGCAGATCCATGTACGCCTGAGACTCTGGGACCAGCTCTCTGATCTGAGACAGGACAAACACACACACAGAGGTCTTTCAGGCCATCTACAGGCAGTAGATATAGTGGAACAGAGGAAATTCCCCATTGTTGCAATCATCAATTTCTTTGCTCCACCTCATGGATATGCGCAGGATGATGTCATTTTGTTTAATAGATTATGCGGTTGACATTTGCACGTTAATCCTATTTACAACACACTTACTTTTGTGTGTCCACCCATTTTGTTTAATACTCACCCTCTGAGGTAGAATTTTGTCAGCCATCTTCTTCTTCTTTGTGCTAAAAAAATCCATTAAAGATTATTAAAGTATGCAAGTTAGAAGAGAAAGATTAGTTTTATAGATTAGTGATTACCCTGAACACTGTGGACACGTACCGCCACTTAACTAGGGCTGCACGATAGTGTATGATGGCTACATGTTTTATTTTGTATTTAATGCTTTAGTCAAATGCTATGTAATGGCCTCTGGTCATTTTATTGCACCTCAGGGTACCTGATGGATGGGGAGAGGGAATTACAACTTATGTTATTAACCTTTGTTTAATGGTGAGGGGACAATGGCAAGGACAATGGCAGTCACAGATTGTCCCCGGGTATAGCTCAGTCGGTAGAGCTCTCGCCTTTAGAACACAAGTTCATGTGTTCGATCCCCAGCATTGCCAACTCAGCGCATGAGTAGCACGGCTTGGGTGAGGCAGGTCGTGCGGTACTGGGAGCATCCATCTCCCAGGGTCTAGCGCATTGTAACGGGGACAGACTTTGACTCAATACCGACAATACCCGACCTACTTATTACAGTTAAGATTTACTGCAAAGTTTCACGATTATGTAACTGTGAAACAAATAAATGATTTTCAATATTTGGATTAATTGTGCAGCCCTAGTCATAATAAAACACATTTCAAATAAAACAAGCCGTTACATCGAACGTGCTCTGCTGTACATAGAAGGCATCAACAGAACACGTGCTGTACATAGAAGGCATCAACAGAACACAACAGGCTCGTTATCTGATAAATAATGAACCGAATGTCTGACATGCCAGTCACGCAGTGCAAGGCATATTGGGAAGAAGTGGTTGCGTTACACCATCATTCGTTGCCTATCGAATTTTGTTCCCTTCCGGCCGCAGCATACCAATGGGACTCATAACAACACTCATGTTTTTGGCCGCGAACATTCTGTACATTGATCCATTTAACTACTAAACAAAAGATGGACTCTTCTAACTTCTACAACACGCCAAAACGGACATTGCAGTGTGTGTGACTTGTGTGTGCGCACGCATGTGCGTGTGT
Organism: Electrona antarctica; assembly: GCF_951216825.1. NCBI lineage: Eukaryota > Metazoa > Chordata > Actinopteri > Myctophiformes > Myctophidae > Electrona > Electrona antarctica. The sequence continues at coordinate 44,948,091 of NC_136790.1, forward strand.
GTGAGAAAGACACCTCGTCCGACGGCATGCTTCGGACCACTTGGGGGTCCGCGGACCACCTGCTTAATAATAACAAGGAAGTACTAAGGACTAGTTGATATAATATCCCATTAAGTAAAACAATAAATGAGTCTTGAGAAGAGATTTAAAACCCCCAAGATAGCCTGACCACTTCTAATGGGGAAAGGGGTGGAACCTGGTGGCAGCTGCAAAGGAACGGTCACCCCTGGTTTTTAGTCTAGCTTAGGGAATCAAGTCCAGGGGCAACTTGCCAGCAGACCGGGCCTAGAGCCCTGACTGTGGTATAAAGTTCCACATGTTCAACCAGAACATAAAGATTTAACCCAGTCTGAACGGGAACCCCTTTTGGTGTTTTAAGCATTGTTATAATTTAGCTATTGAAAAATAGCAGATCTACAAGCTCATAGCGCAGCACCAAGTGCAGCGCTACGAGCTTGTACGATCTGCTATTAATATGTTGCAAATCTTTGAATATATATTCTTTCAGTGCGAACGTTTTTAACTCAATTCTTTGCTCTGGGGGAGTCCCTATAGAACATCATATTTTCAGATGGGACCGGCGGCCAAATACAGATAATTCTTGGGGTCATTGACATGAAAAAGGTTGAGCACCACTGACATAGAAACATGGGTTTTTCAGAAAACTGTCAGGATTTAGAAGGAGGATTTTGTAGAATTAGCCCTTCACTAAATCCCACCACAAAAAGCGATTGTCCAATGCCAATCCAAATAGTTTAACAACGGTTGCTATCAATGTTCCCCCTAAGGTGCGCGCACGCACGCACGCGCGCGCACGCACGCACGCACGCACGCACGCACGCACGCACGCACGCACGCACGCACGCACATGGCCAAATGGCCCCGCGCACAACTGAAATCTGTCGCACACAGACGCTGGTGTAAAAAAAAAAAAAAAAAAGGTTTGATTTAAAAAAGAAATTGCCCCGAGTATCACTACAGTAATAATAGGCTACCTATCCCGAGTCGACATTTGCCCACACTTTATTTTTTATTTACTATACACTTTATTTAGATTACACAGGCGAGGCATGCCAGTCGTTCTCAACCTGTGATTTGGGGGTGGGGGGACCCCAGATGACAGTGAAGTGACAATTTAAGGACTTTTAAGACTTTTATAATACCTCAAAGGCTCTAAAAGAAAAAAATACCATTACTGCATCAAAAGTAATCAGCAAACCATGCTATAAAAACTGGTCAAACATTGGCCAGATTATTAAATGATCTACGAGCTTGTAGATCGGCTATTTTCACAATATTTATCTGTGGAACCATTCTGTTGCTTGTCTGGGTGGGGGGTCCCCAGTTCAAATATGATTACTTTGGGGGGTCACAGCCTGAAAAGGTTGAGAACCACTGATATAGACTAACTGAATATTCCTAAAATTGCTAGCCTACCACCTTGATATAAAATAAAAATGTTGTAACTTGCGTAACTTTATGTAACTATACATTGATTCACTCGTATACCAAAATCCATTTGGAAAAAAATCCCACCTGTGTGAAGTGAGGGGCGCTCACTTAGCATTATCTAACGTTTGGATAGTTGGTGTCAAGGTGACGTAATGTTTGCTCAGTAGTTGCTGATGTCTGCTCAGGAGAACAATTAGAGGGAACATTGGTTGCTATGCAGGTCAAGCTTTCTGCCTATTTTGGACAAGGATGGGTTGGGGAGGGACTTAGTGAAGGGCAAATTGACCTCAGGTCTAAATGGGTTCAAAACATTTACTCAAGTGTGTTTCATAAACCCAGTGAACTGACATGACACTTTACTTATAGTACTATAGCCATACTAATAGGCCTGTCACATTTATATAATCACACATCACTTATTTATTACATAATCTAATCGCAATTATTTGAGGTAAAAAAAAGCTTTTTAAGTTTAAAATGATTAAATGTCAGTCATTTATTTTTATACATTAGTCGTATCTGCAATTTTTGATTACGAAGCCTTTAAGGCAATCTGAAATGTAATTTATATTCATATCAAAGCTCAATGCCAAAAAAAGAATAACACAATTAAATCGTAAATTGCAATAATTTGTATGCCAATTAATCGTCAACTTAAATGTGTGATCGTGACAGCCATACCCAGTGCACTGGACCAGAAGGCCCTGAAATGACACGTGCTAACCAGTGGGAACTTACTGCTGGTTGCGGTTCTGCTGCTGGACCTGTTGGATCTGCTGGGGTGCAGGCCTCTTGCGAGACGGGTCCATGACCCCAGGCATCCCAGGGCGGGACACGGGGCTGTTGCCATATCCCGGAGGGCCCATGGCCGGTCCCTGGGGCGTCATGCGGTTGGATGGGGGCATGCCAGGTCTCTGGATAGGAACCAAAGATTTCGGTCAATTTTCGGGGGTGAGCAGCTCCATTTGCTGGAGCAATGTGGTGGTCAGGTGTCCCTTCTCAACAGCACCTCCTCAAGTCCATCAATTGACAGAGTTGAGGGCACAGCACACTGATATAAAAGTACATTTTAAAAAAAAATCAAGATTTGATCATAGACTGGTCTGCAGTCTGGTCTGGAGTATAAGCACGATTGTTAATTTACAATGTGATGGTCCGTGGCGAAAATACAACTTGGCGGGTAATTACAATTTGATACAACGGCTGAAAAAAACCCCCAGAAAGTCCAAACAAAGGCTAAAAAGCACTAAAATGCCTGAGTGCTTCTGTTCAGTAAATTGATTCTTCAAAGTTAATATGCATTGTGCCACACAATGGCAAGGAGCCAGAGGACAAGACACAAAGTCCAACACCCGTTTATATAAACGTAGGTAATCTAGGTATAAAAAGTTTATATGCTTGCATCGGTAATCAGCAACAGAGCAAAAGAAAACATGGAATGTCTAGGCAGCAGAAGTCAAAAGCCCAAACCACACCAAAGGGTCAGGTTGGGAGTGGGACAAAACGTTTTTTTAAGGTAGATCACACCAATGCAACTCATTGAAACTCAACTCCCAACCCGACCCTTTGGTGTGGTTTGGGCTTAACACAGACGATAAGTGGAAGAAAAAGAATGACTGAAAGCCATGTACCATTTGTACAGAAATGGTCAATCATAGATGGGCTTCTACCACAGCAGCTACCTTATAGGGTACATTTGTGCATGCCCCTTTCACAATTTGCATGTCAAGTAACTATTGCAAAAAAATAGACAATACTCGCCCACCCACCCACCCACCCCTCCAACTCACCACAACATCTGATAGGAATTCAAACAGACGGCTTCGTGTGTCTGACTGCATGACACGTGTGTGCAGATAAAAGCCGCAGATGAATGACAAATTACTGATCTCCCCTTTTCTCTTCAGCAGACACTCGTGTTGTACGTGCAAATCTCAATCCAGAGAGGCTAAGGCAACTTCCGAGTCCCTCCAGTCCACCTCTCTCTCTCTCTGTACAACAGCTTCAGTTAGACACTGCCCTTCGGTTGGAGGGTAGGTTGGAGAGAGAAGAGAGCGAGATGGATGTACATTGGACACCAGTAGCCCATACACTGGCAGCTGACTTAAAAAGGTATTTTTTATTAGGTTTATTATGATGATCAGCTATGCTGTCAAAATGTGACTACTTAAAAACAGCACCCAGTTTTCCTAATTTTTGTGCTCTGTTTTTCAGAGCGCAAATCACATCTATGCTCAGCTCTAAAGATACCGTAGTGATTTGACTATTGCTTGACGGCATATAAAAGTGGAATACTAACTTACTATATTTGATTTTGACAGAAATGTTTACAGTTTAGGCTGCAGTGAAATGGGCACAACCATACATACACTCAACAGAACATAAAAAATGCAAATAAAAAAAAGTGATGTGTAGTGTAGTGCACGCCTGCACAGGAACGATAGAATGTGCCAAGAGAAATTCCATGAAATTCATTCAGCACTCTTCACACAGGAGTATGAGGCTTTCTCGATTATGTTGCCACAGCATGCTTTTGTGTGTGTGTGAAAGCAGTCAAGGACAGGGGAGAAAGTGGAATCATTTCACAGAAGGTTGCTCTTAGAATGTCAGTAAGCTGCAAATGAAAAGAGGTAAATCCAAGGCAAGATGGTTATCCTAGTAGCTGACAGCATGTCTACTTTAAAGGGACCTTTTTTGCTAAAAAATATATATGTTAACACTTAGACCGCTATCATTTATTGAAAAATTAGGATCTAATTCACGCCAGCATTTTTTTAATTTGAGCTCTTATTTTGAAAAGCCGCCATTTCCGGTCCACAACCGGTAGTCCTATGTTAGGAGTTTTCACACAGCTGGGTGGGCCTTGTTTACAATGTGAATCCAGGCCGGAGCTCCGGAGAGCTCTAGATTGTCAGCTCTGTGCCGTCAAAGAAACGCCGTTTTGACCAAAAATGCCATCTGGGACAAGGAATAGGAGATACAGGCGATTGAAAGAAATGGATAGAATGGATGCTTATGGCGACGACGATCTAAGATGGGCGATCCAGTGCTGCGCTAACAACACAGCTAGCTAACCGGCTAACGTGAGTAGCATGTTGGCTCGAGCAATCGAACGCGCTATAAAAGCTCAATTGCCGAAGGCCGTCGGCAATGGCGTTAAGCGCCAGTATCAAAATTAGGCTTCAATTGACTTTAATCTGTGGCAAAGGCGCGGAGGGTGTTAATGACGTTAATGGGACCCTTTTTGCTAAAATAAAGTTAATGACGTTTAGAAGATCTAGAACACTTTCCTGGGGGTCTGTATGTGTGTACTATGTGGTTTTAGATATTTTAGATTTTAGCAGTGAGCCCAGTGATGTCATATAGAGTATAAAGAAGGATAGAGACTGAACTGGCGTGAAGCTCCCCCCCCCCCCCCCCCCCCCACGCAATTCATGTCAGTGGAAGTTGCTCAGTGGCGTTTTGAAGCACCCGGAAGAGCCTTCTACTTCCGCCTTTTTTCGATTTGGGCACCAAAATTTGGTGCCCAAAATGCGCTCAACGTTAAAGCCCAGCTGCACGGGGTTTCCTCATCATACTTCCACGGGTCCGCCTGCAGTCCCTCCTCTTACCACTAGGGCCCAGTGCTTCAACGTTGGAGAGGCTCATTGGCCCCTTGGATGTCATGGACACTGGGCTCACTTCCTTCCTGGACTACAATTCCCATAATGCTTTGGTGCACTGCTCCTCCTTGTGGATAGGGGGAGGGCTGTCAGACAGTACCGGGCGACAGCCAGACACATTTTCCGTTAGTGCATTATTTGTCCATGGGCCTCAATTTGACTATGACCTAAATTTTGAGGTCTGGGCTTACGCACGTGACGTCATGAACGTCCGTCCACCTCCATGAAAGTGCTGCAATTCCACATTTCTCCAGTAGGTAGTGGTAGCTTCAACGTTGGATAGCCTTACTGGGGGGTTTAACCAAGGGGCCAGTGAGGCTATTCAACGTTGAAGCACTGGGCCCTAGTGGTAGGAGGAGGGACTACAGGCGGACCCGTGGATTCATGACCGGGAAACCCTGTGCAGCTGGGCTTTAACATTGAGCGCTCGGTTGCACTTCCGCATTTGACCACCAACATTTGGTGGTCAAATGCGGAAGTAGACGTTCTGAGACGGTACTTCCGGCAGTCTTCAGGGTGCTTCAAAACGCCACTGAGCAACTTCCACTGACATGAATAGCTGGGGGGGGGGGGGCAGAGCTTTGCGCCAGTTCAGTCTCTATCCTTTTATATACTCTATGGGTTTAACCCATTGGACAAAAACCTTCTCATCTGTGTCCCCGGTTAAAGGACCACTTCACCACTTTTCAACCTGCTTTCATATAATTTGTCCTCACTAATGTTCATGATAAAATGCCACAATTTTTTTCTACTCAAGTCTGTCTCATATGGCTGTGGGCAGTTCAGAAACTCGTCCCCCAGTGACATCATCGATGGGGAATCCAAGCTAATCGAAACTGCAGGCTTACTATTCGTGAAAAGTTGCAATGCGATAATGGAAGGCATCGTTCTCACGATAATAAAATCTAAATATAAAAAAAAATGAACTGCCCACAGTCCTCCTATGAGGCACAGAAAATTGTGGTATTTTATCATGAACATTAGTGAGGACTAATTATATGAAGATAAGTTGAAAAGTGGTCCTTTAATGTAAATTTGCAGCCCACATCATTGAGAGAGAAAGAAAGTTTGGGGATCCCTCCCTGCACAATATTGCTGACTGCACAAACTAAAGAAGATACCCGTCGCTTGCTCCCACTAGTACTAGTTAAACCGAATACCAGCCAGGAGGAAAGTGTTATAAAGTGTTACCAAAATAGAAATATAAAATAAATTACTAGCGTCTGCATAACATCAGCTTGCATTATAGTAAAGCGTACTCCAGCATCCAACTAGTAGCGCAAGCTATTCCCTGGAAAGAGGGCAGTGCATGTTGTGTTACATAAAACGGTTACCATAACAGCATGCATGTCTGCTAGTGGACTAAATCAATCAATGAGGTCAGCATCCTGCACAACAGTTAAGATTGCATCAAACAATCAAACTACTCAATAAAGCAAGCATAGCTCGGCAAATAAGAGCGCTATGCAAGTTTGTTAGCTAGGCTAGCCGGGCTAAGTTATTTGGCTAACTAACCTAACTACTAGCTGGCTAGTAGCTGCTAACCCGAACCCAGTTCCAAACTACAACCCAATAGAACGTGTGATCAGACCGAGCAGGGTGTTTGTGTCCATTATAACAGTTGTATTGTAACAGAGCCTCCAGCTAGCATCAGTAGCGCCATTAGCTCCCTGACAAAAGCAGATTGGAAAGGCTTTGTTCTTTGCAGACATGCTCCATGGATGGAGTGAGTGAGTGAGTGAGTGACGGTGGCTCACCGGGTATCCAGGCCCTGGCATCGGGGAGCGGTACATGTGGTTCTGGCCGCCCGGCGAGGGTCCCATCCTCCCGGTGGGAGTCCCGGGTCCCATGCCCGGTCCTCCGCCCGGTACCGGAGGTCCAGGTCCCATTCCGCCGCCACTGCCTCCCGTTGGGGCCGACTGAAAGCCACCTCTAGCCGCCATCTCTCCTCCGAATGGTAGCAGCACCGCCGGGGGAGAAAGAAGAAACTATCGCGATACTACGGTGACGGGCTGCAGACGAGACGCGTGAGCGTTGATATGTGAGCGCTGCTGTGTGAGGAACGCGAGAGAATTGATTGATTGATTGAAATATGTATTAACCGTTTGCAGAATTACAGTACATTTCAAGCACAAACTCAATACAAAGGCTGTTAACTGTGAGTGGACGACCCAATTAAGCATTACACTTGTTTACAAGAGGGTCCACCATGTTCAATTCATCAAAACATTTAGAGACGTACAAATAGACACTTCTATATAGACAAAGAACAGAACAGGAATTCATCATAATGGAGGTAAAAAGGGAAAAGAAACATATACAGTGAGGGAAAAAGGGGGGGGGGGGGGGGCGGTGGGGGGGGATTCAGATTTTATGGGGGCCAGTTTGTGAGGTGGGTTCGGGGGGTGAGGCCAAGTAGGAGCCTGACCAGTTTGTTTTGGGAAGTCTGGAGCCTAGTTTTAAGGGCCTTTGAGGTGCTGTGGTACCAGGAGGTTCATGCATAGTCAAAGAAACCTTGTACGAGGGCTCCTGATAAGGTCTTCAAGGTGTTTTTGTTGAGAGATCCTGTAAAGGAATCTTGTTCTTTGGTTGAACTAAGCAACCCTAGGAAAACAAGCCCGATTGATTGATTGATTGATTGATTGATTTTTATTTCACAGTATGTAGAATGGGTATATACATTTCATGATTTCAAACGCACAAGTCAATACAAAAATTGCTACTTGATGAAGTAGCATGATGAAGCAAGCACTGCAGTGCACTAAGACTTGTTTACAATAGGGTCCACCATTTTCAATTCATCAGAACATTTAAAGATGTACAATATATTACACTATATTACACAAAAGAAAATGGGATTTATACTCAAGCCGTGACCTATATACATCGGTCCTAGTCTCCTAGCCATTGTTCACATGACGACGACAGTCATGTTTCAAAATGGTAAATGGTGCATTTATATAGCACCTTTATCCAAGGCGCTTTACATATAGTGTATTACATTCACCCATTCACAGTTCACACACACATTCATACACCGATGGCGGAAGAAACCATGCAAGGTACAAACCAGCACAGTCTTGCTCAAGGACACTAACTCTGGGGGAGCCCGGGTTCGAACTGGCAACCTTGCGGTTACCATCCGGCCACTCTACCCCTGAGCCACTGCTGCCGTTTCAGGCCTACATCGGTCCATGACCCACAAATGGGTCCTGACCCACTGTTTGGGAAACAGTGGTGTAGAGGAGAGGAGAATTCTAGGACGGACAGACCGCTTTTATATTTCAGATTTATAGGCTATTCATAGGCCGACATAAAAAAAAGATGTGTTTCCCATTTTAAATAACCCAGATTATTGTTGTACTTGTACAACAATGCTTCCCTTTGGCAAGATCATCCATGCAGCATCACAATGAGAGTTTCCATTGTTATGCTGATGATGGAGGCTGCAGCTGTCAGACAAGCCAAATGCCATGAGCGTCCTCGCTGCCTTTCTAGCCGACATCAATAAATGGATGGACAACTAAAAAGGAGTGCTCTACGGAGCGCAAACCTCCGTCGGAGGAAATTCTGTTATTGCATGTAATGTAAGTAACCATATTGTTAGTCTCCTTCATAGCACGATGAAATACCAGGAGGCACAGCTTGATGCAGTAGCTTGAAATTCTGTCCCTCTGTGTGTGTGTGTGTGTGTGTGTGTGTGTGTGTGTGTGTGTGTGCGCGCGCGCCGCGTGCGTGCGTGTGTGTGTGTGTGGTGTTTGTCTGTCTGTCTGTGTGTCTGTGTGTGTGCGTGCGTGCGTCAGGCACGTGCAGAGGGGGGGGGGGCTAGGGGGGCTTGAGCACCTGCCCTTTGCAGAAAGTGCCCTTTCCCTAAAAAAAAAAAAAGAAAATGTTTTTTTCTTCTTTTCTTTTTTTCTTTTTTAGGGAAAGGGCACCCCCAATAAGGGCTTATGTGGGGGGCCAATACGGGCTTGTGTGGGGGGCAAACAAGGGCTTATTTGGGGGGCAAATGAGGGCTTATATGGGGGGGGCAATAAGGGCTTGTGTGGGGGGCCAGTAAGGGCTTGTGTGGGGGGGGCAATAAGGGCTTGTGGTGGGGGGCCAATAAGGGCTTGTGTGGGGGGGCAATAAGGGCTTGTGTGTGGGGCCAATAAGGGCTTGTGTGGGGGGCCAATAAGGGCTTGTGTGGGGGGGGGGGGGGGCAAATATGGGCTTGTGTGGGGGGCAAATAAGGGCTTATGTGGGGGGAGGCTTATGTGGGGGGCCAATAAGGGCTTGTTGTGGGGGGCCAAATAGGGCTTGTGTGGGGGGCAAATAAGGGCTTATGTGTGGGGGGCCAATAAGGGCTTGTGTGGGGGGCAAACAAGGGCTTATTTGGGGGGCAAATAAGGGCTTATATGGGGGGCCAATAAGGGCTTGTGTGGGGGGCCAATAAGTGCCATTGGCCCTTCAAGACAAACATTTGACAAGTAATGATAATTCCACTATCATAATGAATTATCTGCCAAACTGCCATCAGTCAATTTTAGTTTCAGACTAATGAGAACATATTGCTTATTATACTGTCCAATGACATGAAATGGCACAAGGGACGGACTCCACAAAAAGACCACCCCAAAAATCGGCGCGCGCTATGCGCGCGCACACATGTGCTCTTTTCTGGAGTTTGAGCCCCTGCCCCCTCAGTGCTCTCTGCACGGTTTATTTCTGGTTATCTTTCTGATATGTAAAAATCTGAAAATGTACCATGGCCCCCTTGTGTCCTAAAGCACTGTAGCCTACTTGGTCACATTATGAGGGTTTTTTCTCCTCATGATGCCCTGCCTAGGCAACTGCCTGTTCTAGAAGCCTGATGGGAGGTCCGGCCCTGCTACGACCAATCATATTATGCCAACTGTGCAGACGCCCTCTGATAAAAGCAGCCAAAGGTCTGAAATCTACACACGGCAACAGAGAGACAGACACCAAGAAGAACTCAAATCCATACAGGCTCCACTGACAGAGAGACAACAACCTCAGGCTGATGTTCCAGCTGATTCCTCACCTCCTCTGCCTTCTGGGCCTGCTGGCTCTAGCTGATGTGCAGCTAGTGCAGCATGACAGCTGTCCAATGCTCGGTCGAGACTGGTACAGCTTCAACGGCCGCTGCTTCAAGTACGTCGCTACAGAGATGACCTGGGCCCAAGCGGAGCTGAACTGTTTGTCTCAAGATGCCAACCTGGTGTCCATCCACAGTCTGGAGGAGCACAACTTTGTCCTAAACCTGATCAAGAACTTTGACCCGTCAGAGGAATGGACCTGGATTGGCCTGAGTGACATTCATCAGGAGGGTGCATGGATGTGGTCCGATGGGTGCAAAGTAAACTTCACCACCTGGTTTGCTGATGAGCCAAATGGTGGTGTAACTCACAACTGTGTGCATACAAGCTGTATGAAAAAATGGTGTGACTATGACTGTTCTAGTCGACCTCAAGCTTCTGTTTGTGCATCTCGTATAGTCTGTCCCTAAAGACTGGATTGTCTGATTCTAACCCACTGACTTGTACTAGTCTGCAGGATAATAAATTTACTTTAAATGTATTCATGTGTTTAGTGGTATAATTTCACTGTGTCTGAGTGTCTCCATTGCACAGAACATACTCATGAAACAATGTTAGAGGAATTCTCTCTCTCTCTTCCACGGGTGGGCTACTTTGCTGACGGAGGGCTACTACATTTACACACTTATTCCAGGGGGCCACCTTCCATATATATTATATATTCGTGAATCAATTCCCACCTCATCACACAAAAGTAGCAAAAATTAGCCGATCTGACTTGAATTGGAATCGTGAAAAGTAACAATTTATTTTAATTTCAAATGCATTACCCCTGTTGAAGGAGGGACACCCGCACACTGCCACTTACTGGTTTCAGAGATTTTTATTAAAGCAAAGCAAGCAACGTTTCGGTCTTGCGACCTTCCTCAGGCTTAATTCAAGAATGGGCTGACATTGTCACTAAATACATTTCAAACAGTCTCAACAACCAATCAAAATGCATGTAATTATCTCAACAATTAACAGCTGTGAAAAACCTTGTCATGTGACTTGTCATGTGACTTAAGGTGCAGTGTTACTGTGAACATTCCTCATATATCATTGTCAATAACAGAAAACAACAATACAGGGAAAGAGAATTATACATAAATGTCATGCCAGATAACATACAAGGAAGACAGTTAGATAAGCAATTAAATGTCACATAAGATCCTACTCTGTAAGAGTGGAAAAGAATAAAAGAATTAAAAACATAGCAACTGAAGTGCCTATAATACAGACTGGTCAAGAAGTTCAGATCAACAGCTTTTATAGCATAACATTTAATAGGAGTTCATCATTAAGCCCTTTAGGGTGTAAGGTTTGTAGAGTGTGGATCCAGTAGGCCTCACGTTTTTTTAAAAGGGTGTCGTGGTTACCACCTCTTCTTGGAAGTTTGACTTGTTCTATACCAACAAAACGAAAAGTGGAGATGTCATGTTTAAGATCATTGAAATGCACTGCAACAGGGTATTCACGGTCATTTCTTCTGATCGAACTCTTATGTTCACTCATTCTCTGTTTTAACTGTCTAGTAGTTTTGCCTATGTACGCCAAACCACAAGGACATTTGATCATATACACCACATGGGTTGACACACAAGTAATAATACTGTTGATCTTGAACTTCTTGCCAGTATGAGGATGATTAAAAAAGGAGATCTTGTGAGTATTACCACACTGGACACAATGACCACATGGATAGTTTCCCTGTGGGAGAGGACTTAACAGGGTCTGTCTGAGTGAGACCTGGGGAGATTGAAAGTCAGAGTGTACAAGCTGATCCTTTAGATTCCTACCCCGTTTAAAGGAAAATAGGGGTGGGTATTTAAATAGTGTAGCCAATTCAGGGTCAGAGGTTAAAATATGCCAATACTGTTTAAAGATAGCCTTTATCCTATTTGAATAAGGAGAATATGTAGTAACACATGTAACTGAAAACTTCTTCTCTTTTTTCTGAGTAGTTTTCAAAAGCTCAGAACGAGGCTTATTTAAAGCTAATGTGTACGCTTTGTCAATACATTCAAGTGAATGACCTCTTTGGACAAACTTGGCTTTCATCTCAGATGATTTATCAATAAAATCCTCATTAGAGGAACAAACTCTTCTCAGTCTGTAAAACTGACTAATGGGTAAAGACTTGATGAGAGCGGGGGGGTAAATGCATTACCCCTGAAATGACACATCGTGAGCTTGTAGATCTGCTATTTTCTAAACATTCTTATACATTTAAAAACTTGAATTGGCACATAATTCAGCATAACGAGTATACTTTCCACTTTTAATACTTTAAGTATACATTTTGATGCCAGCCCAATACTTTTGTACTTTTACTCGAGTAACATTTTGAATTAAAACTTTTTTCCACGTCTGACCTCAGCTGAGGAGACCAGAGTCCAGACCTCTGGACTCTCAGTGTAGAGACAGTGTAAACCACAGAGGTCACCGTGTCCCAGTATAGAGACAGTGTAAACCACAGAGGTCACCGTGTCCCAGTATAGAGACAGTGTAAACCACGGAGGTCACCGTGTTAGGCATGATGTGACAAACTGCTGCTGTAGCACTCACATCTGACATTGGATATAGTTCAAAGTCTGACTGTCCATGAGAGTGAGAGAGGGACATTACATTACAGACGCTTTTATCCAAAGCGACTTACAATAAGTGTATTCAACATAGGTAGGGAACAAAAACTACTAATCACCAGAAGTCTTTAGTGCATTTTCTGCAAAAACAAGCAACCAAGAGTATACCTAGCGCTAAGGTAAAAGTGCAATATATCAGCTACCTATTTCCTTAAACAGATGAGACAAAATAGCTAAATCAAATGAGCATGAGCTAAAACAATTAAGTGTATCGACTAAACAAGATCCAATAAACAATACAACAATAGAAAACAAGCGTTCGTACAACTAGTTAACAACAAGTAGGTCAGGCAGAGAGGAAGGGTAGTGTTTCCTGAAGAGGTGGGTTTTCAACCTGCGGCGAAATATGGGCAGTGACTCTGCTGTCCTAACAACAACAGGGACGCACGCACGCACGCACGCACGCACGCACGCACACACACACACACACACGTATGCTTAAGTATATAAGTGATCTCTGGTCTGCTACTGTTTTTCTCTTCCTTGATGTTTACCTTGATGACTGACTTCCAGCACCTGGCCTAAATGTAGGCTTTGAGATGCGCACACAATCCTCTCTGTGAACTGCTACTGTGGTTCCCTTTATTGACCAGTTGTGTCAATCACCTCTGAATTAGTGCATTGATACATTCTCCCTCTCTCTCTCTCTCTCTGTGTGTGTGTGTGTGTGTGTGTGTGTGTGTGTGTGTGTGTGTGTGTGTGTGTGTGTGTGTGTGTGTGTGTGTGTGTGTGTGTGTGAGACTGTGTGTGACTGTGTGTGTGTGTGTGTGTGTGTGTGTGTGTGTGTGTGTGTGTGTGATCTGTACATGGACCAGGCATTCCAAGATAAACATTCTAAGTACCAACCAGGCACGTGCAGAGGGGGGGGGGGGGGGGGGGGGGGGGGGGCAAGGGGGGCTTGAGCACCTGCCCTGCAGAAAGTGCCCTTTCCCTAAAAAAAAAAAAAGAAATGTTTTTTTCTTCTTTTTTTAGGGAAAGGGCACCGGGGGGGGGGGGGGGGGGGGTGTGATGTGGGGGGCCAATAAGGGCTTATGTGGGGGGCCAATAAGGGCTTGTGTGGGGGGCACACAAGGGCTTATTTGGGGGGCAAATGAGGGCTTATATGGGGGGGGGGCAATAAGGGCTTGTGTGGGGGGCCAGTAAGGGCTTGTGTGGGGGGGCAATAAGGGCTTGTGGTGGGGGGCCAATAAGGGCTTGTGTGGGGGGGCAATAAGGGCTTGTGTGGGGGGCCAATAAGGGCTTGTGGGGGGGGGGGGGGGGCAAATATGGGCTTGTGTGGGGGGCAAATAAGGGCTTATGTGGGGGGAGGCTTATGTGGGGGGCCAATAAGGGCTTATTGTGGGGGGCCAAATAGGGCTTGTGTGGGGGGCAAATAAGGGCTTATGTGTGGGGGGCCAATAAGGGCTTGTGTGGGGGGCAAACAAGGGCTTATTTGGGGGGCAAATAAGGGCTTATATGGGTGGCCAATAAGGGCTTGTGTTGGGGGCCATTGGCCCTTCAAGACAAACATTTGACAAGTAATGATAATTCCACTATCATAATGAATTATCTGCCAAACTGCCATCAGTCAATTTTAGTTTCAGACTAATGAGAACATATTGCTTATTTTACTGTCCAATGACATGAAATGGCACAAGGGACGGACTCCACAAAAAGACCACCCCAAAAATCGGCGTGCGCTATGCGCGCGCACACATGTGCCCTTTTCTGGAGTTTGAGCCCCTGCCCCCTCAGTGCTCTCTGCACGGCCCCGTGCGTGCGTGCGTGCGTGCGTGCGTGCGTGCGTGCGTGCGTGCGTGCGTGCGTGTGAGACATACACAAGGGTGTAAACCTAATCTACAGTTAAAAAGTTAAACGTTTAAAATGTCTTGACAACAAACTAGAACTACTTGGGAAGGTGCTGACTCAACAGAAACCTGCATGGGAGTTATCTTGAATGCTGACCTCAATTTTCAATCTCATAGACAAGGTGACCAATACTGCATTTTCTCACATAGAAACAAAGTAAGACCTCCCTTAACTCACCAAGATGCTGGAAAACGGATTCACTCTTTTATCTCTTGACTATGCTGCTTTTTACCAGCCTGTCTGATACTGATAAACTACAAGTTATTCAGAACACTGCTGCTAATCTGCTAAAAAACCCAATAAAAGATAACATACTACACCCATTTGTGCTATACTCTGCAAGTCTGCATTGGCTCCTTCATGATGATGATTTCCTGTTTTTTGGCTATATAGAAGTGTATATTTGTATGTCTCTAAATGTTATGATGAATTGAACAAGGTGGACCCTCTTGTAAACAAGTCTATAGTGCTTTATTGGTCGTCCACTCACAGTTAACAGTTTTTTGTATTGAGTTGTGCTTGAAATGTACTGTAATTCTGCAAACTGTTAATTAATACTTCAATCAATCAATCAATCAATCAATGGCTTCCAATTTAATGTTAAACTCTTATTACTTGCAAAGCTTTAAATGGCCTATAGCACCTCACAAATAGCCACTTGCTAAGCCAGTGCAACTCATGCACTAAAGAATAGATTAGATGTTTTGTTAAAAGGTTAAAGCATATATTATAGTAGGCCTAACCATTCATTCCAATAGAATGCTTGTTCAGTAACAGGGGTCTCCCTGTGTTTACATTCAAACCATTTCTGCTCTTTTCTATCACTTGCAATGTCACTTATCCTGTAAGCGTATCCTGTATGAGGTCTCTCTCCTGATTGGATGAACTTGGTAGAATAATTACTTTTTTACGAATACGTTGGAGAGATGGGGGAGGTCGCTGTTATTGAACAAACACCCTATAGCAATTATTTACTATGGGAAGTTGGGGATATAGAACCATTTACAATATGTGTAAAGTACACACACACACACACACACACACACACACACACACACACACACACACACACACACACACACACACACACACACACACACACACACACACACACACACACACACACACACACACACACACACACACACACACACACACACACACTAATCACAGAAAGTGCATATAGAGAACGCAGTCAGACTCAGGATACAAGTTAAACAAGTGGAATTGTAAGTGATGACACAAAGAAATGAGCAGACAGACAAGATTGGAACTGGAACACTATAAAAAATTAAGCTGATACATGGCTACTCTCCCCTGATTGGCAGCAATGATTATTATCAGAATATAATGATTAACTTTTTTGTTTTGTTTTAACCTTTAATTTAGATTAATTTGCATAATTAGGTAATGAATGGCCCATAAACGTTCAACAGAACCGAATTGGGTATGCAATATGGGTATTATTTCGTTTTTGTAAAGGTGGTTATAGGTCATTGAATATGCTAATAGAGAATTAACCTTCCTCTAGTTAATGTGTGCAACTTACAGTCCAACGTGCATGACGGTTAGACATCAACTTCTTCCTCATCAAAATAATTCTTGGAGTTGATTAATTTTCTCATTGTTGCAGAATGCAGACAGATGTCCCTTGAGTCATTTACAAAACATTGTGCGAGCCAGGTTGGCTTATGCACAGCTTATGGAGTATCTGCTGCATGTTGGTGGCAGAGAGCAGAACTTTGGTATTTTAGATGTTGTCTTTATCCCAGTCTGTCATCCATACCTCCACCCTATAGCACCGGTCGTTGAGGTAACATCATCAATACATCAATGAATTGTGTTGCAATGGGATATGACAGCTTCTATGTCTGTAAGAGCCATTTGAGCCTCCTTATCATCTCTGTGATGTCACTACAGGCCAATGCCAGTTTATCAATCAAGGCCTAGGTTGCCATAGTTACAGGGAGGGTATTTAACCCTGTCCCTAATGAATTGCAGGTGTTGCTGATAGGAGGCAAACTGTTTTCTGACTGTGCAGACAGGGACTGTTGCATTCACCACGTTTGACTGTTTGTTATTTATGTTATTTGCATTCAAAGTATAGGATTTTGTAAGGTAAATAAATATAATTGAATATCCACTCAACGAACATTCTGGACCTCAGTTCTTCACAGCACACGTCTAAACTGCATCCTCAACCGTCGGCAGCCAGTAGCACCTAATATAGGGATTTAGGCGCTACAATGTCTATACTGTTAAATCCCCAAGCAAACATAGGCTGCACGTGACAGTGACACCTTGAACAGTTTTCCACATTTTCCCCTTTGCCTATTCAAGTTTCATCATGTTTATTAGAAAACATTCACAGTATGCATTATGATGTTTCTTACAATTTAATTCAAGAGGACCGCTCAATAATAAAAAAATGAAAATCCAGTTCCGAACAATTCCATGGTGCATTGGAACTTGGTCGCATCTAGTCACAGTGCATGAACTGTAATAGTTGATCAACAGCAGACATACCTGTTAGTGTTACCTATCCACTCCGTGCATTGTATAAGGCCTTCACAAAGCGCTCCAACCTTTCACGGTCAGCTGCTGCAGTCCTCGACCATGATTTCCATCCTGTTTCTGTCTGCCGTTGTTGATTTCCAACAGCAGACATATCCCAAGCAACAAAATGTATTTGTGCTTGCTATGGCATTGATGCTACCTCAATGGCCCGGATGGCAAATAGCACGGATGGCAAAGACAGGGAGAAAGAAAATAATGCTGTAAAAATGCTGACCCCACTGACTATGAGTTCCAGCCAGTCACATTACCAGACTAGAAAAAGTGCCCTTCTGGGCACAGGTCTCCACCAGGAGGATAGGACTGTGTGAGATGTTTGGCAAAATGTTTAGGATTAATATAAACATGTTTTTTAGGCATTTTGTTCCAAAAATGTGTTTTGCAAAAATCAACCTGTTGGTGGCGCTATAACAGGCCAATGTGAAAAGGGTGGGATATATTCCTCAGCCTAGTAAGAAAATGTGTGAAAGATTTCACGTAAATTGCATGCTGCGTTCATGATTTGAGGCTTTTGTTCAAAACGGGGCAATCTTGCAAACTGTGAAAGCTAATTATAGCCAATTAGGATGGAATATGAAATATCGGACAGATCCGACTTGAGCACATGACCATAGAGATAGTGTGTAACGATTTGAGATTTTTGGACAGAATCTGGAGGAGTAATATCAAAAAATGTGTTTTACAAAAGTCGGCCTCCTGGTGGCGCTATAAAAGGCAGATGCGGAAAATGCAGGTCAACGGTTTGTCCTTGGCCTCTAGGGAGTGTGCATGCAACGTTTCACGCAGATCGGTGCAGTTTTAGGTAAAACATGTGAAAAGCTGCCTCATGGTGGCGCTATAACAGGCCGTTCTGGAAAATGTGGGGCAGAGGTTCATCGTTGGCATCCAGGGAGCGTGTGTGCAAAGTTTGGCATCGACCGGGTTAACGGTGCCGGAGATTAGCTGGTAACGGACGGACGGAAGGACACACACACGGACGGACACACACACGGACGGACACACACACACGGACGGAGTGCAAAACATACTCTCTCCCCATGCCTTCGGCCTGGTGGAGACAACAACCTGCACCATACTACTATATCTATCATCACTGTGTAAAAGCCAGCCTGGCTCACACAATGTTTTGCAAATGTCAAGGGAGATCTGTTTGCACACATTAACTAGAGAAAGGTTTATTCTCTATTAGCATATTCAATTACCTATAACCACCTTTACAAAAACTAAATATCCCGCAGTAATTGCACACACGACTCGGTTCTGAACGTGTATAGGCCATAAATTACCTAATTATGCAAATTTCTCTGAACAAACTTTTTGCAACAATTTTATATTTCATACACTAGGCCCATGGAGTACAGTTCATTGCATGGCTTGGTTGAATGCTTGATTGATTTAATTCATGTATTAAGTAGCAGTGTACTAAGCCAGATAATGTATGGCTAGGTGGTCATTGTTGATAGATAAACAAGTAAGACGGCAAACGCGGGAAGCGAACGCAGCTCGTAAATTGCAATAACAACAATTAGAATAAATTACGTACTTAAGGTTTTTTTTAAGTTAAGTTTTTTTAAATTAAATGTTTTTTCAAGTTATTTTTTTAGTGTGTGTATGTGTGCGTGCGTGCGTGTTTCTTTTTTAGGTTTTTTTTTTTAAAGTTTTTTCTTTAAGTTTTTTTTTAAGTTAAGTTTTTTTTTAAGTTAAGTTTTTTGTGTGTGCATTTTTCCTTTTTAAGTTTTTTTTTTAAGTTAAGTTTTTTTTTAAGTTAAGTTTTTTGTGTGTGTGCGTTTTTCCTTTTTAAGTTTTTTTTTTAAGTTAAGTTTTTTTTAAGTTAAGTTTTTGTGTGTGTGCGTTTTTCCTTTTTAAGTTTTTTTTTAAGTTAAGTTTTTTGTGTGTGTGCGTTTTTCCTTTTTACGTTTTTTTTTTAAGTTAAGGTTTTTTTAAGTTAAGTTTTTTTTTAAGTTAAGTTTTTTGTGTGTGCGTTTTTCCTTTTTAAGTTTTTTTTTTAAGTTACGTTTTTTTTAAGTTAAGTTTTTTTTTAAGTTAAGTTTTTTTTTAAGTTAAGTTTTTTGTTTGTGTGTGTGTGCGTGCCTGCGTGTGTGCGCGTGCGTGCATGTGTGTGTGTGTTTTTGTGTGTGATACAGCTGCGCCCTCTGGTGGTGGGCGGGTGGTGTTACTGCGTGACACACAGACACACAGACAGACACACAGACGTGATCTGCTGGGTCTCATAGTAAATGCTCACTGCGTTCGCAATTACCCTGTCAATGATTTATCTATCAACAACGACCACCTAGAGGACTACATTTCTGTATAACTCCCTATAAAACTAATTGCTCAAGGCTGACAACTAGTGGTCAGCAGGTGGATTCATGAATAATGTATAGACAATATTGTGTGTAGACCAATACAAAAAGAACACTAGTATATACCAAATGTCCCACTCCACGCCTCGGACTATCTCAGCAGAATGTATACGGTACAAGGCATTTTTGTATGATAGGCTACATTGTAAACACTATAAACACTGATGTAGGCACTAGCCTATATCTTTATAATTTCATCACGTAGAACACTTTTGTTAAAAGTTAAACACACCAGGGGTTAATCATCTTGGGGCAAATACTATTAAATATGCGATTTTAATTTCCCTGGTAGGCTATTTAGCACACAATGACTGACATGACATTTATATGCCATCATTTAGTAGCTAATGGACTAACATAACCTTGGCTCCTTTGAAAGCACAATTAGTTTTGGCAGAGCTATGTAAAAGACACACACATGAATGTGCACACACATACTCACACAGCTCCTGTAGTGGCTTCACCATTATGTCCTGTTTATGCCAGGGTCCAGCCACATAATTCATAACACCAACAAACACTTTCTTATAATCTAAATCCTTTGATGTTATCAGAAAAATCTGATGGCATATATACCATCGGTTTGTGTAGTGTAGGCACTACACATAAGGGTGGCGCTATGCCCCCCCCCCCTTTGTGAAATTGGAGTAAGACTGGTTTCAGTGCTATTTGGCATGACCCTCTACCATATTATAAAGTTTCATGAACATGTGACTGACTCTGCATGTATGTATTAGGGGCAAACTTCTCATATACTGAGTTTTTAGATCAGCCTATTGGTCCAAAGTGTGTTTAGAAAGCAAATTGTGCCAAACAATCCCAGTAGATTCGATTTAACTGTTTTTCTGTAGTTCAAAATGGTGCGAGATCTAAATGTCACAGGTCATCATAGGTCCTAATACCACATTTGTTCATATGTGTATTAAAGTTGTATTGCACCGGTCAAACGGTTCATGAGCTTTGCCTGTTCAAAGTTCAACATTTTTCAATTGAGCCAATATGGGCTTCATGTCTAAGCAGGCTGGTAGACAAAACAGGAAAGGGCACACACCAGTGTTGGTGAGGTGGGAATTCCCTGAAGAAGACCTCCTAGGTCGATATTTCTTGTCAATAAATATACAGCATCGTGGCTACGAGTGTGCAGCCTTTTTCTTATTTTCCTGACATAGCACTCTACCATATTGGCAAGTTTCACGAAAACCGACTGCACAGTTAAGTGCTATTTTTGGCGGAAGGAGAAGAAAACAGACAAATACAATAAATGGACCAGAGTCCTTTCGTCCTTAATAAAATGCGTGAAAAATGTAGTGTACAGTAGGTACTTCTGTCCCATTGTCAGTATGCCCAAGAGATGTGGGTGCTGATGGGTCCAGCTCCGGCTGTGCACCTGCAGAGCCGTGCTATTAAAGACAGACGATAGATAAAAAGATTTTGTCTCTCACTTTGGTACTCAACATTTTGGGCGGGAACCCCTTTTGGTGTTTTAAGCATGATGTTATACTTTAGCTATTGAAAAATAGCAGAACTACAAGCTCATAGCTCTACGAGCTTGTAGGTCTGCTATTTTTGAAAAATCGTGAAAATGTGGCGCAAATCTTTGAATATAATGCTTTCACAGTGAATGTTTTTAACTCATATCTTTGCTTCTGGGGGGGGGGGGGGGGCCTGGAACACATCATTTCAGATGGGGGTCAGCGGCCAAATACAGATAATTCTGGGGGTCCTTGACATGAAAACGGTTGAGCACCACTGGCACAGAAACATTGGTGTTTCAGAAAACTGTCAGGATTTAGAAGACATTTTGTAGAATCGTCCTCAGGTCTAAATGGGTTAATTTACAAGATAATAATAACAATACATAAGACTGCTGCAAGAAGGCAAAGCAAAACAAACAAAATGTTTTTTATTTTATATAGGCCTATAAACACAGGCAACATAAACATACAGTAGCTGAATGAAGCTTTAATTATTTAACAAACTACTATAGCCGTTAACTATAGGAAAAAAAGAAAAACTGGCACATCCAGCTGAACGGCAGGACCAACAATGGAATAAAATAAAGAATAGAAGTCTGCACTCCGCACACTAACTTTTCAGCTCCCAGTCAAGGCTTAATGTGTCAAAAAAGAAACATGAATCTAATAAAGCCTTGACTGGGAGCTTCTTGAAAGGTTAGTGCGCTGACTTCAATTATTCTTATACATAGCGTAAAACGCCTTAATTATTTATTTTAACCCATTTTGGGCGGGAACCTCTTTTGGTGTTTTAAACATTGTTAGAATTTAGCTATTGAAAAATAGCAGATCTACAAGCTCATAGCTACGAGCTTGTAGGTCTGCTATTTTTGTGTGCCGCAAAATTGGAATATATATATTTTCAGAACGAACGTTTTTAACTCAAATCTTTGCTTCTGGGGGGACCCTGGAACAACATTATTTTCAGATGGGGGTCGGAGGCCAATTACATATAATTTTTGGGGTCCTTGACAACACCACTGATATAGAGGATTTAGAAGATTCTTTTTAAATTTCGACGTCAGGTCTAAATGGGTTAAAGGTTGTGTAAGTGATATTCTTAATTTATTTCGCTGTGAGTGTTAAATAGCTCCCATTTATTATTCCCTTCCTCCCCAGACACAGGAACAGTTTTGACACATAATAATTTTGGAAATATTAAAATTTTCCCCTTGTTCAGTAACAGGGGTCTCCCCATCTTTCCAGCTCTTAAGTAAAAAAAGAAAAGTACATTTTCAGGTTGGGACTCGGGAAACCAATCTACCGAGAGAGAAGTCATACAGGATAGTGGGATTCTGGGATACACTAGTGAAATTGAAGTGATTGTGGGGGAAAAAGGCACATTGTTTTGTCACATCAAGAACCTGTAATTAGGCGATACACAATGTTTTAAGTCGCTCTGGATAAAAGCGTCTGCTAGTGCTAAATGCGTAACTGTTAACTTGAGAAATCTGCATAGAAACTTTGTCCAACAGCATTCTTCTTCCTCCAAACAAAAAACATCAGAAAACAATTATAGAGCTAAATCACCATGCTTTACATGCTACAGTACATGTGTATCAATCATTTTCGGTGAGAACCGGGGGAGTTTACGTCGCATCGGCCTCTGAAGCGTTTGCTCGAGTGGGGGCTTTCAGAGTCCAGTTCCCTGTGGCGCTTCCTGAGAAGGGATCGGTGAGGGGACAAGGCAAGCGCTGACATATCTCTATTGGCATCCATGTGCATTGTGCACACGCTGCAAAGAGGACCCAAGGGAACAGGTTTTCCCTGAAACTCCATGTCAATCTTCTTGGGAGAGTATCGGATGCTGCTGCTGCTGCTGTCGTGGCAGGTGGAGATGTCAAGAGAACGTCCAGTCCCTGTGGTGGACTGACGTGAGTAGATCTTTGGTTGTGAGGGGCTGTCACTGCAGTGGTGATGCTTCCTTGGTGACGTGGTCAACTTCTGTAGGGATGAGTGTGTAGTTTCAGACCTAGAACTGGTAAATGCTGGGTGTCTGCAATGGCTTTGCCTTTGAGCAGTGTGCAACTTGTGGATTCTGGAGGGTGACTGGCATAAGTTGACCTTTGGTTGTGAAGGACTGTAGTAGTGATGCTTCGTTGGTGACATGATCGACTTCTGTGGGGAAGAAAGTGGAGATGCAGACCTAGACCTGGATTCCACATTCTTCAGCCAAGCTTTGAAAGGACTCTGTCGGACTGGGGAGGAGCAAACAGCAGAGCTATCTGTGACTGTGAATGAGAGTAGAGATGCAGACATGGATTCCCCTGAGTGTTTGGAATGCTTCTGTGGGGAAGCGAATGGTGATGCAGACCTAGATTCCCCTGAGTGTTTGGAATACTTCTGTGGGGAAGCGAATGGTGATGCAGACCTTGACCTCGATTCCGCTAGATGTCTAGAATGACTTCCTGCTGTGTCTGACTTGGGGCTTTGGGAGAGGGCATGGGACATTCCACTTTGGCTTTCCACATTCCTCAGCCAAGTTCTGGAAGGACTCTGTCGGACTGGGGAGGAGCAAACAGCAGAGCCATCTGTAACTGTGAATGAGAGTAGCGATGCAGACCTGGATTCCCCCGAGTGTTTGGAATACTTCTGTGGGGAAGCGAATGGTGATGGAGACCTAGACCTGGATTTCCCCAGGTGTCTGGAAGGACTTCCTGCTGTGTCTGACTTGGGCCTTTGGGAGAGGGCATGGGACATTCCACTTTGGCTTTCCAAATTCCTCAGCCAAGTTTTGAAATGACTCCGTCGGACTGGGGAGGAGAAAACAGCAGAGCCATCTGTGACTGTGAATGATTCCTTTTCATATGCAGCATTGCACGTCGGTAGAGGATGGATGACTTCTCGCCCTGACCTTGGGGACTGACTCCTGAATCCATCAATCGTGAGACGGCCAGACCGGCCAGTAGGCTGATCCCTCTGATGCGGGCTCTCCGTTGGGGCAAGATGTTGTTGCCTCTGTAAAAAGTTAGTGATAAAAAAAGGGTGAATAAGAACGTCAGGCCTGTACTTAGATTCCACAGGGTCTGCCTTTTTTTTACGACACCCAATTTCTGTTTGTTGATCCTGCTGGTTGGCAACGTCGTGCAAATACGTCTGATTCACCCCTTCCCTGGTTTTCCCTGGTGTTAAGTTCATGAGCAATGAGCAGTTGGGGGATCTCTTACGAACGACTTTTCCTTTATTCTTCTTTGGGTTCCTGAGGTCAGGTGCTCTCACCGAGACATCGAGGGTGTGGTTGAGGTGGCTTGCATTGGGTGGAAATCTCTGTCTCCGATACTTCCTCAGCACAGAGTCAGCTGCGTCAAAGACCTGCTGACTATACACAGCCTTGGACAGTTGATCGATCATCCTGGGATAAAGTTCCACTAAAGCGGTGCCGTGACTACTCAGGGTCTTCTCAAGTTCCTCATCCTGGTCCTCAGGCTGGCTTCCCCAAGTCTCATCCAAGAAGCTCTGACTCAGCTGGGTATTGTTCATTCCAGATACACCTGTGACTGTCAGAGACACAAAGAACAAAATAAGTAATGAAATAATACCCAACTCAAGGTAGGCCTGTCACAATTATTACATAAGGCAATTATGTTTGTATAATCATGTCCATGTTGAAAAATTTAACGATGCAAATTTAAAATACAATTGTGGAAATGGCAGATCTGCAAGCTCACAACATAATGCAACGCGCTGTGAGCTTGTAGATCGCCTATTTCCAATATTAATGTTTTTTTTTTTAAGATTATGAAGTTGTCATTATTAGTTATTTGTTACATTATAAGTTATTTGATACATCTGCCCTAACAAGATGATCTAGTCATACTGACCCCAAGTAGCGCTGGCCTACAGCAGCTTCTCAACATATGTACCGAGTATGGCATTGAAAATGATAGCAAGTATATTGCCAGTAAGAGTGTTGTTCTAATTTGTAGAACAAAAGTAACATGAATTGTAAAATATTTCCTGATTTTAAACTTTTAACACTCTCATGTGTCTGTAGTAAAGTAAATTATCTTGGACATTTTATTACAGAACAGATGATGATGATGATGATATACACAGACAGTGCCGCAGGACGTATGCACAGGCAAACACCCTCGATATGTGTTCAATAGCAGTTAAGATCACTTTATTTAGAGCTTACTGTTCACCACTCTACACTGCCCACTTGTGGTCAAGCTACAAAAAAGCAAGTATTCAGAAACTTCATGTAGCGTATCATGAATTAATGATGCCAAGATAATTTTAATCAAAAGGCCTAGAGTCAATACTTTTCAAGCTGTTCTCCAGATTCATGTGTCGCTTGGATGAGTCTGTGAATTGAGAGCATTGTGTCAGTATACTGTGTCAGATACTCTTCGAGCCTTAGGTTAGGAGACATGGGCTAAAAGCCTGAACTTATAACCGTCACAAATGCCTGTCTAATATGTAGGCTACATTTGGACTGTTTTTTATTGTATGAATATATATGTTATTGTGTTTTTTGTCGTTTTTTACATGGTCCGTGAGTCTGCAATAAAGGCATAAATGGTAAATGGTGCATTTATATAGCGCCTTTATCCAAGGCGCTTTACATAGATTGTGCATTACATTCACCCATTCACGCACACATTCATACACCGATGGCAGCGGAAACCATGCAAGGCACCAACCAGCACATCAGGAGCAATTAGGGGTTCAGTGTCTTGCTCAAGGACACTTCGACACCAACTCTGGGCATTCATTCATTCTTACCCTCATGCTGCACAGAATGATTACTGCCAAGATGAGTCTCATCAGCCTCACCCTCCTGCAAAGTGTTGTCCCACTGCTGAAAGTAAGGTAGGTGGAAAAAAAGAAAACACACTTTTAGGAGTGATACAATCTGGTACATTCAGGAAGTTAAAGGATGCTAAAATCACCATCTGATGCTGCCTGAAGTGACTAGTTTGAAAAGCAATGCATGGCATTAGTAACTTCATTCCAAGCCATGGTGTTCACTGCATTTTATGCAGTGTGTTTAGTGCTATGGTGGCAGCGGTGGCCGAACGGATTGCGGAGCGGTCTTGATACCGGAAGGTCGCCAGTTCGAATCAGCGGTCCGACACGTTAAAATTACCACCGCTGAAGTGCCCTTGAACAAGGCATTGAACCACTACGATGAAATGTTTTATGAGCAGGGCCTGGCTGGAAACGAGTTCTTGAGCTTAGCCCAGATACCCTGGGTAAATATAGTAATCATTTCATTTCATTGCTAGCAAATAAACATCACAATTTGTATTTCACTATAATTCTATAGCTTTATGCATGCTGTTTATTTTGGAAGAACAAAAAGTTACCTGAGTGTCACTTGTGTCATGTGCTGAAATGAGAAGAAACACATGGGATGGCATTAAATGTCGACATAAACACAGTTGTAAACATTGGTATAATTAGTTAAAAGTTGACATCTACCTCTCAGTGACTCTTCTCCAAAATCTATGGAAGAAGTCTGAGGAATAAAAGACAAAGTTGAAATCAGTATAGATGACCAGTACCAGTCACATTTTGCATGTCAGTCTTTAAGATCTGTAGAAGGCGTGTGGTGATAGGCTGGTGACATTTAATCAGCGAAGCATTCGTTAGCCCGGGCAGCGCACCCCCGCCTCCCTGTCTCTAATTCCATTAAAATTGCAATATCTATCTCTCTTTTTTCAAAGATATTTAGAAATATACCGTGTAGCAAATATTAGAGCATACATTATTTACATATTACATATAACATTATTTTTATATTGACGACATTGATGAATCCCGTTAACCACATAAGCCCTATTTTATACTTCACAATAGTGTCATGAAGAATAGAGGAAAGGGGCGATCTACAATCTCACCATGTCGCATCACGGTAGCGAGTTGTGTTGCGAGCGTTTAGATCAATTTGAGCTGAAAACTTTTAATATAATTGATTAAAGGTTTGACTAGCTGTTGGAGAGCCTGGGGCCATTTGGGGTTTATGATCCAGTCGGGAGCGGATGATAACTTACGTCATGTTATAGTCTGGTTTGTAGTCGTCAGGCCGGAAGCCCCAAACCGGAATCAGAATTACCCAAATAATTCCCTGCATCCTAACTTTAGGGCCTACCCAATAAAAGCCTTGATGCAGCGTATGAATCTGACAAGTTTCTTCAAGTACTATAATCACGGAAGCACCCAGTGAGGCTAGTTTTAAGAGGCTCCTTAAAAGACACCTGATCAATTACCCCAATTTTAATTTTAATTAATTGACATCATTTAAGGGGATGTCTTGTTTAGTGTTTTTATTTCTCTGTATTTTTAATGTCTTAAATGCATTTGTATTATGAATGTATTCTTTTCAAGATTGTACCTGTAAAACCAACAGACGCTGAGGTTATTTTTATTTGTATTATTTTTTAACCGCCTCGACCGGATCACACGGACGATTAATAGGGGATTCACACTGAGAGGGACTGAATCCGTTTCATTGGAACCGTTTCCGAATACGGTTGCCTGGTCCCCGATGGCCATGATTCACATTGCCCGAGTTCAACAGCGCACCCGGGTACACTTGCATAACACACTTTAATCCAGATGGCGGTGTGCTTGATGGCTGGCGCGCACAGACACTGACCATCAACTCTGCGACATTGTCTCCAATAAATCCAGACACACTGCATTGCCTCTTTGCCGTTATACTACTTCACTGTCAGCCTGCCTGCTATTCACTGTGCCAGTCAGTTCTGTGCTCCAGTGTCGTGTTTGATATTAGTTTGCTATGGATTCTACTTTAGCATTATTATTATTATTATTTTGTTTTACTTTGGAAGTGATGCCAGCTCTTTTTTCTTTTTTTTAAGATTCATTTTTGGCTTTTGTGCCTTTGATAGTTACAGTGAAGACAGACAGGAAAGAGGGAGAGAGAAGGGGAGAGACATGCAGCAAAGGTCGTCATGAACGGGACTCAAACACGCGACTATGTGGCATGCGCCTGGACCACTAGGCCAGCGGGCGCCCCGTGATGCCAGCTTTAATGATAATACATAAAGCTGTTAGGCAAGCAGCAGTCATCAGATGACTAGGAAGAAGGGGGGGTAACTCATATACACACTGCCACACGACTACTGCTACTACCCAAACCTTACATTTGTAAGTGACATCTTCAACTGGCCCTCGGCCTTGCGGATGCGACGACAGTACCCTTCAACATCCAAGGACAGGCCCGAACATGAAATACAAAACACAGAATAACACCAACCACACGTTAGTAGCAGGAACAGACAAGTAAACAACCAATGAGTAATGTACATGTCGGTACAAATCAATCCGAACCTAGAGTGTTCTCACAGCAATAATAATCTCTCTCCAGAGAAAATAAATTATATATATATATATGATAGTGTGTGTGTGTGTGTGTGTGTGATAATAAGTAATTTGGCCTTGAATAAGTCCTTTTTGATTACCCGAAAATGGCAATTTAATGCACATTAAATCATACAACACATGCATTTGGTGCACATTAAATCATATGCCACGATGGAACAGGGCTATTGTATTGGATAGACATTTCACATTTGGTCACCTTTATAGGACGTCTCGTTCAGGTCGATGTTCACATCGTCCTGATACTGTGAATACTGTGAAGTCAATTGGACAAGATTTCAATGTCACTAAAGTTTGTTTCATTGCATGCATAATGATTAAAATCAAATGCAAAGTTCTCAATGTCACTTAAGTCGCTTGCCTTGGATCAAGACTATCATTGATCAAGCAATTAGTACAGTCTGACTACATGACATGTTATTTATGTCACACGAACGGTGTTCCAGTTTGTCTTCACACCCTGTTAACTTCAGACCGCGTCAACTGTCGCCGTCGAGACGACAGATGTTGTTCACAGCGACAGAATGCGTAGCTGTCCGTGTCAATGCCTTTTATTTTATCACAATGTTAAAACATAGTACCGATGTGACAGATTTTTATATTATTATAGTCCGATGCGCCATTCTATTCACAACGTTTTGTAACCATAATCAAATCACAGAGTATAAAACCAGCCATTAAAACACGAAACAGACATATGGTCACTGGGTTAGCCTGAGACCTCAATCACCACACTGATTTCCAATTGATTGATTGATTGAAATATTTATTAACAGTTTGCAGAATTACAGTACATTTCAAGCACAAACTCAATACAAAGACTGTTAACTGTGAGTGGACGACCCAATTAAGCATTACACTTGTTTACAAGAGGGTCCACCATGTTCAATTCATCAAAACATTTAGAGACGTACAGATACACTACTATATAGTCAAAGAACAGAACAGGAGTTCATCATAAAGGAGGTAAAAAGGGAAAAGAAACATATACAGTGAGGGGAAAAGGGGGGGGGGGGGGGGGGGGGGGGGGGGCGGTGGGGGGTGATTCAGATTTTACGGGGGCCAGTTTCAAATTGCAGCCGTCCGTAGGTGCCCTTTGAGAGCGGTTTTGAAGGAGTCAAGGGATTCACATGTCTTAATGACTGTTGGTAGGGCGTTCCACATTTTGGTGGCATAGGAGCGAAAATAATTTAGTCCCTTGTTTGTGCCGAATCTGGGTTGTACATGGTTTGTTGCACTCCCTCTGGTGTTGTGGGTGTGGACTTCCTTAACATTAAGGAAGTATTTAGACAGGTACATGGGTATCTTGGTGGTGTATCGAATCTTGTGGACCAGACCCATTGCAAAATGCTGTACTCTGTCGTCAACCCTAAGCCATTCCAGCCTGTCAAAGTGGGCAGGGGTGAGGTGGGTTCGGGGGTGAGGCCAAGTAGGAGCCTGACCAGTTTGTTTTGGGAGGTCTGGAGCCTTGTTTTAAGGGCCTTTGAGGTGCTGTGGTACCAAGAGGTGCATGCATAGTCAAAGAAACCTTGTACGAGGGCTCCTGTTAAGGTCTTCAAGGTGTTTTTGTTGACCAGTGAGGAGATCCTGTAAAGGAATCTTGTTCTTTGATTTACTTTTTTGATTACGTTGGTGGCCATTTTATCACCGGAAAGATTAGCCTCCAGGATGGAACCTAGGTAGGTAATTTCATCTTTTCATCTAACCAAGAAGCCATCTGCCTTGCTGAGATTACTATTTGATCCGAAGAGAATGGATTCAGTTTTTCCCAGGTGTAAGGATAGTTTGTTATCAGCGAGCCAGGTGCAGATTCTACCGAGTTCAGAGCTGAGGGTCTTTTCAACCTGCAGTTTGTTCTTGTCCCGAGACCAGCAGTGCTGAGTCATCTGCGAACAGGAACAAGTTGCAGTCACAAGCTGATGTCATGTCGTTTACATATATTAGGAACAGTAAAGCCCCTAGTATGCTTCCTTGTGGAACGCCACAGCTGTATATGTTTGTGTGTGGGTTTTTTGTGTACATGTGTAATGTCATGTGAAGAAATGTAAAAAATAAAGTTTACCAAAAAAAAAGTAAATATGACGTGCATGATAGGTTAGAACCGTTAGACAGTTTGTTTATAACTTTATTTATTTATGTATTTATTCATTCATTCATCAATGCGTTTACTTTGACGCATTACATAGGCTGCATAGTTAATGTTCGTGACATAAGTTTACTCATTCATACTCCAATGGTGAATAGTTGCATTTATTAAAAGCTAATGACGTGTTGGTAGACAGTCACAGGAAGAAGGGGTTGTCTTCCTGTCTCATTCTCAACAACAAAACGTGTCTAATTAAGGTCCACACAACGCATGTGTGTCCGTCCGTCTGCCTGACGATTCTTTATCCAGATAAAAATCAGTCACATCGGTATGTTTTGACATTGTGACAGTTGACGCGGTCTGAAGATAACAGGGTCTGAAGACAAACTGGAACAGCGGAGCTAACGTTAGCACTTAGCTTATAGTCTCATAGTCTCATACATACTTTCCTCGTGATTCTGTCCATATCACGCTTGTAGGTCAACATATTTGACGCCATGCCCTCTTTCATCGTGTCGTTCATGTCGTCTATGTTTAAAATAATATAGCAGTTACTGTTGTTGTATTATTAATAAACACTATTAAATAATAATTTAATTGTGCCGATTTGAAAAAGTGGAGCCTCTCGGTCAAAATAGAGAAGAGAAACGTGATTGGTCCAGGAGGAGGTGCCGTAAGGCTTTCGTCGTGGATTGCGTGATTGCGTCATCTTTCTACGACCAATAAACTGGCAGTGCTGAGTGCTGCGCTGTGATTGGTTGAGACTCGCAAAAAACAAAAACACAGTAATGAGGAATCCATGCCGTGATGTGATGTTGATGTTGCTCTCTGAAAAAATAAAACTCACAACCGGTCGCAGCGTGACGCATTGTGAGCTTGTAGATCGTCGTAAAAAGAAATAAATAATCATTCAAAATCAATCATTTATGTCCCAGGTCAGAACAGACTCAGGGCTGTCAAACTGCATCATGGAGTTGGACTCCATAATACACATGTAAAGAACCTATAGGATCTTTGTGTAGTCACTAAAATGTATGGATGCTGTTAAAATCGTTCTGAAACTTCTGAATCAAAATGCATCGTTGCACCACCAGAAGATACATAGGTATCACACTGCATGCTAGCACTGTCCCCCCCAAAGCCCACCCCTTTTTTTCCCTCACTGTATATGTTTCTTTTCCCTTTTTACCTCCTTTATGATGAATTCCTGTTCTGTCTATAGAAGTGTCTATTTGTACGTCTCTAAATGTTTTGATGATTTGAACATGGTGGACCCTATTGGAAACAAGTGTAATGCTTAATTGGGTCGTCCACTCACAGTTAACAGCCTTTGTATTGAGTTTGTGCTTGAAATGTACTGTAATTCTGCAAACTGTTAATAAATTCTTCAATCAATCAAATCAAAGTCTACCAAGCAGATGTAGCAGAAGCTGCATGCAACTAGTTGCCTATCTGCATTTACAGTAGCATTGCTTGCAGCTAATGCAGATGTATGCATGGATGTGATTGAATTTACACATGGAACTTGTTTGTCGCCACGATTGATTTCAATCATTAGATTAGAGTCAAGAGTATTAGAAATGGTCAAACTAGCAATACAATACGTTATGTTGCTTAAAATATTTTTAAATTCATGTTCAGAAGCATCTTCCATAAAACCCTAATGATCTGTGATGTAATAAAAGCCTCAATCTATGACTTCAACTGGTTTAGAATGAATAATAATACCTAAACATAATTTGACATATTGTGCTAAATTGTTTAGGAATCAGTGTCACATGCACTAGTATAGGATCAACAAAGCACGGATTGGCACATGGCCTGTCAAACAACTTCAGTCGTGATATTTGTTTTTGCTTTTATCCCCGTTTACATTATATTTATTACAGGATCCAGTCAGAGCTGTCAACACCAGTGTTGATTTCGTCGACTAAAACTAAGACGAAAAATGTTCGTCGACTGCCTTTTTTTCACTGACGAAAACTAAATGGAAACTAAATGAAAACTATAAGCTATGATGACTAAAACTAAGACTAAATATAGGCTACTAACAATTTCGTCAACAAATAAAAACTGGACTAAAATGTTAGGAAGGGACAAGTGGACATTGGACAAGAGATCCAGTACAAGTAAAAGACACAAGAATATCACTATTTTCAGCAAGTATAACATCAGCCATTACGACGGTATCAATTAAGGCCCGCCAAAACACATTTTAGTCGACTAAATCACCTGTAGATTTAGTCGACTAAAATCTTATGATAATTAGTCGACTAAAACTAGACTAACACTAAAACATTCCAGGTGACTAAAATGTGACTAAAACTAAGTGAAAGCTATTCAAGAGACTATGACTAAAACGAAAATAGAAATTTTGCTGTCAAAAACAACACTGGTCAACACTGCATGGTGGCACCGGCAGGAGATGGATGTAAAGAACCTACAGGATCTGGTGGTCAGAGTTGTCACGGTACTGCACGGCAGCACCAGAGCGGCTGTGACAGCATTGTCACATATTCTGCAGCAACACTGTCAAGGAGTCTCCGAACGGCAGGGTCAATAGGTCGTACTCTCTAAACAGCAGGGTCAATAGGTCGTACTCTCTAAACAGCAGGGTCAATAGGCCGTACTCTCTAAACAGCAGGGTCAATAGGTCGTACACAAACAGCAGGGTCAATAGGTCATACTCTAGTCTAAACAGCAGGGTCAATAGGCCTATCTCACAGCATTTCCCCGCCCCCTTTTTACGTCCCCTTTTGGAGATAGTGGTGTTATTTTTTTTGCGGTCCATAGGCTTCCATGTTAAAAGAGGTATTTTCACAAGCCACAAACTACCGTTTTGTAAAGGTAAGGTTTATTCTACTTATTTGAGTTGTTATACCATTGTGTTTTCTTCATATTATTATCGGTCTTTGACATTTTAACATTAGGAAATGTACTTAGATTCTCCAGAGAAAAAAAGTGTAAATGCCTAATATTAAATGACACCACTATCTACCGGAAGTGGGCGTGGAAAGGGGGCTGTGAGATAGGCCTATAGGTCATACACAAACAGCAGGGTCAATAGGTCGTACACAAACAGCAGGCTCAATAGGTCGTACTCAAACAGCAGGGTCAATAGGTCGTACTATCTAAACAGCAGGGTCAATAGGTCGGACTCTCTAAACAGCAGGGTCAATAGGTCGGACTCTCTAAACAGCAGGGTCAATAGGTCGGACTCTCTAAACAGCAGGGTCAATAGGTCCTACTCTAAACACCCATACATAGGGACAGACAGACATAGGGACACACATAGTGGGAGTGTCTAAGTGGGAGATGCCAAGTCTTAGCTATATGTGAATTGCGGTCGGTTTGTTTGGACATATCTAGGCAGGCAGTCATGTAGGTAAATAAATGGTAAATGGTGCATTTTATATAGCGCCTTTATCCAAGGCGCTTTACATAGATTGTGCATTACATTCACCCATTCACACACACATTCATACACCGATTGCAGCGGAAGCCATGCAAGGTACCAACCAGCACATCGGGAGCAATTTGGGGTTCAGTGTCTTGCCCAAGGACACTTCGACATGTAGCCAGGAGGAGCCGGGATTCGAACCGCCGACCCATGGATCATTGGATGACCTGCTCTACCTCTTGAGCCACAGTCGCCAAGGTGCGACACAATTGAGAGGTTGAGCTTTATAAAGAATTAAAATAATTTTAGAGGCGAGACTAAAACCTATATCAAAGCCTCTGTTGCTGCTCTCTTATTAACTAGTCTGCCCTATAATTATAAACTCCTGAGCAGGATGCAAAGTAGAGCCCAGAGGAGCCTTGCCAAAGTATTATGACAAATGGCTGGGCTTTCTAATTGCTCTGCAAGGTCTGGCAGGATAAAGGAATGCTAAGACTAAAACCATGAGTCATTTGACATGATGGCAGGCATAAGTACATCATATGGGTCTAGGCGGCAGTGTCATTTTCTACTTTAAAGATTCATCCACTTTTCAGAGGCATAAATGGGCCAGCGGTTTGGAAACAGTCTGATGTTGTGATTCAGATGGCACAGTGGTGGAAAGCACAGTACACAGTACACAGTACATTTACTATGTACTGTAGGCCTTAAGTACAATTTTGAGGTATTTGTACTTTTACTTCTACTCCACTACATTTATTTGAAAACCTTAGTTACTAGTCACCTATACTTTTATATACTGCCATTTAAAAATAGCCGATCTACAACCTAACAATGCGTAGCATTGTGACACATTGTGAGCTTGTAGATCTGCTATTTTCAAAACATTTTTTATACATTTGAAATGGGACATTCTGCATAATGAGTACTTAATTTTGGTACTTGAAGTATATTTTCATAGCCAATACTTTTGCACGTTTACTAAAGTACATTTTGAAATCCGGAACTTCTACTTGTAACAGTATTTCTATATTGCAGTATCGATACTTTTACTTTAGTAAAACATGCAAGTACTTTTCCCCGCCACTGCAGAGGCAGCGATTGTATGTCATTTCCCCCATTAATTCCTAAAGGGTGTTGAAGGACAAACGTTCTGTCGCTAAGGGCAACGCTGGCATTATGATATAACGCTTTTCACCATCCAGAAAGTCTATAAAGCCAAAACGGAGTGCATTGCTAGTGGTAGATAATATAACGACAGGACTTGATAAGAGGGCTAAGAGGAAGATAACCTTGCTGATGCATGCATTGAGTTTGATGCCCACGAGCCTTTTGTGCCCATGCACAGCAGGAAACAGCCCAATTCACAGGACTTGGTTGAATTAGGCACAGAGAATGTGCTATTGATGGCCTGGGCCATGGCTCAGCGGTCCAGGCACCTTGGCCAGTAGCCCAAGTCTGGCAGTGTGCAGCGGGCTCGACTCCTGATCCCAACAGTCTTTGCTGCATGTCACCCCCCCCCCCCATCTCTCTCCCCATTTCCCGTCAGCCTACTGTCTGTCCCTCTATACAAAAATAAATAAAGGCAAAAGTCACAAAAAAACATTAAAAACTAGAAAAAGTGCCCTTCTGGGCACAGGTCTCCACCAGGAGGATAGGACTGTGTGAGATGTTTGGCAAAATGTTTAGTAGTAATATAAACATGTTTGCCTTGTATGGCAATTGGATGATTTGAGGTATTTTGTTCCAATCAACCTGTTGTGCAAAAATCAACCTGTTGGTGGCGCTATAACAGGCCAATGTGAAAAGGGTGGGATATATTCCTCAGCCTAGTAAGAAAATGTGTGAAAGATTTCACGTAAATTGCATGCTGTGTTCATGATTTGAGGCTTTTGTTCAAAACGGGGCAATCTTGCAAACTGTGAAAGGCAATTATAGCCAATTAGGGTGGAATATGAAATATCGGACAGATCCGACTTGAGCACATGACCATAGAGATACTGTGTAACGATTTGTGAGATTTTTGGACAGAATCTGGAGGAGTAATATCCAAAAATGTGTTTTACAAAAGTCGGCCTCCTGGTGGCGCTATAAAAGGCAGATGCGGAAAATGCAGGTCAAAGGTTTGTCCTTGGCCTCTAGGGAGTGTGCATGCAACGTTTCACGCAGATCGGTGCAGTTTTAGGTAACAAATGTGAAAAGCTGCCTCATGGTGGCGCTATAACAGGCCGTTCTGGAAAATGCGGGGCAGAGGTTCATCGTTGGCATCTAGGGAGTGTGTGTGCAAAGTTTGGCATCGACCGGGTTAACGGTGCCGGAGATTAGCTGGTAACGGACGGACGGAAGGACACACGGACACACGGACGGACACACACACACACGGACGGAGTGCAAAACATACTCTCTCACCATGCCTTCGGCCTGGTGGAGACAAAAAGAGAATGTGATATTCATATTATTAAAATACGAGAAAATTGTTTGAATAAAACAAACGTGTTTATTAAGTGGTCTCGGGGGCATACAGCCATCTAGGGAGGATATACACACGTTTTTTTTATGGATTCATTCACTCCTTCATGAAAAGTAATCTCTGATTTGACTGTCAACAGATTGGCCTTTTAGTCAAAGCTGGCTGAACCCGTCTCCGGGAATGGAAAGCACACCCACCTCCAGAGCGCTGGGAGCCAGGTACTCTGGATCTCCTGGCAATATAAATGACGCTTGGCATATAAAACCACAGGACCATAGACAAGCTTTATTGATCCAGAACCTTTTTTATTTGGAGGGGAACCTTTTTCATTTTGACTGGGGGTTTCATTTTGGCAAGGGGCTGACCCCCTAACTCCCCCCACACACACACACACTCTATGCTCCCAACGGCCCGAGCCTCATCTGAATGCAGCAAGCGTCTCTTCTGAATTCCTGTTGTTGGCAAGCTGCTCTCTTGCGTAGCACTGTCTTTGACCCTTGTCCAATCTTGTGAGTAGCAGACAGCCACTCACGCACAGACACGAATGGCAGAAGGGAAATGAACTGCGCGCCATATTTTATTCTTGATTAATTTATCTTCCCGTCAGGTCAGAGAATGATAAAATAATCAGGAACAAAATCATGTTCTGGGAATTTAAACCTGCAAAAAAAAATGTTTCACAAGATTCTGCAATACAAGATACAGCCTTAATGCAGTATATTAATGGATAGTGACTAGCAGAGCCAGAGGGTAAAGAGGCAAAAACCAAATATCCTTGAATAACCCAAATCAGTCATGTATTAGGCCAACATATGCATCTTAATATGTCCAGGGGCAACAATCAACAGACATGGTTTTAGGGCAGACATTGTTGAAGTGATGTAACTGAGCCCCCAAATATATATGGGATTACTAATCTAGTTCTCTATATTTCACTCTCTCTCTCTCTGAGTTGGCAGCAGCCAGTACACTGCCCAGTGCCTATAGTAGAATGGTGAAAGGCATTAGGCTACTGGCTGGCTGGATGGCAGACTGACTATCACGATAAAGCTGTTTTGGTTGTGCAGGATATTTCTCATCCATCCTGTTGTCAGAGCAGCTGAGACTGTAATTACATTGCAGCAGTTTGGTGTTCCAAAATACCAATGTTGTGGCTTGCAGCTGTTAAATTGCCGCTCCAATTAATGGTTGAAGTAGATAAGCGATATCACGTTTATTACAAGATTCAAACCCCATTGCAAATGGCAATTTAATGTGAATGCTTAATTTATACAAAAAAGGTAAATAAATAAAATCAATATATATTTACTGAGGCTACTTATTTTCTTGTTTATTTATAAAGAAGATAAGGTAAGTTTGTTTAACAATAATGACATGCCCAAAACAGGCACAATAATGCTATGAAATGAAAATTTCTCTCTTTGTCCATTTCCCCTCCTTTCCAATTTCCCCTCCTTGTCCCCCATTTTGAAAACATGTGCCCCAGATGAACTGCAGTTTACAGGATAAAAGTAAAGCTTTGCACTGTGTCGAATGAGAAATGCTTCTGGCACCTTGTGAGAGTGCGTAGAACTGACAAATAAAATACCTTGATGGGCAGAGAGAGGAAATTCAATGATAAGAACAAAAAGTTCCATAAAATATTAATTGTCCAAAAATGATATTTACATTTTATTCACGTTTTGTTAGCTAAATAGAACAGTGTATTACCTGGGAGATGAAGACTGGATTATCAGGCAAAAATTGATTATATGTTCTTTGTATGAAAACAAAACCAACCTAAAAGAGTCAGAGCAACACGATAATTATGACATTGATAATATGACAATATATCAATAAGAATACATTTTCTTTTTTATGTCACCTCTACATATTGGCTGTATTTGTGCTTTGATAAGACGTTTGCAACTAGAACACACAGATACGGAAAAGAAAAATAACAGCCCCCCCAAGATTAGAGCAATCGGTTGAGCTGGGAAATCTCACTTAAAGTAAAGATAAGAGTAAACAAAGTTGGAGGGGAAGCACACGCACGCACACACTCTCCACACATTCTGCCACTCATTAAGAGTACATAGAAATGGAGGGGGTGGGGGGGGGGGGGAGTCTAGCTGACATGAGTTTCAGCTCAACAACTTTAACTGTAAACAAATACGCATATCCATACATATGTTGTGCGCGCGCACACGCACGCACACACGCGCGCGCACACGCACACGCACACACACACACACACACACACACACACACACACACACACACACACACACACACACACACACACACAGACACACAGACACACACACAGAGAGGATATCTTCTTCATCTTCCTGTATATCAGAGGCAAACTTGGCATTATAGTATATCTCTGCTGTCGGGAAGGAACTCCCAAATTGTTAATTTTTCAGGAAATGAAGAAAACCTTGTATTTTGAAAACAAAGCAAAACTGCCTCATCAAAGTTGGTGTTGTGACTTTATATGTTGTCAATTACTTCCATGAGAAGGAGAGAGGTGGTGGAGTTGTTTTAGCAGACAGTTTGAGGGTCCAATGGAGTTAAGAGGTTTTGTCCAAAGCACTTTTTACTATACTTTTCATTGGTTCAATATTGTTTTAAACAACACACAGACGTGAAGGGTGTTCAATAGCCCTGATTTATGCAAAAAAGAAAGAAATCAAAAACCTAAAAATGGAGTTGGGTGGTTTCCTCCCGACAACAACGAATATATATATATATATATATATATATATATATATATATATACTTAGAAATGAAACGACGTACTGAAATGACGTACTGTACATGCAGTGGACAAATACAAGCATGCATTTACAAGATGTGGCCTGAAATGTTCACCGTACATTTTGACTATTAAATGGTATAGATAATGTATCTCTACCACCACCACCATGACCAGTAGGGTACAAGAACCACCACCAGTCATCACCCCCAACACTTCCACACCACCCGCTTCCAATGTTATCAACAGATAATCACCAGTATGTTCTCATCTGGACCATGCAATGCAGGCAATATGGACATTTCCACATAGGGTGGCTGTGGCTCAGGAGGTAGAGCAGGTTGTCCAATGATCCGTGGGTCGGCGGTTAAAATCCCAGCTCCTCATGTCCACATGTCGATGTGTCCTTGGGCAAGACACTGAACCCCACCTTGCCTCCAGTGGTTGCCAACTTGCCACCATTGGTGTGTGAATGTGGGAAGTGAGGACGCTGGCGTTGACTGTTTGTCGCTTCACCTCCCAATGTATGAATGAATGGACCATTGTAAAGCGCTTTGAGTAAGCACGTAGTGCATAGAAAAGCGCTATAAAAATGCAATCCATTATTATTATTATTACCTGCCTACCGTGAGTAGGAGACTAGGAAATGCATGAAAATTACTGCCGCCAAAGCGGAAACATTGTGAAACTGACTTACATGGCCGTTTAAGACTGACATGAGGTTAGGGGACTTACATGGCCTGTTAAGACTGAGGTTAGGGTTAGATTTAGGGTTACGGTTAGTAATAGTCGGGACAATGCGGCCAAAAGGTCGTCGGAAAGTGGCTGACAACAACGTCGGTATGTGGAAATGTCCACGCTGGCTGCATTGCATGGCGTTTTGATAATTAAGGGCTGATGACGGAGATGTAATCCTCTGTTAACATCCGGAGCCGCTATCCACACCCACTGTAGTCTGCTGATTGATCTGTATCCCCAAGACGATTACATACATTCTCAGATAAACTACACAGAGCCCAGCTGTTGTCTTATGGATCGCTGCAGCATTTACAGATGTCGCTACATGTACAATGGAGTAATAAGCACTATGATTCTCTAGATAGACGTCCATGGCTAGAGCAGAGGTCTGCTGAGAGCCACATGTTTTAGCGGCGGGGAAAGGCGTGGGGGGGGACTCTTTTTCAGCTGTTGTCTATTGTCCATTTCTGTCTTTTGAATAGACAGGTCCATGTTGGCAAGGCTTCTCCAAGAGCATCCTTTTGCGGCAGTATTCCAAAGAAATACACAGAAATACATGTTCTACTATGTTCTGTGAAATATTCTTAGAATGTTCTGAATTTCTTTTTCTTTTTTTTCTTCTTCTTTTTACAAGATATTTATATTTGGAATATATTCTCTTCTGGGCCTCGGGGGTTAAAGTTCTTGGTGGCCCCCACCCCACCTCCACCCCCATGTCTTCATCTTCTGTTTCTCCACTATAGCATTTGATTTGATTGCGTTACTCTTTTTTCCTTTAGTCAGATAGTCTTCTCGAATGGTTGGTTGCAAAATGCACGCTTTGACCCTTCGACCCTTGGAGGCCTCTGCTCAGCAGGTGAAATCCTCAAAGTTCCCTTGTTGTCCTGGATGGTGAGGTAGCATGTTGGCAGCGTACGTGGACGGAGTACGCAGGTTCTCGCAAGGAGTCTGCGAGAGAACAAAGACAGAGAGATTGACAAAGTGATACACAGAGAGAATGTAAAGGCTATCGTAAACAAGTGTAATGCTTTATGGTGTCGTCCACAGTTAACAGTTTTGTATTGAGTTGTGCTGTAATTCTCCAATCTGTTCAATCAATCAAAAAAAAGAGAGAACAAAAGAGAGGCATGCAGGTCCACAGGAAAACAAAAAACGGAGCTGTAACAAAAAAAATCACACCCGTGTGAACTGAGTGGTGTAAGGTCTTATATAGCCTGATCAGCTGACGTAATGCCTGACGTAATGAAATCACACCCGGGTGAACTGGGTGACCGTAGCAACCATGCTCATTTTTTGAGCACAGACAGACAGACACGTAAACTAACAAAGCCAGTCGTAGGAGTGGTTTACACCACTAAAAAATAAACGCTTTAGTAATGAGGAAAGGGAACTACAGAAATGGCAAGACAAATGAGCAGTGAGGGGTT
The DNA here is from genome assembly GCF_951216825.1 of Electrona antarctica. NCBI lineage: Eukaryota > Metazoa > Chordata > Actinopteri > Myctophiformes > Myctophidae > Electrona > Electrona antarctica. Next base: position 44,989,444 of record NC_136790.1, read on the forward strand.
TATCGCACCAAAGAACATAACAATATGTGTTTGGAAATGAGAAAACATAAAAAGCTGTAAAAAATGCTGACAGGGGAAAGCATGTTATAAAGAGCCAGGTGGGAGGATGGGTTGTGTTGCTGGACAATAAGCTCCTGTAGGAAATCTCTGTTTCTTCTTCTTCTTCCTTTAAAGGCAGGAATTTAAAAGATTACCACAAGTCACTCAGGATGGCAGAGCGAAGCAGAACCGAGAGGGGATTCTGTCCTGTCCTATGCCCGCATCCTGAAGTACGATTAAAGCGAACTGGCTTCATTTGTACTGGGAAATCGGTGAACTGTCACACCGACCACAGCTCTAATTCTGTGACCGTCCCTCCCTGCCGGCCCTTTCTACCGCCTGTGATTTCATTTGAACTGCTTCACACCGTACCCCCCCCCCCCCCCCCTCTCTCTCTCTCTCAATTTTCACTCCCTCTATCTTCACAATCTTACTTTTCAGTCCCTTCATGCCCTTTCTTCCCTTCCCTCTGAGTCTCCGTCATTGTTTCTCTGACCCCGCCCCCCTACGCACACACACGCGCACGCACGCACGCACGCACGCACGCACGCACGCACGCACGCACGCACGCACGCACGCACGCACGCACGCACGCACGCACGCACGCACGCACACACACACACACACACACACACACACACACAATCTCTTCCATCAGACTGCAGTAAAGCTTGCCCGTTTGCAGTCCTGTCCGTCCCATCGATTACTGATGGGAAAAGTTGTTCTTCTAAAATGGTAAAAAGGTAAAAAACCTATCCAAAATAAATCAGAGATATATCAGAGCATCAGTGTGCATGCCTGGCTCTAGCCTGCAGACCAGACTGGTCGGGAAGAGGGAAGAGGAGAAACTGTGCAGTGGTTGTTAGTAGAGATGTCCCGATACTGTATTGGTATTGGAAAAGTATCGGTATCGAGCTTGTAGGTCTGCTATTTTTGAAAAATCGTGAAAATATTTATTTCACAAAACTGGAGGATTTAGAAGGATTTTTTAAAATTTTGAGGTCAGGCCTAAATGGGTCAAATGATAAGGGACAATATCGGTGGCACCCAACTGTATATACTCACATGGCGCTTCACGTCGTCCAGGCTCAACGCTGGTCCCCGGTCGTTGTTGTTGCTGCGTTTATGTTTCTTCTTCGCACATCGACACAGCTTGTACTTGATCACCTGTAAACAGGCAAAAAGAAAACACACACACTCCTGAGATCTTGGCCATCTGTTAATCGCTGAACGGTGGTGTTCTGCTGTCCTGGAATGCATCCAGCATATACCGTATATACTGTATATTACTCCACTGAGAGGGAATGCGGGGAACTCATTATTAGATACACGGACACGTGGTAGGAGAAGAACACAAGCGCACACAAAGCACTGCAATCACAGAGCACTTAATCTTGAATCTAACATTTTCCCATTTCATGAAAAGTCTCCCCGACCAGAAGCAATTGAGTTTAAAAGAATATGTCCAACAGAGGGGGATGTTATTCTAATTAGAATGGATGGGACATTTCCTGGCTAATCTGAAATATAATACATTCAAAATGTTAATGTATTCAGGGGTGCAATAAGATGACGCTAGTAGTTTCCTACTACAGCAGTGGTTCTGTAACCACTGCACAATAAGTAAGTAAGTAAGTAAGTAAGTAAGTAAGTAAGTAAGTAAGTAAGTAAGTAAGTAAGTAAGTAACTAAGTAAATACAAGTAAATACATCCATTGCAACAGAGCTTGTAGATCGGCTATTTTCACAATGTTTGCCTCTTTCTAATATATATACTTACTTATACACAATTTGGCCAATGTTTCACCAGTTTTTATAGTTTGTTGATTACCTTTGTAGTCTAGGACCTGGCTAAGATATGTATGCCCTTCATTTAGGAGATAATATCTCAACTGTTCTTGGCTAATATCGTAATATGACCCCCGTGAACAACTTAGGAACTGTGAGAAATTCTCTATTCGGGACGATCCGGGAAAATGACCACACCCTTTTAAAAATAACCGTTTGGAAGCACTTGTTTTCAGTAAAGCAATGTCCTGCTGCCTCCTTCATTATGTGCTAATTCAAAACAAGTGGTATGCAGGACCATTGAGTGATTATCCCACAAACGCTTCCAAACACCAATCACCTGCAAGGAATTTCTTGGCATAAAGTAGCTCATAACATGTCTACGTTGGATTTTTATGAAACAAACACTTTGCAGATAGAAATAGGATAATTCAAGCGTTTCATACAGCTGCAATGTTGGTGAATTTGATGTAATTTGATACAATTAGATAGGACTTGATGTATGGGCCGTCAATGGCAAAATTGCGGCTAGTTGCCACGCACTGCCATTACCATAATTGCAATATGACCGCCATGTGCATATGGTCTATTCTATTGAGTATCAAACATGAGTATTCTGAACATTTTGAGCACCTCAGAAGATCTGTAGCTCCAACGGTTTAGAAGATAGAGCCATGTTTTAAAAAGGGTGTGATCATTTTGGGGAATTTTGTCCCGGATAGAGAATTTCTCACAGTTCTCAAGTTGTTCGCGGGGGTCATATTAGCCAAGAACAGTTGAGATATTCTCTCCTAAATAAATAATAATAATAATAATATCTCAAACTTATATAGCGCTTTTCTGAGTACCCAAAGACGCTTTACATGGGGGGGGGGGGGGGGGGGCTTTACAGAGGTAACAACAAAATAAAAACAACTTTATTAGAAAAAGGAAAAACACTAAAAGCTAAAAACATTAAAAAGAAAGACAGTGGGAAGGGTTAGCTAGGGAAGGCAATATTGAAGAGGTGGGTCTTGAGGGCGGTTTTGAATAAATGAAGTGCATATAAAACTTAGCCAGGTCCTATTGATGCAGTAATGGACTTTCTTTCTGACTGATTTGGGTCATGCATTGTGCAGGCATTGTGCAGGCATTGGAGGTAAATAGGCAGGAGAAGGGAGCACGCCAATATTAATGAGGTGACAGAGGCCTAAGGCGATGAATAATGAAAAAAGAAGAAAAAGGCCGCACACTCATAGCCACGATGCTGGAAGTTTATCAACAGAAACCAGGCAGTGGCGGTAGTCATACCGCCAATATGACACCATGGCGTGGACAGGAGTGTCACTACTGTTGTATCCTACTGACTCACCTGCCAGTGAGGGGAGCCTCCACTGTAAATACTAGTTACTAATGAATACAATTTGTGCAAGACTCTGATTCCCCAATGCTGTTATGCCATGTTAAAGATGGGGTGCCGTGATTTTTGTACTTTTTCTGTTTTGTATAGTGTCTATGGAGTTAACAATACTCTACTAGACCCCCAGGTGTTCTTAGAATATCGAAATATGTCTTCCCTGTGTATTTTTGTTTTTTTCCTGAAAGCTGAACACCGTTCAAAATGCACCAGATAGTGACATCACAATATCATCGCCTCCCCTAACCCCTCCCCTGTTATCATACAACAACAGGCTTCAGTTCAAGTGGATCACCACCTACCTAAAAACCAGGCAGACTTAATGAACTGGTGGGTGTGGCCACATAAAAACACAATTTTAATAATTTTTATTTTAGTATAATCATACTACCTGATGAGCATGTTTTTTTTTGGGAGAGGGGGGGGAATCACGGCATTCTCTCTTTATTTAATTTTTTATCCCACAATTTTGTAACCCATTTTTCACCCCTGTGTCAATTATCTAATGTGATCCTGGGCTCTACACACCCTCCGCCAACCTAGTCCCCATATATTGGGGACATGGGGAGAACCTGCAAACTCCACACAGAAAGGCCCTTTCGCCAACCCCGCCTCAGGTATGGGCACTGATGATGCAGAGGAGGAAACACGCCACCAGCGCCCACAGAGTCCCAAGCGGGAATCGAGCCCAGGACCTTCTAGTTGTGAGGCGACAGCACTACCAACTGTGCCACCGTGCCCCCGGCATTCTCTCTTTAAAGCACACGGAGGCGGTGCTGTTATGTTCTCCGTAAAACAGCCAAGCTAGCAATAATGACAGCTCTTCTTTATGCCGTTAGGGGTATCTATCTGTATTAAAGTGTCCAGTGTGTTACACCATGTGCTTGAACAGAATGACCATGCTCTTTGCACACAAGGCGAGGAGAATGTGGGAGATATTTTACCTCATACAGATAATCAAAGAGCTCGAGAATGGTGAGGATACTGGCTCCGATGAACAGGCCCATCTGACCCCCAATGTCACCTGGAAAGACAAGTCAAGACAAGTATGAAGGTCTTGAATAATACTGCGTGTGTGTGTGTGTCTAAAATGGTACAGGCCTATATGTATGTAGTGTGTGTGTGTGTGTGTGTGTGTGTGTGTGTGTGTGCGTGCGTGCGTGCGTGCGTGCGTGCGTGCGTGCGTGCGTGCGTGCGTGCGTGTACATGTGCGTGTGCGTGTACATGTGCGTGTGCGTGTACATGTGCGTGTGTACCGGTATACACCTTGTATCTCCATGTTTATGTTTTTTCTTTTCATAAATTAATGCTCTAATTCATTGAATGACTGTAGTGCATAATTATTTTAAAAAAAAAGCAGATCTACAAGTTCACAATGCAGCATGACGCTTTGTGAGCTTGGCTATTTTCACAATTTTTGAAATTTTGTGAAAGGTTTTGCTTCTGTAGACATGACCCAAAATAGGGATACCAGGTTAAAAGTCTACAAGCTCACAATGCGCCGCGATGTACATTTTGAACTTGTGAAATGGGACATTCTGCACAATGAGTACTTTTACTTTTGCGTTGCAAAAGAAAAAAAACGCTGCGTTGTGAGCTTGAAGATCTGCTGTTTTCGCGTTTGTGTGACACTCTTGTTTGATGAAGTAGGGCATTAATTCACTGAAGAACAAAAAAAAACATTAAAGTTGAAATATGGTTTCTGCCCAACAGCGACGATATACTAAAGAATGTCTGCATAAAATATATTGGTGGCAATATTCTGTTTCATGTGCCCATATTCATTGACCATGAAAGGTATGAAATGAAAGAAACATGCATTGAAAGGCAAAAGACTGATTAATACATCAACTCGACCTCCGTCGAGACGTGGCTGCCTATTACAAAAGCAGCAGCAGCTACAATACTGTCACTCTGGATAAAAAAGCATCTATCAAATTGCATTTTGCACATGAATTATTCTTAAGTACACACTTGCCAACCATTTCCTTACCGAGAAGGCCCGCCAGCTCATACGCTTTCTTCTGCTCAATGGTCTCGTAGTTCAGCGCTTCAAAGAAGATGTCCAACACCAGAATGTTATCACTGCGAACAGATGTCAAAAAAGAGCACAGACATTTCTCTCTCTCTCTGCTTTTTCATATTACTTTCACATCGCATGAGGTGGCCTTAGGCTAAAAAGCCTGTTGGCAGGTTTTCTTACTTGTGTGGGCATGTTTTTGTAATGTACAGTGGTGGAAAGTAACTAAGTACATTTACTTAAGTACTGTACTTGGGTACAATTTTTAGGTATTTGTACTTGACTTGAGTATTCCAATTTCCAATACTTTTACTTCGCCTACACTACATCTCAGAGGCAAATATTGTACTGTTACTCCACAACATTTATTTGACATTTTTAGTTACTAGTTACTTTGTAAATTTGAATTATTACAAAACATACATTAACCTCTTCAGCCCTATTTAAACTTTGGCTATTTGAAAATAGACCATCTACAAGCCTATAACGACACGTTGTGGATTGCAGATCTGCTTTTTTTTCCAGAAGACTTTTACACATTTTAGACTGGACATTATGCATAACTAGAACTTTTAATTTTGGAACTGTAAGTATATTTTGATGGCAATACTTTTGTACCTTTACTCAACTAAATTTTGATTGAGTATTTCCACATTGCAGTATTGAAACTTTTACTGCAACTTTTAATGTAAAACATTTGAGTACTTATGCCACCACTGGTAATGTGCAGATGTCAGAGCAGATGTCTCGCGTCAAACAACTAAACTGCTGCCACCAGGAAAGGCGCGTCAAAGTAGTTTAGAATCAAAAGCGAAAATATGACAGGTGCTTGTTTTGTTATTTCCACAACCTGTGACTTCAGTGAAGAGAACAGAGGATTTTAGAGACCCTTGGGCAAGGGAAAATATGTTTTTTATTTCTGAATATCCAATGTAGTCGGATGATGCAAGGACTGCTTATCATGGGGGAAAGTTTAGCTTTCATCTGTCAACAAAGCAATATCCGCTAGCAAGTAACCAGTATTATAATACACCAATATTACTAGTGAGCTATAGAAATATTTGACCCCAGCGCCTGCTGTTTAAATCTCCAAGATGAATCTGAATCTGAAACCATGTAAAACCATCCTGTTCACCCGGGATACCCAGCCTCTCCTTATGTAAGTGCAAAACGGTAACTACTAGAGTCACAGACTTCGGTACGTAACTGGCAACCAACATGAAACTGCAAAAATTAAACAGTGTGTTTGTAATACTCGTAACTCTTCGTGATTGTTCTTAGCCAGACTTCACAATCTATATGTGTGTCCCAGAGATATATATGATATGCAGTATAAGCCCATTTAATTTATTGTTGCTACCATGCTGCCAAAAACTAAAACAACGAAATGGCCTGCCGAGAAAATTAATTAGCCAATGTATTAACCTCGGGTCACCAGACGTTCCACCTCGGAGGAAAGCCCTGGTCTGTGTTTCTAAATCACCGTGTGATCCGGTCTAGACCGGATGGTAAAATCCGTAAAATCCCCCTGTTTGTTTTTAGTCTCACCAGTCGCTACGAGTTGGAATAAAAGATGGAAGAAATTATTATTATTATATGCTGCATCAAGGCTTTTAGTCCTAAAATTATGATGCCCTTGATCACGGGGAATTCTTGCCTGATTACAAACCAGTGACTACAACATGATGTAAGTAGTGTCCGGTCATGACCGGATCATGAACCCAAAAATGGTATGCCTCCCGAGTCCCGGGCTACCGATCTATTCACTGGCACGCAACTAAGAATAAATCAGGCCTCAGGAATCAGGATGCAACCCAGGATACTACTGTACAATACTTTTTTTAAGACCCAGAAAAATACAGGAGATGAGGACATGACCTCAAAGGCATACATAGGATAGTTCTTTATCTTTGGACTGGACTGGGACTGGGAACTGGTATTTATTGTCAGATGCCCAAAATAAGTTGCACACCTGTTCACCATCTTGCTTTTCCCATTCACATTTAAACAGCCTGAGTAATTATACATTTTTGACACATATGTAACGTTTACTTGAACAGAATTCTGTGTTCATTGATATAACTTTCTGTAGCTATGTCCTTATTTCATTTTCAACACAGTGTCAGAGTTTCATGATAGACCTATAATATATATCAATTATATGGTTGATTTTTAAATTATACAACAAAGTTCACTTTTTGTTTTACTGCTCTAAATATGATGACATAAGGGGTATTTTGGTTAATAAGATGTCTTCTATCTGTGGGGATTTCCTAGATTTAAATGACTATGTAAAAATGGAGATATGTTTTGCCAAAGGGACTTTTGTTGTGGCAGATTTTATTCGTTGAGCTTGGGAAAGAAGACAGAGTACTCTGTATACATCTGAGTTGTAAATTAGTGAATTATGTAATGTAAACATGCTGTAAATGCAATTGTCTTATAAACCCATGAGGGTTGGGCACATTGTGTGCAGGACACAAACATAAATAAACAATCAAACAAAACAATCATCAATATACATTTCTCTAGGTCGTCCTCAGACGAGCCCTCCATACATTTGATCAAATATTACTCCACAACAAGTTCACTTTCTGTCACATTTCCACATGACTTTAAGAGTATTGTTTTTTGAGTGGTGCAACCACTCCCTTACGGAGCTATGTGTGTGGGTGGCTGGGTGGCTGGGTGGGTGGGTGGGTGGGTGGATGGCTGGCTGGGTGCGTCTGAGCACGAAAACAGCATGGTTGTTTTTCACCACCTGTGCGCACACACACAAACACACACCCACATATTAACTGTATATATGGTGATTTCGGGTGTGCCAGTACAGTACAGTGAAAGTACAGTATACAGTACAGTAGAGGGTACAGTAGAGGGACCCCCACGCGGTAACTCTGTCATTTCTCAACCGTTTCGGACGCGGGGCGGCTCGCCGGAATTGGGCCGGCACCATGGGTGCGTTCCTGTGGGTCAGTACAGTGACAGTACAGTACAGTAGAGGGTACAGTAGAGGGACCACCACACACTAACTGTCATTTCTCAACCGTTTCGGACACGGGGCGGCTCGCCGGAATCGGGCCGGCACCCTGGGTGTGTTCCTGTGTGTCTGGAGCTTCCGCCCCCCACCCCCACACAGAGTTGCACCACTCACTTCACACAGGTGTGATCTTTTATACTTAAGTATTCAAAAGTAAAATGTCTTTTTAATATAAACACATTGCTGTATTGTTTGCACAATAATAACTTCTATGAAACCACCTAATGAATGCTCTGACTTGTGGAACCACTGTTCGCTACGTGAAACGCCTATGATAACGTCAGCATAGAAATGCAATCAAATCAGCAAAAACAGAAGATAGTCGGAGAGTGGAATTGCTGTAGATGCAGATTCTTCAGAAATACAAAACAAAACATAAAGCATCAGCCTCCTTTAAAATCCCTATAAGATTGCTTTCTGCGAGGCAAACTTAATAAAGACTGCATTAATTCAGAAGCAAGCAAAGCTTTTTGTAGCCTAATCATTTTTGGTACTACATTTTGAATACCAGACTTTTACTTGCCAGCTAGGGTGCAGTCACAACAAACTTTGATTCTGCCTATCTGCCAAGTTTTTTAGTGAATGGAGCGGTTTGTTGCTATTCGAGGATGGGAATGATCTTTTTAATGGGAACGATCTGTTCCCATTAAAAAGCATTGGCAGAATCCGTCCCGTATAGGCAGAATTGTGTGAACACACCCTAACAGTGTATTTCTACAGTACATTGTTTCTATACGTAAGTTTAAAGAAAAGTACTTCTTCTATCATTGGTTAACGTTCACTGACTCCCAGTTATTAGCGGTGAAGGTAGCAGTCATTGTAGTAAGCCATTTGGTGGGAATGACTTCTACGGTAATGTCCATCTCAAATGAGGTGAAACAGGTCTGTAGTCGTGACAGGTGAGAATTCTCTGCCTGGTCAAACTATTCAATCATGAAGAAGTTCTTATTGAATTCAACAGCTGACTTCCCCCATCCCCCTGCTGTTATTGTGAAAACACTTGGCTAGTCAGATCAATGTTCAGAACACACACGCGCACGCACGCACACACACACACACACACACACACACACACACACACACACACACACACACACACACACACACACACACACACACACACACACACACACACACACACACACACACACACACACACACACACACACACACACACACACACACACACACACACACACACACACACACACACACACACACACACACACAGGCAGCGGTGGCCGAACGGATAGCGGCGCGGTCTAGATACCGGAAGGTTCCCAGTTCGAACCAGCCGTCCGACACGTTAAAATTACCACCGCTGAAATGCCCTTGAACAAGGCATCAACCACTACGATGAAATGTGTTCTATGAGCAGGGCCTGGCTGGAAACAAGTTCTTGAGCTTAGCCCAGATACCCTGGGTAAATATAGATTTCATTTCATTTCACACACACACACACACACATGCGTGCATGCTAAAGTAAAGTGAACTGCAGCCTGACTAGCCAAGTCAAAATACCTCACCAAAACTCAGGGGCTCCAAAAAGACAAGCCAGGGTGAAGAGGTAGACAGAGGATATGAAAGCAATAATGAAAGGACCAGAGAGGCAATGGCCATGGAATGATCAATTATCTAGCCCAAAATAAGGCTGAAAAGGTACCAACCAGGTGAAGCTGAACATGGCAGAGGTAAGGAGCAGAATGGCAAATACAACAGGAAATTGAGAATACCCACCTCTGTATACCTTTTCCCCCTGTGTGCACCATCCCAAATCTCCCTATAAAATGAGGTTCACTATCACTGCCGACCTCTATGTGTACATGTAGTGCTTTGTATCAGTGTTTTGTGTTGATATGTATTATTTTTGATATGTATTATTTTTGCTTTGTTTTGTTTTGTTATGATGATGGATTGAATACATGATAGGACCACAATGGAAACAAGTCCCCAGTACCTTTTTGTGTACCTCGTTCTGTATGCAATCAATCAATCAATCAATCAATCAATCAATCAATCAATCAATCAATCAATCAATCAATCAATCAATTTGGTGAAAACAGCTGATCTACACCCTCACAACGCATTGGTGGTAGATCTGCTATTCTCACGAATGTTGGAGCTTGTGGATTTGCTATTTTCACAAAATGTTCAGCTATCATGACATGTTCAGAATAGGGATAGCATGTTCACTTATTATGCTTGCATTTAGTGAATTGTTAGGGCTAAAGTCAGCGAGAAAATAATTAGATTGATCATTTGCAGTAATTTCTTTAATACATTTTTGATTTAATGGTTCTCTTTGTTGTTCTCTTCTCTTTTGTTTTAAGGTAAAACGAGGAATATAATATAATATCATTGTCAGTTTTCAAAGGAAAGGTTTCTTTGTGTTTTTAAATCTATGACTCGACCTTTTCTTCTTTATAATCATGCGTATTGTGTATGCAAAACAGAGCAGGGCCTGGACTGTGTGGATTGTGGAAAGTGGTGTGCGCACATGTTTAGCATTTTGTGTTAGTAGTACTGTTGTAGGCTACACTATTCCCCCATGTGAATCATAATAAACTTTCCCCGGATAAAAAGAAAACAACACACACAATAAGGAGCCAGCCATAATAAATATACCAGGTATACTAACAAATTCAACTTTTTTGCCAGCCCCAGTGAGAGAAAATGAACAGGAGGCAGCTTTCTTTAATTATTTCTGACACTCATGGGCATTTCTCCTTATTTTCCAGACCAGTCACGCGTACAGTGTCAGCTGGTAATGTGAATCATTCTTTTCTCACTGTCAGATTTTCTCATTAGCTGGTGTTTAGGTTAATCTTCACTACATCGGAACAGCTGCTGTCGTAAAGACATGTGTGGATAAATGTCGCATCCATGAGCGAGTCTGCGCGTGTAAGTGTGTCCTCATTTACATGTACAGTATGCACGTGTGCGTGCGTGCGTGTGTTAATTGGTCTGTGTGAAAGTACCTTTCTTGTTTGTATTGTGCCTGTTGACGATGTGTGCAGGGACGTGCACACATAGACATCAAAGGGGGCTTCAGCCCCTGCCCATTTACCCGTCTGTAAAACAACTGCCCTCCCCAGACCACGAATGCAGCATTTACTAGTGAAAGAAATGTAAATGCCACTCCTTTCCATGCCATGCTGGAAGGCAGCATTCAGGAGAATAGCTTTTTTTTCCCGAAGTCTCCTGAACTTGGAACCCACCATTTTGTGTTGAACACATTTGTTTTGAAATCCATGTCATACACCACATCTCCAGTAGATAAAGAGTGCTGGGGTTGCGCCCCGAAAATAGCTGATCTACAAGCTCTCAACGCGTCGCAGCGCGACGCGTTGTGAGCTTGTAGATCAGCTATTTTCGCTATTTTTGTTAAAAAGTGCCCTCTTACGGGATTTCAGCCCCTGCCTCTCTAACACTCTCTGCACGTCCCTGGATGTGTGAGCAAATATGTGTCACTTCCTGTCCTAGGACGTACCACGCCTGGACCGCCGTCCCTACCTTTGCCCCTCTGTTGCCTCCCTTCCCCTGGCTGATTGTGAGACTGTGTCCACCTGCGCTTCTAAGCTGAAGAGACTTTGGTTAATGAGCATGGAGGTATATTAGTGACTCTGTGTTATTGGTTATGGTTGCTCGATTATAACACTGTGTTTCCCAAGAGTGGGAGTTTATGTTATATATGCCCTGGGAGGGTTTTCTGAGTTTAAATAAAAGTGCTTGAGTGCAAGTCGGGTTATTCTGCATACAGGTCCAAATACTGAGGTGTTCCTGACAATATGTGTGTACTGTATGTGTGCATGTCACTTGTGCATGGACTGTACTGTATGTGTTGGCTTATATAGGTGGGTTAGCTAGAGACAGCTGGCCCATCCATCGCTGTCTCTCTTCGTGGTTCCCGACAGACAACTCTGCACACTGTCACACACTTCAGTTTCACACCGCTAAATATCGCTCAGTCCAGAAACTCAAGTTCTTCCACAGTCTGCCAAAGCTCGGAGGATACATATGTGACCAGTCAGAACCAGACAGCGTATACGTATTCCCATCCATCCGCAGGGAATTTGAGAACATTCTTAGGGTGGGGGTTTGGGGGTTGGGGTTTGGGGGGGGAGGGGGGGGTGGAGGGCAGGTTATTCTCTCTGAGGACATAAATGTGACTAAATTTGACTGAGAGACTGCCATTGGATTTTTTGGAATTTTCGTTTTTTCATGTCCTATGAAAGCAGGGAATCATAGCTTCAAATGGACATATTGATTGTTCAGTTTGACCCGACCAGTTTTGGAGATATGGCTTATAGAGTAATGTCTTGCAGAAAACAACAAGTTGAGAAAACAGGCTTGAAAGGTTCACTTTTGTGGTCTCTAACATTACACCTAGCTACATGTTTGGGCATTTATTTCATATTTACATGCCGATTTCAGCTCTGACACTTATTTCAGACATGCTCTAGTATGTGAAGAGTCTGCCTGTGCTATTAACTCATTTTGAAAAAAAAAAAAAAAAAAAAAAAAAAAGTTTTTCTCCTCTGGTGAAAAGCTGTAATGTGCGCGATGGCAGTCTCTCAATCAAATCTGGTCATTATGGAGAGTTATCTTGTCCTGTGTGGCTCCTTGGGAAATGAGGGATAAAGGGATTCTGTATGCCCTTTACTCATTTTTGCTCTTTCCAGAATAGGCTTTATGCACCACAGGAAAAAAAAATCCTTACTTCCTTCACAGGTCTTATACCAATTACGACTCTGTTCCATTCTGGTCAAACAGAGTCAGGGTGCTGACTGCTGAATATCGTGCATGGTGGCTCACTGGAAGCAAGTGCTTAAACTACTCACTGGGCAGACAGGGCGGGGAGAAGCTATAGGGGCCGCTTCAGTTCTGAGCAGATCCACATGGGCACGCATGCAACTCGAGGACACCCGTATTTGGTGCCCCCTCGGCGTGTTGTCCTACGCACAGTGCGTACCGTGCGTATGCCTAGCGGCGGGACTGTTTGTACACTCTCAAAGTGAGGGGGGTGCTTGACATTAAAGTTTGAGAACCACTGTGCCGGGGCGCCCGCTGGCCAAGTGGTCAGGCTTTGGCCTGACAGCGCCTGACCCCATGTCTCTCCCCTTCTCTCTCCCTCTTTCCTGTACTTCTTCACTTGATACTATCAATAAAGGCAGAAAAGCCAAAAACAAATCTTTAAAGAGAACCACTGGGCTACACTAAGGCCTGGGCTACACGAATATGTGGATATATTATGGATCTTTTGCAAAAGACCTGAAGGGCCTTTCAGCCACACGCAAGCAGCGTTTTCGGCCACTCAAACGGAGGTTTTTGGAAACGGATAAATAAGTGAAGATTTTCCAAAATATCCGGATCAGTGGATCTGTGTAGGCATGTGAAACGGAGCTTTTGAGAAACGCATCTCATTTTTACATTAGGTGAGAAATGCAGCTTGCGCCTGCATGGAAAGTACACGGATATCGATCCGATTGTTCATGTTTTTATATCACTGTTAACAACTTTAAAACTTATGTTGCATCAACTTTACCACGTCACCAGCGAGCAAAGGCTCTGCTCTGCTGCATCGAATAATAAATAATATATCAGCCTACTAGTCCAGTGCGGACTGGTGATTTCATTTGTATTGGTGCCGAGTGCGAAGCTTGAACAATAGGTTAATTGCGGACCGCTACAGAGAAACTGTGGATATTAACCTACCAATAAGGACCCAGGCCAAATGCCATTGCGCAGTACACCAACAACAAGTCTATGCGTGGTGTGTGCATAGCATAGAGTAATAAAAGGATAGAGACTGAACCGGAGCGATAGCCCCGCCTCCCAGCTATTCATGTCAGTGGAAGTTGCTCAGTGTCGTTTTGAAGCACCCAGAAGAACCGTCTACTTCTGCCACGAAATTTTGGTGGTCAAATGCAGAAGTGCAACCAAGCACTCTGTCATGGTCTGTCACTCCACAGCCCATGTCTCCTCCCTGGCCACTCCCACATTCCTTTCCTTCACACTGCAGTCCCCTTCACTCACCTGTCTCCAACTCCCTCGTCAGCCCACCTGTGAATGTTTTGCCAATTTACCTTCCCCCTATAAAACTGGACTCATAGCAAGCATGCATTTGTCAGTTCATAGTTTGATGTTGTCCATGCAAGTTCCTGGATTCCTGTTGTTCCTGTTTTATGGCTATACTATTCATTGCTGTTTCCTGCGTTCCTGAGTTTTTCCCTGCATACTATTCCAGTGTAAGACTTGCCTTTTCTTTATTAAATTCTTTGAAATCCGCCCTTGTTTGCTGTGACTCTGCATATTGGGTTCAAATCACTCTGCATCCTAACACACTCAATGTTAAAGCCCATCTGCACGGGGTTTCCCGGTCATGAATCCACGGGTCCGCCTGCAGTTCACGCTCTAACCACTAGGGTCGAGTGCTTCAATGCTGGAGAGCCTCACTGGGGGCTTGGTGCATAGCCATGTGAAACTATTCTCGTGCGGTATTTTGCTCTCCATTTCATGCTCATGGTCATGGAGGGAGAGAGGGTGCAGAGAGAGAGAGAGAGGTGTGAATGCAATTGCATCAAATAGCGTGGCTGGTGAGAAGAAAGTATACAGTGGGTCGCTGTGCACATATATGGCACATCTCTCTCCTGTTTAGGTAATAAAGGGCGCACCCCGTTGTCACTGTGCCTGCTTGAACCTTTATTCGCCTACATAACGTGACATTTATTATAGCCTACAAACCTCGAACATAGCCTAAGCTCACAACTGGTTGCGGACGCGACACTTCTAAAGGTCTGACTCTGCTATTATTTTCTGTGCAGGACTTACCAGAGCAATGGTAAAGTGTCTATAATTTTTGAGTGGTGTAAACCACTCCTACGACTGGCTTTGTTAGTTTACGTGTCTGTCTGTCTGTCTGTTCGTAAAAAATGAGCATGGTTGCTATGGTCACCCAGTTCACCCGGGTGGGATTTCATTACGTCAGACATTACGTCAGACCACATTTGATCAGGCTATATAAGACCTTACACCACTCAGTTCACACGGGTGTGATTTTTAAATTATATGGAGAGAAAACTCGAGTTTGGAGATTTACGCACATACAGTAGTGTGACATGCTGACAGACAATGAAAGAAACATGTTCCACTTCCACTCACAATTTAGGTGGCTTTTAAAATGCTGTACTAATTCCTTCATTAAAAAATATGATAGATTTGTATTTGGCACCTCATAAGTGTACATATAAAATAAAATATAATATAGCCTACAATAATTGAAACCTGCTACTGACTGCAGTGATTTTTCTCCTGTGTTCAATGCGTTTCTGCGTTTGTGTGTGGACACAGATATCTCTGTCGTATGGGCAGGACCAGAGCCTTAATTAGTATTATTATTAAGGGGACACTTCACCTTTTTTGCAAAAAAAAAAGTATATGTTAATGACGTTTAGAAGATTTAGAACACTTTCCTGTGGTCTTCATGTGTGTAATATGTGGTTTTAGATATTTTAGATTTTAGCAGTGAGCCCAGTGTTTATGATGTCATGGACACTGGGCTCACTTCCTTCCTGAACTATAATTCCCATAATGCTTTGGTGCACTGCTCCTCCTCGTGGATAGGAGGTCTTACTGAGACAACATGCAGTGAGAACAGTGTCTGTGACATCATAGACACTGCTAGAATCTAAAATATCTAAAACCACCATATTACACACATAAAGACCCCAGGAAAGTGTTCTACATTTTCTAAACGTCATTAACATATATTATTTTGCAAAAAAGGGTGAAGTGTCCCTTTAAGACCTGTGAAGGTGAAGGTGAGTACACAGACACACTGAGCATTTCACTAATTCATCTGATATTAACCCATTTAGACTGAAATACCTATGTTTCTATGTCAATATTTTCATGCCAAGGACCCCCAAGATTATATGTAATTGGCCGCCGACCCCCCATCTGAAAATATGTAGTCCCAGGGACCTCCCCCAGAAGCAAAGATTTGAGTTAAAAACGCTCACTCTGAAAGAATATACAGTCAAAGATTTGCGCCACATTCTCAAAAATAGCAGATCTACAAGCTCATAGCGCGGCACCTTTTGCAATAGCTAAAGTATAACATAATGCTTTTAAAACACCAAAAGGGGTTCCCGCCCAGAATGGTTTAAGGTCAGACAAGCAGACTTGTGACCAGGAGGGTATTGATTCTGATCGTTGGGCGGGTGGGGGAAAGTGAAAGAGTAATGCTCTCTCTCGTCTCTCAGTGACAGGAATCATAATCAGGATGACTCCATTGCCATGAGGCTCATACTGGTGCTACAAGAGTGCTAATTATAACTCTGAAGGAGCTTAAATAGCTTTATGGCTTCCAAAGCCCAAATCTACAAGCTCACAATGCATTGCATAAGTATTAATCAGGCAGGCTTAAGTATTCAACCAGTAAGACACCTTAAGGTGACGGGCGACAAAGAAAAAACAAAAAAAACACACAATTAAATGTCAACCACAATTATTTGTGTTACAATTACTGTCACGTATTTCATAATCGTGACAGCCCATATATTACAGGGATATATGCTGCAGCGTACTGTCATAGAAGTTTCATTTGTCTCATATAAGCAGGGGTGCTTAATGTTTTGGGCTAGTTCTCAAAGGAGCACCTGGACATGTAAGTTGGTGCAGCGTGTCTGTGTGTGTGTGTGTGTGTGTGTGTGTGTGTGTGTGTGTGTGTGTGTGTGTGTGTGTGTGTGTGTGTGTGTGTGTGTGTGTGTGTGTGTGTGTGTGTGTGTGGCGTCACGTTTCGTTTCGCATTTCAGCGTCACTGCACGTTTGCATAGTAAGTGTGCGACCATCGGTCGCACTCTGCTGCCCAAGTGCGTGACACTTGGGCAACATTGAGCAACATTCACATGAGCAACATTCAGTTGCTCATGTGGTTCCACTGACCATCAGTTGAAGGCTTGTCTCCAACAGCAGATAAGCATGGGCTCAGAGAAAACATTTCCCTGTACATGATGAACAATGAACAGATTAAGAAAAAATATCTGACTCACGCTATGTACTGTTCTGTCTTGTTGAATTTCTTGGCCAGGTACTTGGCCGAGGCTTTGCTGGGGATTTTGACGAAGGACATCTCTTTGCCGTAACGTGTCAGGTTGCACGGCGTCTCACACACACAATAGTCATTGTCTTGCTCCACCAAAAAGTCTAAAAACGGATGGAGGAGGAGGAGGAGAGAAATAATGAGATTTTTTAAATTTAGATAGGGGGGGAAAGAGAGAGAGAGAGGGACAAAGGCAGAGTGAGAGAGGAGTGGAGAGTGAAAAGACAGATACACAGTCAAACCCAACATTTGAACCTTGAATTTTTTTTTTACATTTAAGCCATTTTCCCATGAATACACTAGCAAATAGGGTGCATTGTGATATCACTGAGAATGCGTGGGAGAGCTTTATGAATAGAAAACCCAGAGGAGTCTCGAGAGGCTTAGAACTACATCTGAGCCTCTCGGAAACGACACAGACTAAGACAGCAAGCACAACAACAGCTAGAGGCCGACACATCAGACGAATGTCTGTCAACAACACAGCAAATGGGGGATCGATCCACCGAACACAACTGTGGGTGAGAGGGACGCAGAGGAGGGCGACCAATGATCGCTGCCTTAAGGACGCTTACAGGTTGGTCGGGGCACCTGATCCGCGCCGGACTCCAGGGAGAGGAACGAAGAGGGACAGTTACACACTAGTCTGCACTCTCAGGTGAAAAGAAGTGAGTGGTGGTGACATAACGTATATTATCAGAGGAGAGTGGAGACACATGGGGCTCCACAGACATCCCCAAGACCAGCCAGTAGGGCTCAGTAGTGGCAGAGACCACTGTATATGGGAAGTGGAATAATTATAGGACTAAATTGTATGAACATTTTAAAATGTACAGTGGTTGAAAGTAAGTGCATTTACTTTTAAGTACTGTACTTAAGTACAATTTTGAAGTACTTATACTTCACTGGAGTATTTCCAATTTGCAGTGCTTTTACTTAGAGGAAAATATTATACGTTTACTCCACTACAATTATATGAAAACTTTAGTTGATTACTGTGTAGATTTAGGTTATTATTACAAAACACACTAACCCACTTCAGCCGTATAAATATATTTCTGCCATTTAAAAATAGCAGATCTACAAGCTAGAATTTTTATACATTTGGAAATGGGACATTCTGCACAATGAGTACTTTTACTTGTGGTACTTTATGCACATTTCGACTCCAATACTTTTGTACTTTAACTCAAGTACATTTTTAATTCCGGACTTATACTTGTAACAGAGTATTTCTACATTGCAGTATTGATGCTTAATTTACTTAAGTAATAAACGTGAGTACTTTTTCCACCACTGGCAGATGTGGGATGATGTTCAAGCTGAATATAGGTCATTGTGACCATGCAAATTATGAATGAAGTTCAGTGCATTTGGACCCACCCTGGGCAGGACCTACGCTGAAAAGACTATCAGCGGAAGTGGCGGAAGTGTTGCGTGTAAGATAACTACGTCACGCGGTGCGGCTGTGTTTACTAGTCCCCACCCAATGATCATTTCAGCGGGAATACATTTTCGGGAACACAACGCGGCGATTGGTCAAAAAACGTTAACTTCCGGGGAGGGGTTACACGGCGGAAGTCCTGCCTTAGATAGCTTATTTGTCCTAGGTTGTGACCAGGCTCTTCTTTTTCGCAGTTAAGTGAGCCTGGGACCGAGGCTAATTTGGACCTGGGTCTCAGAAGAACGGTGGGACAAACACACAGACAAACACACAAACATGCATCGAAATTACGCATGCATGGCTGCATGCGCTCCTCACGCACATAAATCCCCCTTACTTTTCCCACTCATGCAACCACAATGAATACCATCATGATCTTTCATTGCTTTACAGAGGCGTGCACAGATAGAAACCAAGTGGTGCTAAAGAACATGCCCTTTTGGACAGCAAAGTGCCCTTTTGAAAGTTTGTTTTTGGACAGTTTTGTTCATTTTATTTTTGTTTTGTACAGCGTACACTATACAGTATGTGGCCCATGGTGATATCAATCAATAAAATATATTATTTATGCCCCAAAATCTATAAATCTCACACACTGTTATTAAGGCAGCCGCACAAGGTGCCCCTTTTCACTTGAACACCTGCCCAATATGTCTGTGCACGCCACTGTTGCTTTATACGCACACGCAAGATAACACTTGGCATCCACACAGGGTGTTGTGTGGTTATTAGATCTACTTACCCAGAGCAGGGTCGGCGCATTCTTTGTATTGCTCCGGGGTGCAGTATGGAGCGTCTCCTGCAAACAAGAACAACAAACACAATGCTCTCAAACTCAATTTGAGGAGGGGGTTCGAAATGAAGGGGGTCGAGGGGTGGTATGGATCGGAGTGAGTGAGTGAGTGAGTGAGTGAGTGAGTGAGTGAGTGCGTGCGTGCGTGCGTGCGTGCGTGCGTGCGTGCGTGCGCGTGTGTATGCGTGCCTGGGCTTGTAAGTAATTTCTAAGCGTGTAATTAATTAATTTGTGTCAGCCTGTCATTATCCTTCTTATCGCAAATGGATTTTCTTCACACATTTTGATCTCATCTCCTAATTGATTTCATTAAAGTTTGTACTTCATCGGCTCCTCTCTCGGTCTAGTTTGCTCTCATCGTCCCCATCGCCCTCTCCATCTCTCTATGTCCCTCTCCCCTCTCTTTTCCCCCCCGAGCACTCACTCAAACGATTCCTCTCGCTCTATCAGGCAGACACAGGCAGAAGGCATGTCCGAGATGGAGAGCAAATGATCTCCCAGGTGATATTATTCATGGTGTTTTTGAGTCGTGCTCTTTGAAAACCGCCCCTAATGACGCGAAGCTAGGGGAGATGAATAGTAACCAAACACAATCTGGGGGGAGGGGGGGGTCTCTCTGGAGATGCCACATTAACGCGTTAAGACCTGAGGAACAGATTGTGTCTTCCTGACAGTTTTATGAAAAACCGAATGTTTCTATATCAGTGGTTCTCAAACCTTTTCATGTCAAGGACCCCCAGAATTATCTGTATTTGGCCACGGACCCCTATCTCAAAATATGTTGTTCCAGGGACCCTCAAAGCAAACGAAAAGGTATGAGCAGTAGTGGGGAGGTGCTGACCACGGGAGACAAACTTGAAAATAAGAAGGAGAGGTCGCACAGCTCGTAGTCACGATGCAAAAAACCTTTCCCATTGGGTTACCAACGTTTCGGCAACAAAATGCCTTCTTCAGGGTACCTCCAGGGACCCTCCCAGAAGCAAAGATTTGAGTTAAAACCGTTCGCTGTGAAAGAATATATATCCAAACATTTGGACACATTTTCACGATTTTTCTAAAATAGCAGATCTACAAGCTCATAGCTCGGCACTCGGTGCCGCGCTAGGAGCTTGTAGATCTGCTATTTTTCAATAGCTAAAATTTTAAATAATGATTTAAAAGACACAGATGCGTACCATGCAGGTCTTAATGGATTAATCAAGCTGCACAATCGCAATAATAGACTGGCCTAATCCCTGGTATACCATCTCTACCGCAGACAGCTACCGTGCGTCTGTCTGGCTGGCCAGGGCGACGGGCGCAGAATGCAAGGTTGATTGGGGAAACAAGACAGCCCGTGGCATAACAATTATTGTTTAGATGGGAGGGGGTTACGGAGGGCAATCAAACGTTTCCCGTCTGCCAATTGCATGCCAGATTCCCCCTTTGGGAGACGCGCAGTGGTCTGATTAGAGACAGGACAAGGAGATTGAAAGCAAATAAACGCCGGCTGTAATCACAGCGTGAACAACACAAGAGTGAAAATGCTTCCGCTGGAGCATGACTATTATCTCGGGTTTTAATGCACAGCACTCATGTACTTCACAATTGTTTTGTAGTCGTCGTCGAAACTGTAAAATGATTCCAAAAGGGCTTACGGCAGAGATACAGTATACACTAGCTATACTTCAGCGCTCCATGGGGGGATGCCAGAGTAATCTAGTAAGCGAGTGGCGACACGCTTTGATCTGGCCACAAAGCGGTGTGCTATGGGCTATAGTTCCAAAGAATGGAACTATCCCATTGAGATAGAATGAGCACTTCCGCATTCCATTGTTACAATGGGAGTCAACGCTAGTGTCGCCACTCTCTTACTAGGTTACTCTGCATCAAAGGCCAGTGGCTCAGGGGTAGAGTGGCTGGATGGTAACCGCAAGGTTGCCAGTTCGAACCCGGGCTCCCCCAGAGTTGGTGTCGAAGTGTCCTTGAGCAAGACACTGAACCCCTAATTGCTCCTGATGTGCTGGTTGGTGCCTTGCATGGTTTCCGCCGCCATCGGTGTGTGAATGGGTGAATGTAATGCACAATCTCTGTAAAGCGCCTTGGATAAAGGCGCTATATAAATGCACCATTTACCATTTAAAGGCCTGTGGTACGTCCCGACAGGGAGAATGAGGTGGGAGTGGCTTTCCCTGTGGCTTCAAACCAAGAGACAGTGTGTCTGCAATCCAAACAAAAAAATCTATAAATCTCATCAGTGAAATTGCATCGTTAGGAGTACAGCTTGGGTCCAAGTTTTAGGGACCAAGTTCAGTGGTTGGGACCGGCGGTGACTCATACAGGACGTAGAGTTGCCATTACGTCTGTGCACCTCTCGGTTCCCAGCTCCCCTCCATGGCCCTGTGTCGGAGTGTCCTTGAGCAACACACTGAACCCCTATAGGCCAATTCCAATAGCCCCAAATCTCGGCCACTCGCTCACTCAAAGCAAAGCAAAGTTCTTTGTTTACCCAGGGTAAGTGGACTAAGCTCGAGATGCTTGTTTAAAGCCACGCCCTGCTCATAGAACATTTCATGGTTGGGGTTCAATGCCTTGCTCAAGGGCACTTCAGCGGTGGTAATTTTAACGTGCCGGTCCGGGGATTCGAACTGGCGACCTTCCGGTATCAAGACCGCTCCACAAACCGTTCGGCCACCGCTGCCACACTTGGTCACTCCAGCATGGTGGTGTTATGATGAAATTGGTGACCTGCTGAAATATGTGACCATCTTGTGGACTTCACACAATTTATAAGGAGGTCTTTAAATACGTGGCCTAAATACAGCTAAGTTTGAACTCTGCTAATCAACAAACCACCATAATTCACGTCCGGAAACTGACGTTATGTGATGTCTACATGATTGTCACTTCACTCAAGTACATTTTGAATTCCGGACTTTTACTTGTAACTATGGGTGTAACGATACATTTTAACATGGTTAGGATATTGGTTCATTATGGCGATACGATGCAATACGTGAATACGATATTGAAATCGATACAGTAACTATTTAGCCAATACATTAAATATGCGTGAAACTTATGGATAGTGCAGGTGTTTTAAGGGAAAGATTTATTATTATGGATATAAATAAGTTAACAGAGTGATTCACCCGGGAGCAGTATGGGTTGGCACCCCGCACTTCCGTGAGGAAGAAGCCCAACGAACCCTTTTAGGAGGGCCATTCAAGCCGCATGTGGAGCCTGTGGCACCACCATGTGGTGGAGCCTGCAGAACCATTGCGGCTTGAGAATGCACCACTTCTGAATAAAGTGCCTGGTGCTGGGAGTCTGGTGCAACCAGGGTGCAACGCGCAGGGGCTGGACCTGGTGAGACGTAGGAGGGGCCTGGACAGGAGTCAACCCACAGAGCCTAGTCCTTCCACGCGCCAGATTGAGGCGATCCTCCCGCATACCCAGTCCCGGCAGAGTAGCTCCGGAGGAACGGATTGAGTGGCCCTGTTTTTTCCCTAATGGGACTGATCGAGGGTAGCTAGTGCTACTGGGAGGTAAGTCAGGACTTGATCACCCCGGCTGGGTCACCTGAGTGAGGGGTATGATGTTGGAAGACCCGAAACCCCGATGACCTTGGGATACATCACTGAGGACACGTCCCAGGTGCATCCATGCAATCTATTTTTGTTTTATTCACTGGCAAATAGATGGACATTGTATTTGAACATATATGGACAAACCCACACCTTGACATGAACACAGAGAATACACACATTTATCGATAGACCCAAGTGTAGCTATATGGAATGGAAAAGTAATTAAACCCCTCTTTTACTTTTTTCTCCTTAAAATTGCTAAATACAATGCACAAATACTTAGGATTGATAAAATTGATTATTTACATTGCAAAACGATTCGATACCGATTATTTCCGTTGCAAAACGATACGATGCAAAGTCAAGCGATACGATACGATATTTGCAGTTTACATGTCGATATACTTATACTTATACACCCCTACTTGTAACGGAGTATAGTTCTACATAGCAGTATTGATACTTTTACTTAAGCAAAGCAATTGGGTACTTAATTAGCCCTTCACTAAATCCCACCCCAAAAAGCGATTGTCCAATGCCAATCCAAATAGTTTAGCAACGGTTGCTATGCAGGTCAAGCTTTCTTCGCTGCTAACGTGCCTATTGGACAACAAGGATGGATTGGGGAGGGACTTAGTGAAGGGCTAATTATCCCCACCACTGAGAGTCTGGCTGAGAGCCCTTACCAGGCATGTGGACCATTCTGCAGTTGCAGTTCTCCACCAGGTAGCGCGTCTCGCAGTCGATACGGCAGGCCGTCAGGCTGTAGCTGCTGAAGAAGTCAGAGTCCATGGGCGTGGACTTGCAGTCGCCCCATGGCGGAGGAAGGTAGGTCAACTGACAGACAAACAGACACAGACAGACAGACAGACAGACAGACAGACAGACAGACAGACAGACAGACAGACAGACAGACAGACAGACAGACAGACAGACAGACAGACAGACAGACAGACAGAGTGTAAGCAGAACAGAACAGTGCAGCAGCATTCAGTAAAACATTAGCCTAGCTGCAGCCAGTGTGATAATTATATAATAATAAACTTTATTTATAGAGCACTTTTCCCAACAATCCTACAAAGTCAGTCAAAGCCACCCCCCAGCCCAGGCGGTGGCGTAACCGTCTGGGCACCCGACTGGTAATCCAGTCGCAGTGTGCCGCGGGTTCGACTCCCGAGCCCGACACGGCCTTTACTGCATGTCTTCCCCCGTCTCTCTCCCGTTTCCTGTCAGCCTACTGTCTGTCGCTTCAAAAAAAAAAAAAAAAAAGGCGTAAGCCGCAAAAAAAATATCTAAAAAAAAACAAAAAAAAGCCACCCCCCAAATGCAGGACATTTGGGGGGGGGGGGGATTGACGACGTCAATCTAGACATTTTCCAAATAGTCTAGGACCTGGATAAAATATGTATGCACTTCATTTAGGAGAGAATATCTCAATTGTTCTTGGCTAATATGACCCCCGCGAACAACTTGGGAACTGTGAAAAATTCTCTATCTGGGGCGAAATACCCGAAAATGACCACGCCCTTTTTAAAATGACCACTAGTTCAAACATGGCTCTATTTTCTAAACTGTTGGAGCTACAGATTTCTGAGGTGCTCAAAATGTTCAGAAAACTCATGTTTGTTGAATCCGTGCCCGAGCCAGCAACCCTCCAGGTCATCATAGTGGCCAAATCCAATATGGCCGCCAGTCCGCCACCTGAAAAAGGTTTTGTCTACAACTTTTGAACCAGATGAGCTATGAATGCAAACTTGGTGTCTAAATCATGTTTTTTGACAATTAGAAACATTTTGGAATGCTTATCATTATGGGTGTGGCTGAACCTCTATTTTACCAGAGGTGGACAGAGTACTCGACTCGACCCCAGTACTTGAGTACAAATACGACCTGTTCAGATTTACTCCACTACAAGTAAAAGTAGTTCAGTTAAAATTGAGTAAGAGTGAAAAAGTATGTGCTATTAAATGTACTTAAGTATTCAAGAGTAAAAGTAAATTCAGGCCTGGACTGGCCACTTGACGTACAGGGCATATGCCGGTGGGCCACCCAATGAATGGACCGCTCCATCCATTCCTTTTCTCCATTCCATTTTCTTTTTGACCCTTTCCAGCCTGCGCACGCACGCACGCACGCACGCACGCACGCACGCACGCACGCACGCACGCACGCACGCACGCACGCACGCACGCACGCACGCACGCACGCACGCACGCACGCACGCACGCACGCACGCACACACACACACACACACACACACACACACACACACACACACACACACACACACACACACACACACACACACACAGAGGTAGCTCACATCATATGTAGGCTACTTAAGAAAAGTGTTAAGATGTATTTAAGTATCAAAAGTAAAAGTATTAAAGACCTTTTCATGGTACAAAGAAAAAAAAGAGACAGACATCTACTTCTCTTTCCTTTCAGAATAATGCAGCTTTCAAGTACCGGTACTTCAGCTGTTTTTGTAGCTATTTCTGAGTTTTGAGTGGCTGCTGTCCATTACTCCAAAGAAAGAATTGTCCTTCTAGCTAGTTTTGTCTTCCAATTTCTCCATCTCCACTATGGTTTCATCTGTCCTTCAGTGTCCTGGGCTGAATGAAGGTCTAACTCTCCATTATTGATTATAATGAAGCACATCATAAGACCTTGTGCTCTTATAAGCCGGATGCTTAGGGGGAAGAAAGGGAAAAAATACCATTCCTTAATACGAACATGTAAGCACATGTAACACACACGCTCCATCCTTTAGATTCCAAACGGAGAAGACCTTTTTTTGTCCTGACCAACTTATATATATATCGAGGTGCAAAGGATTCCAGCTTTGAATTATTCCAATGTGTTTCTAATGCTCAAAAAGCACAAAATAGGCACCAAGTTTGCAAAAAAGGACAAAGTTAAAGTAAGTAAAACAAATTGTCAGATAGTCGCCATCTTTGATGCAAAATAGAGGTTCAGCCACACCCAGTCATAAAGATGATCATTCCAAAATGTTTCTAATTGTCAAAAAAACATGATTTAGAGTTTAGAGACCAAGTTTGCATTCATAGCTCATGTCCGCCACCTTTTTCAGGTGGCGGACTGGCGGCCATATTGGATTTGGCCACTATGATAACCTGGCTTGGGCATGGATTCAACAAACATTTTGAGCTCCTCAGAAAATCTGTAGCTCCAATGGTTTAGAAGATAGAGTCATGTTTGAAGTAGTGGTCATTTTTAAAAGGGCGTGGTCAGTTTCGGGTATTTCGCCCCGGATAGAGAGTTTTTCACAGTTCCCAAGTTGTTCACGGGGGTCATATTAGCCAAGAACAGTTGAGATATTCTCTCCTAAATGAAGTGCATACATCTCTTAGCCAGGTCCTCTACTAAAAGGAATTAAAAGATTTTCCAGAAATCTTCCAAAAATATCAATAGTGAAAATAGTGCAGCACACTACTCAAGATCTGGCTACTTTCCCTGTATTTGATTGAAAATAGAATAATGTAATAATTCTATTATAATAATAATATTCTATTTCTAGAAATGTAGTCAAAAGTACAATACTACTCGAAATGTAGAGGAGTGAAAGTCATGTATTCCAAGTTGTAACTGTCGCCACTATACAAGTAATCTCTAAGATTCTCTAAGACTAAGTTCATAAGAAGGCTAAAATAAGTTCATGATTGTTTATTATTTTCTAAAAGTACAAGTGCATAATTAAGTTACGTTCATGTTAAAACATTATTTCATGTCCTTTTGTGTCAAGTTGTTGTAATGCTTTTATTTTGAAGAGTCAAAGTCACATTCTGTGTCTCGTTTGGTCTGCTCAGAGCCATATTTCTAAGGCTCTGGGTCTGCTCATGTAAATTGGGTACACAGGAGTTTTGTGTAAGCAATCAAGCCTCAAGCAAAATGTTCAGAAAACTCATGTTTGTTGAATCCGTGCCCGAGCCAGCAACCCTCCAGGTCATCATAGTGGCCAAATCCAATATGGCCGCCAGTCCGCCACCTGAAAAAGGTTTTGTCTACAACTTTTGAACCAGATGAGCTATGAATGCAAACTTGGTGTCTAAATCATGTTTTTTGACAATTAGAAACATTTTGGAATGCTTATCATTATGGGTGTGGCTGAACCTCTATTTTACCAGAGGTGGACAGAGTACTCGACTCGACCCCAGTACTTGAGTACAAATACGACCTGTTCAGATTTACTCCACTACAAGTAAAAGTAGTTCAGTTAAAATTGAGTAAGAGTGAAAAAGTATGTGCTATTAAATGTACTTAAGTATTCAAGAGTAAAAGTAAATTCAGGCCTGGACTGGCCACTTGACGTACAGGGCATATGCCGGTGGGCCACCCAATGAATGGACCGCTCCATCCATTCCTTTTCTCCATTCCATTTTCTTTTTGACCCTTTCCAGCCTGCGCACGCACGCACGCACGCACGCACGCACGCACGCACGCACGCACGCACGCACGCACGCACGCACGCACGCACGCACGCACGCACGCACGCACGCACGCACGCACGCACGCACGCACACACACACACACACACACACACACACACACACACACACACACACACACACACACACACACACACACACACACACACACAGGTAGCTCACATCATATGTAGGCTACTTAAGAAAAGTGTTAAGATGTATTTAAGTATCAAAAGTAAAAGTATTAAAGACCTTTTCATGGTACAAAGAAAAAAAAGAGACAGACATCTACTTCTCTTTCCTTTCAGAATAATGCAGCTTTCAAGTACCGGTACTTCAGCTGTTTTTGTAGCTATTTCTGAGTTTTGAGTGGCTGCTGTCCATTACTCCAAAGAAAGAATTGTCCTTCTAGCTAGTTTTGTCTTCCAATTTCTCCATCTCCACTATGGTTTCATCTGTCCTTCAGTGTCCTGGGCTGAATGAAGGTCTAACTCTCCATTATTGATTATAATGAAGCACATCATAAGACCTTGTGCTCTTATAAGCCGGATGCTTAGGGGGAAGAAAGGGAAAAAAATACCATTCCTTAATACGAACATGTAAGCACATGTAACACACACGCTCCATCCTTTAGATTCCAAACGGAGAAGACCTTTTTTTGTCCTGACCAACTTATATATATATCGAGGTGCAAAGGATTCCAGCTTTGAATTATTCCAATGTGTTTCTAATGCTCAAAAAGCACAAAATAGGCACCAAGTTTGCAAAAAAGGACAAAGTTAAAGTAAGTAAAACAAATTGTCAGATAGTCGCCATCTTTGATGCAAAATAGAGGTTCAGCCACACCCAGTCATAAAGATGATCATTCCAAAATGTTTCTAATTGTCAAAAAAACATGATTTAGAGTTTAGAGACCAAGTTTGCATTCATAGCTCATGTCCGCCACCTTTTTCAGGTGGCGGACTGGCGGCCATATTGGATTTGGCCACTATGATAACCTGGCTTGGGCATGGATTCAACAAACATTTTGAGCTCCTCAGAAAATCTGTAGCTCCAATGGTTTAGAAGATAGAGTCATGTTTGAAGTAGTGGTCATTTTTAAAAGGGCGTGGTCAGTTTCGGGTATTTCGCCCCGGATAGAGAGTTTTTCACAGTTCCCAAGTTGTTCACGGGGGTCATATTAGCCAAGAACAGTTGAGATATTCTCTCCTAAATGAAGTGCATACATCTCTTAGCCAGGTCCTCTACTAAAAGGAATTAAAAGATTTTCCAGAAATCTTCCAAAAATATCAATAGTGAAAATAGTGCAGCACACTACTCAAGATCTGGCTACTTTCCCTGTATTTGATTGAAAATAGAATAATGTAATAATTCTATTATAATAATAATATTCTATTTCTAGAAATGTAGTCAAAAGTACAATACTACTCGAAATGTAGAGGAGTGAAAGTCATGTATTCCAAGTTGTAACTGTCGCCACTACAAGTAATATAATTTGTTTATTTCTCTAAGACTAAGTTCATAAGAAGGCTAAAATAAGTTCATGATTGTTTATTATTAAAAGTACAAGTGCATAATTAAGAAGTTCATAGTTAAGTTACGTTCATGTTAAAACATTATTTCATGTCCTTTTGTGTCAAGTTGTTGTAATGCTTTTATTTTGAAGAGTCAAAGTCACATTCTGTGTCTCGTTTGGTCTGCTCAGAGCCATATTTCTAAGGCTCTGGGTCTGCTCATGTAAATTGGGTACACAGGAGTTTTGTGTAAGCAATCAAGCCACAAGCAGCTAGAAGCAGCAAGGTGCAGCAGCTCCGGTTTACACTGGTCACACAAAGAGACTTTAAAGTTACAAGAAGGTCACAAGAGACTGTCTAAGGTTGATAAAAGTGGTTATAAGGACCTGATAAGAAAAGGTTATAAGGACCTGAAGACTGGAGCGTATTCCCTCTTTGTTTTGCACGCAGCCAACGAGGTATTTGTTGTTTGTTTTATGTCTGTATTTTACTTATGTGAAATGTTTGCATCTACATGCTGTGCATGTCATTTTGTGTTAATTGTAACATCCTTGTTTTATTGTTTGTTTAGTTTTCACGGTGGATTTGGAAGACAAGAAAAGGCACCTTCAAATAAATCAGTTTCAAGGAAACCACTTGTGTCTGTCTGTGCTCGGAGGGAGTTAAGGCTCATACATAGTCTGGATTTTCGGTGGTTAGGTGACCACCGAACTACAACATGACGTCACGAGCCGCGGTGAAGAGCAAACCACCGCCACCGCCCCAGCCCTTCTCTCTGTTTTTACTCACCACCGCTCAACGTTATTTCAGCTCCGGTGGTCACCTCACCACCGAAAATCCAGACTATGTATGAGCCTTTACACAAGTATTCCAAAATATAACTACAGTACTACAAGTAAAGTACATATACTCCACTGTCTCATGGTGTATCATAGTTAGTTCAAACCTTGTAATGTAAAATAGATAGCATGTTATGTAGACATTGCACTCTATAGGCCTACTCTTATATTCTACAGCTATTCTACTGTTACACGGATGTTAGGTTAAGATTCTTGATGACTATTTCTATGTATTTGACGTATTACCATGTGTTGTTCTTGCTTATACTGTAAATCGCTCTGGATTAAGAGCGTCTGCTAAATGCCTAAATTGTAAACTGTGATTGGCTGAGAAGCATTCTAATGAGTGCATATATCAGCCCTGATATAGCACTCTGAACGCCTTGACATGCGATTCTTATTTACCTCACGTGTGTAAGGTAGCAATGGCTGCCAACTGCTGTTAGTAACAAAGTGCTTTTCATTTTCTTTCCCTTCAAGTCGTGGTGTATATAATACCAATAATGCACTCAAGGGTACACCGTGAGATATTGGAACGGATGCTCTGATCTACGGCATACACGACTGTAATTTCTCACAGCAGAGCATCACCTCCGGTGCATTATTGCTTAACCGTATGTCTTGCAGCAACGCTTTCCAAGATCATTTCCTTAACACGGTGGATTAAGTTATTCTTTCTATCGACTGAACTCCCTACAACAGCTGTACTCAGCGTGTGCGAAGGTATCTGTTATACATTCGGGCCACTCCTACTGGCAGCACGTGTCTGCATAAATCCTGGAATAAATCCCGTTTAGTCAGTCCCACTCACTGCCTCACTGTCAAAATAATTCACAGAAAGACATCAAGAGGGATAGGTTGCACTCTCGTCTGTCGGGGCAATATAGCTATATTATGAGAACAGAGCTGCAATCTAAACTTTTCACCGCAGGAACATTTGTTTGCCTCTGCCTATCGACCCTACGGCAGACTGCGTTTTCTCTAATCCTTTAAGCACTGGGTGGAGAAACAAATTAAAACCAAAACAAAAGTACACTGAAGACAGTGTAGTGTGTGTGCAACAGTGCACACATTTTAAAAGAGGCAATAACCTAACATTTTTTAAACGCGTGTATTAAATTGAGCAAGTGAAGCGTTATTTATTGCCCATCGTCGAGCATGTGAGGATGGCGCACTAAATCAAGCAAGCCTCGCAGTGCGGTTACATCAGCTCAAAACCAAGCGTGCCATTGAGTATACTCAAACTAATTGAACACCACCATGGTAATTGAGGGTCCTTGATTACTCAACATTCAAACATGTCTGCTGTGGTGTAGTGCAGGGGTTCTCAACGTTTTTGGCCGGGGACCCCCGGAAATGCTTTGGCAATGTCTCGGGACCCCCGCCCCGCCCCCTCCCGACCCCCAATATAAATTGACTGCTACAATAACCTTAACCCATTTTGGGCGGGAACCCCTTTTGGTGTTTTAAGCATTATGTTATAATTTAGCTATTGAAAAATAGCAGATCTACAAGCTCGTAGCGCGCCACCGAGTGGCGCGCTACGAGCTTGTAGGTCTGCTATTTTTTTTAAATCGTGATTTTTTTTTTTTTTAATAATTTGGGGACCCCCTAAAATAATTTGGCGACCCCCCGAGGGGTCGCGACCCACGGGTTGAGAACCCCTGTGTACCCGTACCGTAGAGAGCAGGCCACGGCCTCGCTGCCCATTAAAGGCTTTGTTTGGTACACTAATAGCTGTGTGACCACTGTGCACGCACAAACTCACAGTGCGTTTGTGTGTCCTCTACAATGTCATCAGAGGAGTGGAATCATTTGTCTCTTTTGTTTCTACTACAGGACATCTCAGAAAGTCATGGCGAATATAAAACACCACGCCATGAGATGAGCTCCATTAAGTGCATTCCTTATTTATCCAAATCATCATCTGCAGCAACATACTCTGAAAGAGCCCATGAGTAATGGCTCTCTTATGCTTGGTTGCCTCCTATTTAAAAGTGCCGGCATCTTCACAGCTTCTATTCAGCCATCCTAAAAAACGTGTAACATCACTAGATTAATATCTATTTTTTTTTTCACCCTTTACAGCAGTGGTTCCCAAAGTGGGGTCCGGGGACCCCCAGGGGTCCTTGAGGGAGTTCCAGGGGGTCCCCAGCTAAATGATAGTTTGGAACCAAATGGAACCTTATCGGTCTGTAACTCTGAGAGTGTACAAATGGACCCTAACGTGTCCATTTGGTTCCATTTTGTACACTCTCAGAGTTAAATTAACATAAATTAAATATATAAATTATGGGTCCCAGAGATAGAAATGCCATTAAATGGGGGTCTGTAGACTAATGCATGTCAAACTGGGGGTCCTTGAAATTAAGTGGGTTGAGAATAACTGCTAGAGCCGTAAAAATCTCCTCTTATGGGGGTCCCTGGCATATATTTTTCAAATGAGGGTCCGTGGGCTAATTAGTGTTAATTTGTGGGTCCTTGGCATGAAATAGTTTGGGAGCCACTGCTTTAACAGAAGCAGGTATATGATGAGGTGGTGTGCAGACCAAAGTATATCAACCCAATGTTTCAGAATGTGTCTGACTCTGCTTTAAAATTACGCTGGCTGAAATTCTGAAGAAGACGACGAAGAAGAAGAAGAAGATAAGAAGAGGAAGTAAAGCATTCCATGTTAGTTTTTTGACCTAAATTCTCTGTTCCTTAATTATACGGGAAAGCGAGTGAGAGGGATGAGGGGTAGGAAAAAAAAGAATAAGCCCTGAAGTCAGCGAGAGAGCGAGATAAAAAGAGACACAGAGTAGAGATAGGGGAAGTGGAAATGGAATGAGAAAGTGGCAACATTTGAATGTTATTTTTGTTTTCCACGATAAGCGAGCGGGGGAAGAAATTGTTCATTCTTTTGTGTGCTTGAGCCTGAGCAATCAAGACTAGAGCCTGAGTGACAAGCAGCATAACTACAAAACCCCCAAGTACTGGTACAGCACGGGGCAGGGCAGGGCAGCTGTAGCAGGAAGCTGAATGGATCCACCAAGAGTAAACTGCATTAGATTAATGAACACTGGGTCGCATGCTGCCAGACACACGCACACACACACACACACACACACACACACACACACACACACACACACACACACACACAGAGAGAGAGAAGGAGGTGGAGACTAAAACTAAGACAAAAAATGTTCGTCAACTACCTTTTTTCCACTGACAAAAACTAAATGAAAACTAAAGCTATGATGACTATATATATGACTATAAATATACCGACAATTTCGTCAACAAATAAAAACTAGACTAAAATGCTAGGAAGGGCCTAGTGGACAAGAGATCCAGTATAAGTAATTTTACAATTAGTTGCATGCTGAAAATAGACGATCTACAAGCCCACAACGTGTCGCAGCGCTACGCGTTGTGAGCTTGTAGATCGTCTATTTTCAGCAAGTGGGAAAAAAAAAAACGGTCGACGGCATCAACATTTTGTTCGACTAAATCAACTGTAGATTTAGTCAAAATGTGCTGCCAAAAACAACACTGGTGTATAGACTAGAGAGAGTGGGAGGAGGGCGCGGGAGGGAGAGTTAGAGAAAGAGAGAAAAGGTTAGAGAGAGGAGTTGAAGGGACATTCAACGACGGGGAGAGGGGGGGGGGGGGGTAGTATTCCTGCAGAAGCGACGTTGGCAGCATGCATAATCTCACTGCAGCCCGGCGCTGACACAGGTGCACACTCACTGACAAGGGGGGCACGCGGTGGTGGTGTGACTGTGATCACGTTTAATTCCGAGCACCGATCCTCTCCCTTATTCCCTTATTCCTCCTGGCCGTTATGCATGTTTCCGTATCGCGCTGGCCCGGGGGGGCAACCCGGAATGAGCGATTGACACTTGCACTGCATCTCTCGATGCCTGCCTAGCCTGTGGAATTATACATGGCTGAACCGCAGAGAGCACGCGCGGGAAGGGAACATCATTCCGGGGAGGGTTGGCCTCCCACATACTGATTCGCAAAGGGCACGTTTCATGCTTCGTGCGGTGCAGGCTTAGTGTGGCGCACGTGTCCAGATCACAGGAAATCCATGGTCTGAGGCATCCGAGGTGAACGCAGACTTAGGTTTAAAACCACTTGTCACAGGACACCAGTTGCAGGGATGCTATTGATTGTTTTGTAACCTTGTTACGCCCTGCGCTGAGGGAGAAAGAAAAGAAATGCAAATAACTTTGCGCTGTGTAGACCAGGGGTTCTCAACCCGTGGGTCGCGACCCCTCGGGGGGGTCGCCAAATTATTTTAGGGGGTCCCCAAATTATTTTCAAAAAAAATAAAATAAAAATAATGTTTTTTTATTTTTTTTCACAATTTTTCAAAAATAGCAGACCTACAAGCTCGTAGCGCGCCACTCGGTGGCGCGCTATGAGCTTGTAGATCTGCTATTTTTAAATAGCTAAATTATAACAATGCTTAAAACACCAAAAGGGGTTCCCGCCCAAAATGGTTTAAGGTTATTGTAGCAGTCAATTTATATTGGGGGTCGGGAGGGGGCGGGGCGGGGGTCCCGAGACGTTGCCAAAGCATTTTCGGGGGTCCCCGGCCAAAAACGTTGAGAACCCCTGGTGTAGAAAAAATGTACTAATATAGACAGAACACTACTGTATATGTTTCTTTTCCCTTTTTACCTCCTTTATGATGAATTCCTGTTCTGTCCTTTGTCTATATAGAAGTGTCTATTTGTACGTCTCTAAATGTTTTTGATGAATTGAACATGGTGGACCCTATTGGAAACAAGTGTAATGCTTAATTGGGTCGTCCACTCACAGTTAACAGCCTTTGTATTGAGTTTGTGCTTGAAATGTACTGTAATTCTGCAAACTGTTAATACATTTTTCAATCAATCAATCAAGCAAATGTATTTTGTGGTTGTGATATGCTCCCCGATGCTTGGCAAAGCCACACCAATGTCTGAAAAAACCTGGTAACAAGGCTCACCAATACAATGTATTTTTTTTTTTTTAAACCGAGAGCAACCAAATCATCTATTAACATTTATGTATTTTACAAACTGCTATTTGAGGAAAATACCATTGTTGAACATGATATTGATGCGCTTGGAAGTTTGAATTCATGGTACGGTAGTTAAGTACATTCTTCTGTGTTTGCCTCCTTTTGACAGAGTGAGAGATTGGTCTACAATATAGATCTATCGATATCGATATAATGTGCTACATCTTATATGAACCACAATAGCAGAGTATACTGTACAATCACCACAATAGCAAACTAGCCAACCACCCTGGCAGAACCTGAAAACCCTGGCAGAAATCAATAGAGCTGACAGATCCCTTCACTCTGACTCTCTGCTGTATAGATTCTACACGCACGCACACACACACACACACACACACACACACACACACACACACACACAGTCTCACAAGTGGCGCGTGATCTGTTTAGGATGTCATTCATCGTGCCAATCCATCTCAAGACGTGCAGGGGGCCTTACCCGTTGCTCCTGACAGGAGACGAAGGTCTGGAACCCCGGGGCCACTCCGAAACCCAGCTGATCGATGAAGGGAGGCTCGTCTTGGCTGTGAATCTGGACCTTTATGCCTGCCTCGAACGACGTCTCATCTGTCAGTGGGGAAGGTGGGGGGGAATGGGGGGGTGTACACATGCATATTTTTATAGCATATTTCAATAACAAGTACATTTGTTAAAGGACCACGTCACCACTTTTCAACCTATCTTCATATAATTGGTCCTCACTAGCACAATTGTTTTCTACTCAGTCTGTGTCTCATAGGAGGGCTGTGGGCAGTTCAGAAACCCGTCCACCAGTGAACACCATCAATGGGGAATCCAAGCAGACTTTCTATTCCTGAAAAGCTGCAATGCGAAAATGGAAGCCGATATCGTTCTCACAATAATAAAAATCTATTTATGTATTTAATCAAGGGTAGTGTAAGGTTTGGTTAAAATAAGTGTTAAAAAGCTCTATAATGCGATAGTAATCATTGCTATATAGTGTTTGTTGCAGTAACAGGAGTCTCCATGTCCATCCAGCCTCCCACCAAACAGAAAATGTATTTTCAGAAACCGAAACTAAGTCTTTTTTTTCCTTTTTTTTCTTTTTTACCCATTTAGGACTGAGGCCAGATTCTACAAAATGTCTTCTAAAATCCTGACAGTTTTCTGAAAAACCTATGTTTCTATGTCAGTGGTTCTGAAACTATTTCCTGTCAAGGACTCCAAAAATGATCTGTATTTGGCCACGGACCCCCATCGGAAAATATGTCATTCCGGGGAACCCCCTAGATGCAAAGATATGAGTTAAAAACGTTTGTTGTGAAAGAATATATATTCAAAGATTTGCGGCACATTTTCATGATTTCCTCATAGCGCGGCACTCAGCTCTGCTATTTTTCAATAGCCAAAGTTTAAAATAATGGTTAATGTGGTTAAAAGCTATAAGGTGACACAGATGTGTTCCATCCATTGGCACATTTGCCAAACAAGGCTAAAATGTAATTTAGATAGGATGTTATTTGTAGATGTATTGATATTGTATTACTTTAGACTGATTATAGGTTATTGGTGTACCTATGATCCTATAGATTACCATTTATAATATGCATTTAATGTACAGTGTTTTTTTTTTCATGAAATTAAGAAAACCTTAGGCCTATATTTTGAAAACAAAGCAATACTGCCTCATTTAAGTTGGTGTTGTGACTTTATTGTCAATTGCTTGCATGAGAGGGGGAGAGGTGGTGGATTTCCTGAGGTAGCGAAGTGTTAACACCCCGAACGCCCAGGGTTATTTAATCCATGATTAAATCATAGCGCCCAGCGATTTATAGCAGCCGAGCACATTTAGCGACGGACCGCGGGACCGCATGTTATCCCGGATGTGGCTGTAGCAGCTAGATGTAGCGAAAACACTCTAGAGGCGATCGGCAACAACGGGAGGTATGATTAAATCTAACACGACGGCACCGCGATGGGCCATCTAACACATCATCTTTTCTAGGAATTGGACGGAATGATTTAGATCAAGAGTTATTCACGTTTTAAGATTTTTGATCTCGTCGGCTGAAATGGGGGGGGAACATTTTCGATGACATCCCACCGGAAAATAACATTGAATGTTGCGCAACAGACGCTCCCAGCCTGTGGTGATCGGTTTTGATATCAATAATTTCTGTCCTTTTGATCAATCTCGAAGCGCTGGGCGTTACTAATTGAAAGGGCGGAGGACTTCGTCCTGTGCGCTCAGGGTGTTAATGAACGCTGGGAAGGACAACGCATATATAAACTCCTTAACAAGCCCGCTTAGCGATATACCTCGCGCAGCACCGTTATTTACTGCCTTGGAGGAAAGGGAGAGTGAATAGAGAAATTAATAAATAAATGATGAGGAGAATAAAGGAGAAATCAATGGAGCTGACAGCTTCCTTCGCTCTGGCACTCTCTCGTATAGATTTTACATGAAACAGATGGGCCCCCGTGATACCGAGATCAGGGCTAAATACTGAGGCACGCAAGCAACCCCTGCTGAGTACATTGTTTACTGTTCTTTTCATATTCATATTTATATCACGTTTGTTGCCGGAGACTATACTTATCACAGAGATGGCACCGCTGCTTTGGAGTGATTTAGTCTCCCTGGAGATGCATCTGTGAGACTAAATAGGATGTCTGTTTCCATACTTCCTCTGCCCCCCTGGATGTCACCCACTATCTGTTCCTCTGATTGCCAGTTCTTCTGGCCTCGGTTCCTTTCTATTTTTCTTTAATTAAAGGCGCAGAGGGAAACACGGGTGGAATTCAGGGAGAAAGCTTTCGATAAAGAAGGGGCGACAGAACATTAACACTTAAACATTGGTCTTCTGAGTCTGGGATACAAAGCTATTTGTGCCACTGCCAAGGAGAGCTTTGCTTTGAAGGGGGCTTTGAAGCACCACATAAAATTACATAAAGTACATAACTAAAGGACTGAGGCTCTGATTGGAAAGGCTAATGCCATCTTTAAGTCAGGGCCATCTGTCATCTCCACGCCGTTTGAATAATGATATTCAGGAGACAAATGGAAAAAGTCAACGCCATAGGGAAATGACTCTATTGGCGTGTTTGCCTCACTAAATCACAACATAATCCCACTGCCTCTGGTTTAATGTGAAAGGAATGCGGGTATACTACACAGCTAATGTTTGTAGTGGGGGAAAAAAAGTTCCCCACCGCTCTAATACAGGTCCTTGAATGATTGATGTTGAGGTCCTAGAGCGGGATTCAAAAGTGTGTCATTACTTCACTTTTGTCCGCCCTGCAGGCAATCATCAAGCTGAAACTGTTTCAGCACACAAAGTAATAGTACTCTGTAATTTTTGTAGATTTTACTAGACCAATTATTTTTGACTGAGGCTCTCTCAGTAAAAGTAAAATAAATCTATATTTTACCATCAACCTTATTGTAGTTGCAAAAAAAATAAAAGCAATATTCTTTTG
The DNA here is from genome assembly GCF_951216825.1 of Electrona antarctica. Taxonomy (NCBI): domain Eukaryota; kingdom Metazoa; phylum Chordata; class Actinopteri; order Myctophiformes; family Myctophidae; genus Electrona; species Electrona antarctica. Next base: position 45,027,939 of record NC_136790.1, read on the forward strand.
GCAGCAGTCAAATTCATCAAGGAGGACTATGTTAATGTTAATGAATAACACACCATCACCCCAAGGATATGGGATAGCCTACTTGTCCACGGAGTGGGACTAGCCAATGGGCACAAGCTGTCCATCTGGCATATGGGATCTACACCATGCCAATTTGCTCCTCCCTTCGGGTGAAGCTGCGCAACTGTGGGCTCTGTGCGTAATATAGTCCTGGGTTTCTAGAAGGCTCTGAGGTAACTATAGTCCTGGGTTTCTAGAAGGCTCTGAGGTAACTATAGTCCTGGGTTTCTAGAAGGCTCTGAGCTGAGGTAACTATAGTCCTGGGTTTCTAGAAGGCTCTGAGGTAACTATAGTCCTGGGTTTCTAGAAGGCTCTGAGGTAACTATAGTCCTGGGTTTCTAGAAGGCAGCCTTTTCCAGTGTGTATTGGATGGAGCCCGCACACCACAGGTACAAGAAAGACGTTCTTTATTGAAAGTTCTGACTTCAGAACTTTCAATAAAGAACGTCTTTCTTGTACCTGTGGTGTGCGGGCTCCATCCAATACCTACTGAAGTTTCTTTAGCCCAGCACCCAGCCTGTCGATGTGCGTATTCTACGTCCGCTCTAGCCTTTTCCAGTGTCCCATAACCTTGTTTGGTCCCAAAAACACTGTTTTCCGTTCTAATCTACTGCCGAGCCCAAAAAATTGTGACAGGCAACGGGATCACTTGTTTTTACCGCAACGGGGCGAGCCATAGCAAGCGAATCGCCGGCCTGTGCCGAACGTTACGAAGCCCCTTGAGCCGACTCAGCGCTGTCCAGTTATGTTTCGATAGGGACATAAGCGTAAATCCTCGGACCCCCCTAGTTTCTGTACCTCCGCCATGTCTACACCAAGTCAGCGTCAATATTCCGATGGCGCTTAATTCCCTCGTTGCGTTTGTCCGACACTCCCCGTTACTAACCCTGTAACTTCACGCGCCTACAGTACATTATAATGCGCACGCGTTCTTTGGGAAAGGCGCTGTTAATTTATAGCATATGTCTGAATAACACCAACCGACATACTACATGTGTCAACATATCTGGTGCACCTACTGTATGGCACACGTCTACCGGAGACAGACAGAGACAGAGAGAGACTGGAGAGACCTCACAACTATAGATTCAGCTTTACATTACTGCGTCAGACAGTGTAAGTATATTATTATTGGACCATGCCTCCTGGTGGAGATTAGTGTGTGTGTGAGCGTGCGTGCGTGCGTGCGTGCGTGCGTGCGTGCGTGCGTGCGTGCGTGCGTGCGTGCATGCGTGTGTTTGTGCATGGGTGTGTGTGTGTGTGTGTGTGCGTGCATGCGTGTGTGTGTGCCTGTGTGTTTCTCATAACATTGTTACTAGGACTGCATTAGGTCTAGGGCTCTAGGCTAAATTCCTGTCCTTGTGTTTTACTGTTGCAAACTGTGCCTTTAGCCTTTTAATATTATTACAGTAGTATATCAATATCATAATATCATTAGCCATCTCATTAAAAAAAAACATTTTTAAGAATCCCCAAGTTTCTTTTTAATTAAAATGTGTAAGTAATTATTTATTGGTTTGTGGGTAATTCCTAGTGGTTGGCATTAATATTCTTTGGCCTATACTGAAGGTAGTTTTACATACATTTCCCGATCCTCGTGAAATATTAATACAGACACAGCATTGTTTTAGCAAATTAAAGGAGCATTCAGTGATTTGGGTGATTTGAAAAAACCCCGGTCCGCCCCGGTAACAAGATGTGCACATGCACGCACTACAGTGGGGGGACACGCTCGATCATGATTGGCGGAAGGCCCCTCTCTATCCTGATTGGATGAAGGCTGGGCCACCTAGCCAAAAAAACCCAGGGGTTAACTGGGGACAGGGAGGAACTCCTTATAATGGTCATCACACTCTATAGGGAGGATTATCACAACAAAACAAAAAAAGAAGTGATATTTGAATTAAGTGAAATCACTTAACCTTTAAGGACCGAAACAAAAGTAAACTAAAATAACTTTCAATAAGACTTTTGTATGTGTTTAGAGACTAGAATGTGTCTGGTTTGTGCAGAGACAGGATGTGCCCCGAGTTAAAAAACCTCCATTGATTTTTATAAGGCAAAAGGTTCTGCTCCATCTCTGATTCATGAGAAAAGTAAACCCGGCCGACAAGTGATACAATTACATCACAATAAAGGACCATTTCTCCTCGTCCATATCCATCCATCTTTATACGGCACAGTCGATAACGCAGAGCGGTCAATGCAAGTGCGATTAAACTGGGCAATATGTGTGCCTTTTCTGGGCCATCACTCACACTCGAGAAGTGGGGACGGCCTGCATACCGTATTTCAATCTGTGAAGCACCCGTTGTGTTCGTTATTCTCAACATTATTAATGTATTTCTTTTTTTTTAAATATGTGTTTTGGGCTTTTCTGCCATTATCAGAGGTATACTCCCCTTCTTAACCACTCTGCCATTGGTGTCCCCGCAGCCTTATTCATTTCAAGGACCCCCAGTTTGGTATGCATTAATTAAGCCATGGACCCCCTTTTGATGATTATTTACATCTGGGACACTGATTGAAATCTTTATTTGAATAAGCAATTTAAAACAATATAAACAGAAACGACAGAATAAGTACAAAATAATAAAAAAAGCAAATTCAAAAGGAGTGAGAAGAAGCAAAGCTTATTGCTCCCACCCCCTTTCCATCATCACCAAGCATCATTAATCATATACATAATCATACACAAACACACAAACACCCCCGCCCCCCCCCCCCCCCCCCCCCCACACGCGCACACACACACACCTAGTGAAAACCTACACCTTCTTCATCCCTGTAGCTCATTAAAATCATGTCCTTGAGATTAAGTTTAAACATTTTCATGTTTGCACTTATATTACATCTGGGACACTAATCTACACTATAATATCCTAGGTGTTAATTCGACTCTGAGACATTTGTACACAGGTTTACAGACAAATAAGGGTCCATTTGGTTCACAACTTATCAATTATTTAGCTGGTTTCATTGTACAGATATTCTACTGATAGACAGATGTTCTTTCTTACTGTAAATGGCTCTGGATTAAGAGCGCCTGCTAAATGCCTGAATTAAACATTGTCATAAATACTTCATGCATTCAGTCACTAGTTGAAAGTCTTCTTTCAATTATTATGCGTTTTTGGTTCTACCGAGTAAAGACCTGCCCTTCCAGCCAATACCATTCGTTTCTGGTTACTTTTCAGGACCGCAAGTTCCAAGACGGTAGATTTGAATTCACCGAAAAAGTGGCTTCAAATATATATATATATATATATATATATATATATATATATATATATATATATATATTTGGTTACGACATGCTGCACGGAACTGACGAAATTACAAAGGCTTTTCCTCACATATTTTAAGAAGTGATTCAAAGAGAGACAGTGATTTATCAGGTCTGATGAGCTCCACTGGCAGGTCATTCCGGAGTCAAAGAGCGCTAACATCAAAGGCATGATGATCACCCTTTATTATCTTCAGCCTCGAGTCAGGAACAACCAGCGGGTTCCTCCCTGGGGAGTGGGGTCGACCTCCGGCTATGTACCTAATTACCATGTGATTAGGGACCAGGCTGTGAAGTGCCTTAAAAAACTCGGATTGTGACAATGAATGAATTGTCACGATCATAGTTGGCTTTGACCGAGGCTTACATGTCTTAAAATAAAAACGCTTACATGCTTTAGTTCCAACACCATTATTGGTCCGACAGTCATTAGACCGACAACCTACCTCAAACCCTAACCTAACCATAACCGCAAGCACGGGAGCAGCGCATGTTCGAGCGCTATAGTCCGACCGTTGTTCCCGCATGTCGGACTAATGCTCCGTCGGAATTACCATTCTGATCACTATGAAACGTCTATGGGGAAAATGTATAAGGTTTAAGGTTTTTTATGATCCTTAGGGTCTCGCGACGCATTGTGAGCTTCTAGATCTTCTCTTTTCAAATGGCCGAAATGTACATATAGGGTTGAAGTGGTTAATGTATGTTTTCTAATCAACATTTTAATCTAAAAGTACACATTTTGGTATTGAAAATGTGACATGCTCAAGTAAAGTATACAAATACCTCAAAATTGTACTTGAGTACCTACAGTACTTGAGTAAATGTACTTAGTTACTTTACACCACTGGTAGATTGAACCTATGCCAAACTCCTTTTATGTGATGCACAACACCGAGATCCCTCTAAGCTGCCTTGCCCTATTTGAAGGTGGCCCATGCCTTGCACAGCAGATATGGGAACTTTGATGTCCTCATGGTGAAACTTAAAAGTCACTTTCAGAATACCAAGGGGGCATAGGGTGGAGTGCCGGAGCTCTCCACCTCCAGAATACTTCCTAGTAAAGGTTGGCACTGTAATAATGAGCTCCAGCGTAAGGGGAATATGACAGTAGTGGTGGAATACTGTCCTTGTGTGGGTCCGGGTGACTGCTGGAACCTAATGAAAGAGCTCATGCAAAGCTTCCTTATTGGTTCACTCTGGTATATTAACCATTCCACATAAATATGTTTATTTGACAACTTCGCTGTGTGTCTGCTGCTCTGCCCCAGATTACACTGTAAACAACAATGGAGCTAGCTTGGAAGAGGTGTCACCAAAATGCAGTGTTGTACCCGAACGCGTTCAAAGAACGATAGTTCACGAACGCGTTCTCATTTGGGCTGAACGCGAACTGAACGTACTGTATTTCTGCCTGAAGAACGTCATTGTGAACGCGTTCATTTCTGGCGTGTGTGAACGTCACTTTTTCTCATTCAACTTCGTTCAAGAGTGAGTGGGGGGGTTACAGCTCATCCATCGTAGCTTGTTTACAAGTGAAACGGACTTCCTGTGCAGAAACTGCCTCATCAAAATAAGAGCCACTTGTATTGATTAGTCAACACTAGTTTTATTTCCACATCTACTTACAGGACGTTAACATCTCATTTGAGTGCCTGTCAGCATTCTCTAAATCCGCGCAAATGGCTATAGGCTGTGGCAATAAGAAAAATAAGAAAAATAACTAATTAAAAATGTTGAATTATGAACTATGAACTGAACTAGTTCCTTTTTAAATGTATGAACTGTGAACTGAGTTCATAAAATAAATGAACTTTCCCAACACTGCCAAAATGTATCGGACATGCAGGCTTTGGATATTTACACAGTTGCTCTTAAACTCTTAGCCTGCCGCCATTAATTAATCCCTCGATTGCGTATTGCCATGGTTTAATCACGCGTGACACTTACTTTGAAGAGCCAAATATCCGTAATCGCATTTTACTATGAAACCATTCCGTGTGTGTTGACGAAGCTGGTGCTCGTTCTCTCGGTCGGTGGTGGAAAAAGTGGACCGCGAGTATCACAGCGCCTGCTACAGGCCGTTGAAAACGCTTGTCTGGGACAAAGCGTCCTCTGCAATGTCGCTTCTGTGAGATAAAGCCGTCTGAAAACAGAGCCGACAATGTTAGTGGATGCGCGCGCATTTTCAAAATGGCCGCGCCCATTGTGTCAGAAGCATAACAAAGCTAACTGACGGTAGATTTCGATACGATCGTATTAAAACATGCATTAATGAATACATCGCTGTTAAAACGGCTTTTCCGTTTGTGGCAGGCTACAAGATTCTACGTTTTAAAATTCCTATGTTCCTGGCGGGTAAACGATTAAGTTCTGGAGTTAAAAGCGGAGAATAAAACCTAGCAATCAAGCACAATGATGCATGAGACAAATCAAATAATATAAATAAATATCACTATGTATTTTACTGCATGGAAGTGTAAAAGAAAGAGAAAAAGAAATATGTTTGTTAATTTAGACATGTGGGAACGTCATAACTAATCCAACCGACAGGTTGCTAGCACATTTTCATTGATATCAAACGAGAGAAAAATATTCAGATTTCTTTTTTTTCTTTTTTTTTTAGTTGGCCTCCAAGGCCAGTAGGCCACCATACTCCTTGCTCTTCGCGCATGCGCGTTGTCGTTCACTTCCCTGTATACGGATCAGAAAGAAAGGCTCGGCGCGCGTAATCTAGGGAGCTCTCCGTGGTTTTGACCAGATGGATATACTAAGCTCTTAATTCAACATGCGTCTCGTTCAAAATATGAAGCGAGCGATCATCAGCGACTTATATCGTAATCTTAGCGAGGTAAGCAAGCAAAAATATGTCTCACGGTTTTTGTCCGGAACGGAAGGGGGGCCATATCTTCCCGGCACCCCAAGCTTCTATTTTGAAAGAAATCCCGGCGCTGATTGGGTTAATGTTGCTCTCAAAAACAGGTTGCGATCAAATTAGGACACCAATTCTCCAAGGATCATTTCAAGTCTAATTGAGCCTTTAATATCTGTTCGACATGCAGTTAACTATGGGACAGCTTGTAGGGTTGTTTCACCAGAAAATATAATTGTGTACCGTTTGAAGGGGAAAAGAATGGTCACAAATTGGTCGATTTGTCAAATATGACGTAAACCATTGCAAAGCAGTCACAGATATGCTAGTAGTCTGTATATGTCTGTATGCAGGGACAGCTCCAGGGGCGGCAAGGGGGGCTTTAGTTCTTAGTTCTGTTTGTTAGGTTCAGTTGTAGTCTCGTATTTGTATGTTTGTCAGGGTTTTGAGTTAGTGTTGCGAAGGCTTTCACTTAGAGTTCCATATATGGGATAACCCATAGTCCCATATATGGAGACAACAGCGATATCCAGCGCTGACATCAGATTAATGTAGAAACTCCAAAGATGGATATACACAGTGGTGACATCATCGTTACACTAGACTTGCACAGCATAAAAGGCGGCTCCCATGGCTTCTAAACCGGATTCCAGGCAACGCACGCGGTATCTCCAACAGGTCAACATATACGAATCAAGGTATCTGGCTTTACAACCCATATACCTTGAATGGCTTGTATTACCTTGGGTCTTCTAGATGAGACAGAATAACTAGCTAATGGCTAAGCAACTCGTAGAGCATTGAAGTAGAGGTTTCCACATCCCGGTTAAGTTCGTATCGAACACCACTGTAGCGGGTCCTAACGAAATAATCAGCACTGGTTCGAGCTATTTTACAGTTAGTGTTGTTCGTCTTGCCACCATCACCTTTCTTTTGTTTATTCGTTCATTCATCACCCTGTAATGTAAGTCATTCAGTCATTCAGCCATGCAGTGTTCACAGAGCCAACTTGTAAATCTTTGTTCGTCATGCACTAAAGCCACTTTGTAAATTATTAGCTTTTGAGTATTAAAGAAATACTCTTTTATGAGGTGTTGTTCTTCCATCCATGTTGCGGGCAGTATGCCCATAGACTTCAGAACAGTCCGTAACAATGACATTGAAATTACTTTTACATTTTTATGGAACTGCAGGAAAGACGACAACATGCACACCTCCTTCTGCATAATCTTACCAGTCTCTCCCCATACGACAGCATGCACACCTCCCTCTGCATAACCTTACCAGTCTCTCCCCATACGACAACATGCACACCTCCCTCTGCATAACCTTACCAGTCTCTCCCCATACGACAACATGCACACCTCCCTCTGCATAATCTTACCAGTCTCTCCCCATACGACAACATGCACACCTCCCTCTGCATAATCTTACCAGTCTCTCCCCATACGACAACATGCACACCTCCCTCTGCATAACCTTACCAGTCTCTCCCCATACGACAACATGCACACCTCCCTCTGCATAACCTTACCAGTCTCTCCCCATACGACAACATGCATACCTCCCTCTGCATAACCTTACCAGTCTCTCCCCATACGACAACATGCACACCTCCCTCTGCATAACCTTACCAGTCTCTCCCCATACGACAACATGCACACCTCCCTCTGCATAACCTTACCAGTCTCTCCCCATACGACAACATGCACACCTCCCTCTGCATAATCTTACCAGTCTCTCCCCAGACGGGCAGATACTCATCTTGCTGGATGTCCAGCATCAGTTCCAAGCCGTTGCCCATTCCACCCTTCATTGTGATCATTAGGGGACGCCCGTCTTGGCCCGAGTTAAAGGTGTAGCATTTCCCATAGCGTGTGAAAATCTGAAAGATACAAAGAAACCAAAACCATATGGAGATAATTAACAATGGCAATACAAAAATATATATATATTGGACACATGTTATCAGCAGCACATGTGTTCAGCTGTAATGTATGTAAACATTTTAATCTTAAAGTCATACCCTGAAACTTTTCTATTAAACCATTTTTGTATTATAATCTTTGGTATTTCTTCCACAATTGACAACATCTCTGTGTGTCTGCTCTGCCCCAGAACCACGGAGCTATAGCCTGGGAGAGGTGTCACCAAAAAGACTACCAAAAAAAGAAGAAATGTATGACTTCAAAGTAACAGCATCTCAGATTTACAATATCAAAGGTTAATGCAATGCATTGCAGGGTATGTGTTCCCCCCGTAGCACCGCAACAAAGTAATAAATCCTAATGGAATTGTGCTACTGGCAGACCAAGCCGCAGGACCTGACACTGTTGTGTGGTAACTGTGTGGTACCTTCACAAAAACTAGTTGTGGTGAGGCATAGATATGTGCTCTGCTATAGAAACCTTTTAGATAAATCCTTTGAATGCTAAAAATGACGAGTGCCTTAACCCATTTAGACCTGAGCTCGATTCTACAAATGTCTTCTAAATCATGACAGTCTTCTGAAAACTTTCAATATCAGTGGTTCTCAAACTATTTCATGATGGGGGCCGCCGACCCCCATCTGAAAATATGTTGCTCCATGGGATTTGCGACACATTTTCAAGTTTTTTCAAAAATAGCAGATCTACAAGCTCGTAGCGCGGCACTCGGTGCCGCGCTATGAGCTTGTAGATCTGCTATTTTTCAATAGCTAAAGTATAACATAATCCTTAAAACCCCAAAGGGGGTTCCCGCCCAGAATGGGTTAAGGCTGCAGGCTACGCCTGTATGGTCTCATTAGCTGATCATTGAAGTGCTACAGTACAGATGAGGGCAGAGGTCCACTAGTGGGCCATGCATGGGCATGGAAATATATGATTGGCAGTTCTAATGGAGGTCTAACCAAATCACAAACATCAGGGAATGGAAAGTAATGCAGGAACCAAAATCCAACGTCCTTGCACTTAACGTCAAGCTGCCGTAATGGCTACCCATATGTCAAAACATATCTGGTCACTGTACTCACTATGAGGGAAGAGGGAAAAATAGGACAAGAGAACAAGAGGAGGAAAAGAGAAGAAGAAGAAAAAGAAGCGCAACATATACAACATTTAATATAAAAATCACACCCGTGTGAACTGAGTGGTGTAAGGTCTTATATACAGTAGACTGATCAACTGTGGTCTGACGTAATGTCTGACGTAATGAAATCACACCCGTGTGAACTGGGTGACCATAGCAACCATGCTCATTTTTTGGTACGAACAGACATGTAAACTAACAAAGCCACCCGTGTGAACTGGGTGACCATAGCAACCATGCTCATTTTTTGGTACGAACAGACATGTAAACTAACAAAGCCACCCGTGTGAACTGGGTGACCATAGCAACCATGCTCATTTTTTTGGTAGGAACAGACAGACACGTAAACTAACAAAGCCAGTTGTAGGAGTGGTTTACACCACTCAAAAATGGAGGGAGGTTTTGTTAATACAACAGTTAATATTAAAAGAAGTGCAATTCCATATGAGTCAGGTGAAACCCTGAACATAAGCCATCATTTTGGTATTCTTTCAAGGCATGGGTTCCAAATAACAGTGGGAATAAGAAATCTATTCAGGAATAAAACAAAAATCCACTTGTCTGTGTGTGTGTGTGTGTGTGTGTGTGTGTGTGTGTGTGTGTGTGTGTGTGTGTGTGTGTGTGTGTGTGTGTGTGTGTGTGTGTGTGTGTGTGTGTGTGTGTGTGTGTGTGTGTGTGTGTGTGTGAGTTGGGGGGAGAGCTCAATTTGATACAGACAATTAGGATGAAATGCTTTTTACTGTAGACAGCAGAGACTGTCTGTGAAAATGGGAAAATAATTCAGCTCATTTCTTCTGACTGCATCTTGAAAACCTTGGAACCTGCGAGGAGGCGTTTATTATTATGAGGGTGAGAGTGATGACTCAGACATTAAGCGGGTTCATGACAGATGACTCAGACATTAAGCGGGTTCATGCCAGATGACTCAGATGCCACCGGGTTCATGACAAATGACTCAGATGCCACAGATGCATGGAGGCAGAGAAATTTCATACAGTATGTGGCCCACAGTGGGAAATCCTTGCCATTGATTGAATACAGTGCGGCGTGTGGGATATAATAGAAATGACTCCTTAACTGGTTAACTGCGGACCATTTACGGCCGGCCAGAAAGTCGTTTTTTGCCACTCTGTATAGGCAGGCTTTCCCGCATAACTTCCGGGTATGATGATGATGATGTCACGCGCATACCCTCTATTAGTAGGGAGGTGAGAGTAAGCAGGACCAAAGACGGGTTTTTTCGATGACTCTATCATGACTGAAAATAATTGAAGTTACAATGGGTTTGTATAGGAAGGGGGCGTGTCCGTTACTGAATCAAGCAACTTAAAAACTGCCCGGGGTGCTCGCAAAAGCCTGAGTGGACGATACAATGACCCGAAATAGTGAAATATCCCTTTAATATACAAAACTGTATGAATGTAATGAACATGTATATTTTCAAGTCACAATATGAGATGTGACCTTTGCCATTGTATGTAAGTTGCGAAACATGGACACTGGACTACTGTGTACATGCACAGTGACTCTATACCAGGGGTGGGCAACTGGCGGCCTGGGGGCCACATGCGGCCCCCACCTTCACTTATTGTGGCCCTCAGGTTAATGTCAAAATACTGATATAATATTGGTTTCAGCTGTTACAATTCCACAACATGCAAACATGACCCGCTTAATTACTAGCTCATTGCTCAGCACAAGTATAATTAAAGGCATTTGAAATTACATAAAAATGTTAATTTTCAGGATTCCAATTCAAAAATATGAAAAAATAATTCAAGATTTCATTTCGTAGCAAAAATAGCCGATCTACAAGCTCAAACAAGCTCAAAACGCGTTGCGTTGCGAAGCGTTTTGAGCTTGTAGATCGGCTATTTTTGCTACAACAGTAATATATGGCCCTAGGGAGTGATTGTGGAAATATAGTGGCCCTCTCCATCGTCAAAGTTGCCCACCCCTGCTCTATACTGTGGCATGCAACCCTAATGATTCAATGTCCCTGATGTCGTAACCTATAGATAAATAATTGCATTGAAACTGTTGCAAGAGCTCACAATATGTTACATTGCAAGTTGCATCCCGTTTGTCGATTGGCTGTCTTTGAGTTTCAACTGAAGTATAATAAATCATGTTTTAAGTGCAAGACATGGGTCATATTTCATTCCTACTGTTGCATTCTTTCCTGTACACTTTAATAAAGCAGAAACCCATTAGATATATAGATCTTTACAAAGACCACTGTTTATCACTACTCCTTTGGAAATATGAGGCAGAAAATATCGCAGTGTCCAATTTTTCTTACTTACTGATAGAGTCGAGTTGTGCTGCTGAAACAATGATAATAATGAAGTGCAACATTTGCAGAAAAAAAAGGTCACTGCCTTTTAGCCTTTACACAAAAATGACAGGGAGGTTTTCTTTTCCCCTTTGGAACCCATTTAAACAGCTTAACCACCAGCCATCCATTGTCTAATCAACGGGGCGGCGGTGGCTCAGGGGTAGAGTGGCTGGATGGCAACCACAAGGTTGCCAGTTCGAACCCGGGCTCCCCCAGAGTTAGTGTCGAAGTGACCTTGAGCAAGACACTAAACCCCTAATTGCTCCTGATGTGCAGGTTGGTACCTTGCATGGTTTCCTCCAGCATCTGTGTGTGAATGGGTGAATGTAATGCACAATCTATGTAAAGCGCCTTGGATAAAGGCACTATATAAATGCACCATTTACCATTTTAATCAACCGTATTTCCAATTTCCAGTACTTTTACTTCTACTCCACTACATCTCAGAGCCAACATTTTTCCTTTTACTCCACTACAATTATTTGAAAACTTTAGTTACTAGTTACTTTGGCGATTACATTTTTGATTAGAAAACATACATTAACCACTTCAACCCTATACATTTTGGCCATTTGAAAATAGCCGATAGAACTAGATCTGCTATTTTCAGTAGACTTTGTACACATTTTGAACTTGTGAAGTGGGACATTCTGCAATATGAGTACTTTTACTTTTAGTACTTTAATTACATCATTAATTACATTTTGATGTCGATACTTTTGTACTTTTACTCAAGTACATTTTCAATTCCGTACTTTTACTTTCTAAATTGCAGTATTGGTACTTTTACTTAAGTAAATCAATTGAGTACTTTTTCCACCACTGAATGCTATACATACATTATCTAAATACACAGAGCCACTTTGCTCCGGCTGTCTAAAGATGAGTTTGAACGTTGGCAAGAGCAGGTGAGTTCCATGCAACTCTGCATCTGCGTCGGTGATCAAAGCAGCTGGGACACACATCGCCAAGACAAACGTGATATATGGGAGAACAGAGGAAATTGGATTGCCGGTGTGTGTGTGTGTGTGTGTGTGTGTGTGTGTGTGTGTGTGTGTGTGTGTGTGTGGCTGAGTGCACAAAGTGTGTACAACATTTGTACATTTATATGCGCATGTGTTTGTGTGTATGTGTGCACGCACAAAAGTGTTTGTGTCTGTCAATGCGTGTGTGTGTGTGTGTGTGTGTGTGTGTGTGTGTGTGTGTGCGCGTGCGTGTGTACGCCTGCATGTGCATGCGTATCATTCAAGACAGACAGATACGTCTGTCTTGACAGCGAGCTGATCGACCAAAGGGAGGTGTCAGAGTTGCTGTGGTAACCATGGAGCCTGCGCTGGGCACATTGAGCTGCGGAGCGAACACTCCGTGGGTGCTGGCGACCTTGGAGAGGCAGCAAGCTCCTCCATTGTGCTGTGGCTAAGAAGCTCTGAGCTTTTAAGGGCTAATTCATATACAGCACTTTGTCATTACGGAGTCATCTATCTAACTATGAATGCACCAAACTCTCTGTGCGTGCGTACTGTACGTACGTCTGGAATCCACGTAACTCGAGAACCGTTCGCCCCACCGACTTCAAATTCGACACACGTGTTCCGTTCCACACCCCCACAGGGAGTGCAGTGCCCGGTGGACCCACGGTTGTCCAGAACCGCCACAAAAGGCCTCTCTCTGCCCAGGCTCTGGACCTGATCTCCATTATGGAGCTGTCCTATGTTCTGACATCATTCTGACATCTGCATAGACTCCGTATTTGGGCATGCCTGACGATTTAAAGAACTCCATATATGGACATAAAAGGGACGCAGACATAATAACTGGGTGGGTCGGGGGGACCCACGGTCATGTAGAACCGCCACAAAAGGCCTCTGCCTGGGCTCCATATATGGAGCTGGCCTGTTCTGACATCTGCATAGACTCCATATTTGGGCATGCCTTACAAAGAACTCGGCATAAAAGGGAGACTGGGTGGGGCATTCATTTCCAACTTGCATCGTTCCAAGTAGACCAGTGCACAACGGGCACCAGTGGTGGAAAGTAACTAAATACATTTACTTAGGTACTTAAGTACAATTTTGAGGAATTTGTACTTTACTTGAGTATTTCAAATTTCCAATACGTTCACTTCTACTTCACTACATTTTGGATAAAAAAATATTGTACTTTTACTCCACTACATTTATTTGAAAACTTTAGTTACTATAGTTACTTTGGAAATTGTAATTTTGATTAGAAAACACCCATTAACCACTCCAGCCCTATATACATTTTGGCCATTTGAAAATAGCCGATCTACAAGCTCACAATGCGTCGCATTCACAAGATTTTGTACACATTTTGAACTTGTGATATATATATTCTGTACTTTTACTTTTAGTAATTTAAGTACAATTTGATGCCAATACCTTTGTACTTTTACTGAAGTACATTCCGAATACAGGACAGTGCTTGTAACGGAGTAGTTCTACATTGCAGTATTTATACTTTTACCTAAGTAAAACATTTGAGTACTTTTTCCACCACTGACGGGCACCGCTCTAGTTGTATAACACAGCATGATTCGCAGCTGAAAAGCATGACACAATCGTACAACAACAACATGGCAGCCGGAGAAACACCCACGAGCATAGATGTAAGGGATAATATCTGGCTAGGTGGTCATTGTCGGGAGATAATTCACCGACAGGGAGTTTAACCACCGAGGCGAAGCCGAGGTGGTTACACTCCCTGAAGGTGAATTATATCCCGACAATGACCACCTAGCCAGATATTATCCCGCTTATTACATGGCTAACTAACATAAATTAATCCATTGATCCAAAACACAACAAAAAAAGTATTCCATAACTTCGCGCTGGCTGCGTCTGCCCAGCTGCAGGGCTGAAGCACTGTCGGAAAACAAGGAAGTGAGTTGATCAAATAGAATCCATTTTCGGGTCCAGCTGCTTCGTCTATTTCTCGCTCAAATGTTTTCAAAAACATTTTTAAGAGCAATGTTTAGCTGTAAATTACATTGTGTGTCAGTAGTGTGTGTGTTTACATGGCTGTTATGTTGGAAACGGCAGTAAATCAAGCGGGCGCAGCCGCGCAGCTGGTGGTGCTCAGAGGGTTTGATTAGGCAGCGGTCATTATACAGCGGAGCGGTCATTATCATGAGATAACTCACCGCTGAATTAAGCGATTGACCAATCAGAATCAAGCATTCAACCAAGCCATGTAATAAATATATATAAACTCTAGATAGCTCACCCGCGCTGTTGGCCAATGGAGAGCGACGTCGTTACGTGGCGGCCATCTTACCTCGGGACACATAACATTGTGTCTATGGGGCATGTACTCTTAAATGACCATAACGTGCTCAATTTTCAACCGATTTTCAAACGGTTTGGTTTGTTATAAACGTCAGAGACGTCCGCATACTTATATGCTTTTATACGACGTTCATAGCCACGTTGACAACGTTTGTAATAAACCAACCCGTTTGTAAATCCGTCAAGATTTGAGCGAGTTATGACTGTTTCTGTTTGAGCTGCCATTGAACATACTGTACTGTATCCCCGAAGTAAGATGGCTGCCGGGTGAACGACGTCAGAAACTCCGCCTTGAGCCATCTAGAGTTTATATATATCTATGCCCACGAGCACCACGAGCCCCATCAACAACAACACCACTTGAAAGTAAACAGACCAAGAGAAAGCAAAATGAGCATTGAGTCATTTTTGGAAAGCAAACAACTTCTTTTACCATGAAATGCTCTTGGCTCCATACTTCCACCTCACATCAGCAAATCAGCAAAATGAGCCTCACTGAAACAAACAAGTTCCATTCCACCTCTTGCCCCAAATCCCATTTGTTGTTGTTGACAATGAATACATATTTATGATATTTAAATGGTGATATACTGTAGCCAGACATTTCTCTATGGATTGCTGCTTATTCCTTATTGCTGTGGTGATGAATTAAAGGTATATTCAGTGATTTGACTTAATTCAAATATCACTTATTTTTTCATTTTTTCTGGATAATCCTCCCTACTATAGAGTGTGCTGACCATATAAGGAGTTCATCCCTGTCCCCAGTTAACCCCTGGGGTCAAAAAACCCTAGTTTCAGTTTTGGTGGCGGGTGGCAAAGCCTTCATCCAATCAGGATGAGAGGGGCCTTCCTCCAATCATGATCGAGTGGGGGCGGGCCTTGGTGCACATGCTGTTGGCCTGTTGCACTTCCCCCCACTGTAGAGCGTGCATGTGCACATTTTGTTACTGGGGCGGACTGGGTGGTTTTCCAAATGACCCAAATCACTGAATGCTCCTTTAAGCTGAAGTAACTGTTGTAATCTAAGTACTACTGGACCCTCGTCTGGTTCTGACAGACAGGTAGTGTGTGCAGGCTGGGTGGTGTGTGACAATCCAGTTGAAGTATTCCTTTGGTACGGCGACTGTGGTGGCGGCGGGTACCCGGGAGAACAAATTAACGAGACACGAGACAGTATCACGCTAAGGTTCACAAAGTTTATTTCACAAACAGGAAACATATATAGTGCTGGATCATAATGACGTAACAATAAGATATGAGACAGAAGAACGTGCCTACTGCAGCAAGGCTGACCTTGCTGCCGCCTAGATGTCTCTCGTAGCCTATCTATAAAGTATGCTACAGTACCGGCAGTACACAATACATATCAAGTACACTGTATCTCAAGTTCAAGTACATAGACTAAGATGTACTGTGCATGGGCTAATATCATAACACTGTGGTGATGAATTAAGCTGAAGTAACACATCTATGATTGGGTGGGAGAGGGTCGTCACAGGGGGCTGACTCATGCATTCCAGTATGATTGGCTTTTGCTATAACCCAAAGTAAATATGATTGGCTTTTGCTATAACCCAAAGTAAATATGATTGGCTTTTGCTATAACCCAAAGTAAATATGATTGGCTTTTGCTATAACCCAAAGTAAATATGATTGGCTTTTGCTATAACCCAAAGTAAATATGATTGGCTTTTGCTATAACCCAAAGTAAATATTTTCCACATCTTGAGGAAAGAACAGAGAGGCTAACTTGTGAACATGAAGATGAATTTAAATGTTAATATCAACCCCGCAAATTAAAGAAGTAAAACCCAACCAACCGAGACAGACTGATTTATGCTTCAGTGACTAAGTGCTGTGTGACATGTCACACTAAAGAAAATAACATTTTCAAATTGAAAGAAAGCGTCGTCATCCTCTCTAAGATGAATAATTCACAGGCAGACAGGCCTGCCTGAGCATGTTGAGGTGGCCCACGGCTAGACCCCACATGGCACATGTGACGAGGCCACGGAACCACAATCGGGGGGAATGTCCCACTATACTAGCCTGGCTAATAAGCCAGACCGAATCGGCCGTTGGCAAAAAAGAAAATTGCCTGCCGGCGGATTACGGTCTGGAGAGGCTCAATTGTACGCCCATTTCCTACACCAGAGAACTGGTGTGGCCAATCGGCACACGGTATGCAATATGGGCGGGCTTTGGTACAGTGACGTTCAATGCTTGAGACCTTTGACTGACAGTAGCTCTGACCAATTGCGTCAAAGAGAAAATGTTTGAACCCGCCCCCCCGGGAAACAAGATCCATACACAGCATCTCCAGACTCAAATACCACACGACAGTGTGATTTGAGTCTGGCTTATTAGCCAGGCTATGCCTGACAGACAGGCCTGAGCATGTTGAGGTGGCCCACGGCTAGACCCCACATGGCACATGTGACGAGGCCACGGAACCACAATCGGGGGGAATGTCCCAGTGGCAGTGGCTTAGGGGTAGAGTGCCTGGATGGTAACCACAAGGTTGCCAGTTCGAACCCGGGCTCCCCCAGAGTTAGTGTCCTTGAGCAAGTCACTGAACCCCTAATTGCTCCTGATGTGCTGGTTGGTGCCTTGCATGGTTTCTGCTGCCATCGGTGTATGAATGTGGCGACTGTGGCTCAAGAGGTAGAGCAGGTCGTCCAATAATCCATGGGTTGGCGGTTCGAATCCCGGCTCCTCCTGTCTACATGTCGAAGTGTCCTTGGGCAAGACACTGAACCCCAAATTGCTCCCGATGTGCTGGTTGGTACCTTGCATGGCTTCCGCCGCAATCGGTGTATGAATGTGTGTGTGAATGGGTGAATGTAATGCACAATCTCTGTAAAGCGCCTTGGATAAAGGCGCTATATAAATGCACCATTTATACCAGTGTTGATTTTGTCGACTAATACTATGACAAAAAATACCTTTTTCCACTGACGAAAACTAAATGGAAACTAAATGAAAACTAAGCTATGATGACTAGACTGAATATATTCACAATTTCGTCAACAAATAAAAACTACACTCAAATGTTAGGAAGGGACTAGTGGACAAGAGATCCAGTATATGTAATTTTACACTTGGTTTGAAATAGCAGATCTACAAGCTCATAACGCGTCGCAGCACGACACGTTGTGAGTGTAAAAGTGTAAAATCAGCCATTACGACGGCATCAAGGCTCACCAAAACACATTTTAGTCGACTAAATCACCTGTAGATTTAGTCGACTAAAATCTTATGATATTTAGTCTAGACTAACACTAAGACATTCCTGGTGACTAAAATGTGACTAAAACTAAATGAAAACTATTCAAGAGACTATGGCTAAAACTAAAATCTAAATTTGCTGCCACGCAGCCACATGTTTCAAGATCAACCAGGCACTGGGGGGACATTGCAAATTGTGACACTGTGGCAGTCATGGAAAGAATGCGTGGCCATGTAACATTTCTCGGGGGTGCTTTCGACATTGCATCAATAACTGCTATACTTTGCATTGAAAAAAAATCACACCCGTGTGAACTGAGTGGTGTAAGGTCTTATATAGCCTGATCAGCTGTGGTCTGACGTAATGTCTGACGTAATGAAATCACACCCGGGTGAACTGGGTGACCGTAGCAACCATGCTCATTTTTTCTGCACAGACAGACAGACAGACAGACAGACTAACAAAGCCAGTTGTAGGAGTGGTTTACACACCTCTGTGAACTGAGTGGTGCAACTATAGATTTATTGTTATAGTTACAGTACTGTACTGTGCTCTGATAACTGTGTAACGGAGCGGAGACTATACAGACTACATCTAATTTCGAGTTAACATCTCATCTAGGATGAATGAGTCTGTCTGCCCGTGATAATGAATGACCACCCAGGAAAAGATTATAAGCCATGCATGCACTAGAACTCTCATGATGTGAGACAGTGTTGTTTTTGGCAGCACATTTCTATTTTAGTCTAGTCATATAGTCTTTAGAATGGAACTTCATTTAGTTTTAGTCATATTTTAGTCACCTGGAATGTTTTAGTTTTAGTCAACTAAATGTCATAAGATTTTAGTCGTGTATAAAATGATTTATACTGGATCCCTTGTCCACTAGTCCCTTCCTAACATTATAGTCTTGTTTCTGTTGACGAAATTGTCAATACATTTAACTTCTAGTTTTAGTCATAATAGCTTAGTTTTCATTTAGTTTCCATTGAGTTTTCGTCAGTGGAAAAAGGTAGTCGACGAACATTTTTCGTCGAAAACAACACTGATGTGAGACCTGTATGGGAAACGGGATGAACATATGCATGGCTGTGGATGGGCGCGATGCACAGGAGGGCATGAAGGCCTGCCCCGCAAAGTGTTTGGTAGCTAATGGGGGATTCACACTGAGTCCAATTGATTCGAACCAGGCACGGATTGGCTAAGAAAATCGGCCCTGGCATCTGTGATGGTCACCAGCCCTATGACGTCATTATGTCAAAACCACGCACAAAAATGTTGACATTTCCCATTACTTTTGGACATATAGTTTTACGGTTTAAATAAAAGTGCAAATAGTGTTCAACCAGCCAAAATTCTCACATGTCTCCCCCCTGCTCCGCTCCCTCCACTGGCTCCCGGTCGCTGCCCGCACAGAATACAAAGCCCTGATGCTGGCATTCAAAGCAACCAGAGGTATGGCTCCCCTATATCTTGCAAGTATGATTGAACCCTACAAACCCTCCCGCGCACTCAGATCAGCCAATGCAGGGAAGCTGGAAGTACCCTCACTAAAAACGCCGGGACAACGCTCCACACGTCCCAAACTCTTCTCCCTTCTGGCTCCAAAACTGTGGAATGCACTCCCCGTTGCAGTCAGAACTGCAGCATCACTCCCAATCTTCCGCCGTAGTCTGAAAACCCACCTTTTCAGACTCCATCATGGCCCATAGCACCCTACCCCTTTAGACAGCACTTTTTAGACTTAGATAGCATTTGATACAGACTTATAACATGTTATGTAGACAGCACAATAATTGCATTGTATGTAGTCATAGCACTTCATAGTATATATGTACAGCATAGTATAGTATATATGTACAGTGTCATTATATAGATATGTTCTAGCTACGTTCTTAGCTTACGCATGTTTCTTGATAAATGCTTTTTATATATGTGATGTATTCCCATGCTTTTTGTTCTTGCTTAATGTAAGTCGCTCTGGATTAAGAGCGTCTGCTAAATTGTAAATTGTAAATTGTAAATGTATATAAAATTAAACATATCATTGTGTTAGTTAGTTGTATTTTGAATATTGCTTGTCAAACGTTTAAGGCTTAGTTAGCCTATTTAATCTGATTGGTATAGCTCTGCATGGTTGCTGCTTCTGATTAGTTACTAATTTACTAGACCAATTTAAAATAGTATTTGATGTTTTTCGTTAATAATAACCTATGCTAATTATTACTGAACCATTTTAGATGTATATATTTCACCAACAGGCATGATATGAATTTATAGGCCAGTGGCCGCCGGCCGGCTCCATTTTGCACAGTACGGCACAATCACAGCTCAGTCCATTTTAATATCACAGCGCTCACTTATCTATAATCAAAGCATCTACTTGTACTCATTAATACTACAGCTTCATACTCCACAGAGAAAAAAAACAACGATCAACAACTGCCTGCTGACTTCATCCAGTCAGCCAGGCACCATACTCCCACTGAGCATGGCTTTACGCATCATCATCAAAGCCTATAAATAAGCCTATAAAGTTACTCTTTCGCACGCCGACAAAGAGGCAAGAGCATGGCACAGCAGCAGCCAAAAACAAAAACAAACACTGTAACCCACATACCAACATTGCACTGCGTATGCACACAACAGCTGCTACATAATTATGATCAGCGACAACTTCACTAACATTAGGCCGCCTACCTGCTTCTTTTTCAATCACTTCAACCTCAGCCGTAACATTAATATTCTCGTCCTGACTCCGACTCTCCTCCCCCGGTCCAAGTCCTCGGGCTCGGGGTGGGTCCTCGGGAATAACAATGCACGGTGGTGGTGAAACACCACCACCACCACCACCATGATGATCCTCCGCAGCAGCGGAGGATCATCATGCAGTTTCGTCGCCGACAACAACACTCTTTTCTTGGCCTTTACCGGCTTTTTTTTATCCATAATGTCACTTTTTAATGTCACAACAGAGGCTCCACCACCCCTCCACCAATGTCACAATCACTTCAACCCCCCTATGAGATTATGGACAGAGTGGACTGGGTGAGAATTGGGCCGGCCCAGCAGGCCGGTGTTTTTTTTTGTTTCTTTTTGTTTCTTTTTTCTTTTTTCTGCGCTTGGGCCGGCCCCACCTTGCGCGGGCCCTTCTGGCAAATGCCAGAATTGCCAGACAGTCCAGTCCGGGCCTGATTCGAACTGTTCCCGAATGCGGTTGCTTGGAATCCGCTGCATGGCCCATGATTCACATTGGCCTTGATTCTTTTGAAACATTTGAGTATAGCCTATACTTTTTCCCACCACTGTATGGATGGATAAAAGGATGGAGCGATGGAGTGAGAGACTGAACGGAGTGGTTGATGGAGCAGGTTTATAGAGAGAAAGAAACAGCCAACATGGGCTTTCCGTATACCTCCGGAGACCCACTCCATCGCCCGGACCAGCTCTGTCTTCATGCTTCTGTTCTCACTATGTGAATTATGTTAGTGACCTGAGTCATACCAACGCCTTGCCCTGCCCTGAAGCTGAAGCAAGACAGGGCCCCGTTAGTTATCCATGTGCACAGGCAGACACACGAAGACAGGGGCCCTGTTAGTTATCCATGTGCACAGGTAGACACACGACCTCTCCAAGCAACTAAAAAACTCGTGAATTGGATTTATATCATTGAAATTACGGCCTTTGCCAATGTAATTACTTTGAGCAATAAAAGCGTCCTTATAATGTGTTGGGGCTGATAGTACTCGGATGAGAGTAAAACATCTGTCTGAAATATATGTTCTGCAGGGTTCTTATAAAACACAAGTGCATTTGGAGAGAAAAAGCGGGAGCCATCTGTGGTGTTATGCATGTGTTCTGATGATGCGGACATCTAAAACAGCCATGAAGGCGAGATATATTTTTTTAATCGAGTGCCTCTGAATTATGGGCCTCTCAGGCGCTCATAAAACCGCACAGACGTGCCTATGGCAGCTCCATTACCAGCATAACTGCTTATTTGACTAACATGGGCTTCGATCATGGGGAGAAAAAAAGCCCTCACTATACCATCACTGTCTGAAGGTAAATGTGGGTGATGAGGTATGGGAGAGACAGTGGGAGGGAGACCCACTGAGGTATGGGAGAGACAGTGGGAGGGAGACCCACTTCTGGGTGATGAGGTATGGGAGAGACAGTGGGAGGGAGACCCACTGAGGTATGGGAGAGACAGTGGGAGGGAGACCCACTGAGGTATGGGAGAGACAGTGGGAGGGAGACCCACTTCTGAAGGTAAATGTGGGTGATGAAGTATGGGAGAGACAGTGGGAGGGAGACCCACTTCTCGCTGTGCTTCATGGATTATGAGTGTCGATCAATGAAGCTGCCTTTTCCAATGAGCCTGTCACTATTAAACCGCTCTGCATCAAGAGTGTCGCAGAGTGCTGAAAAAACACCGCTAAATGAATCAAAAGTCTTCATTAGCAGCATATTGGTCTCCCGAGACACTCCTTTAGTGTTCTATATATTGATCGTTCTCTGTGTTAAGAGCGGAGCGAGTGGTGGAGGGGCCATTTCAGACCAGAAGAGCAAACTCTGTTGAAGGATTGTTTTCTGTGCATTCTGCCCCCATATCTGGTTTATTAATAGTTCAGTTTGGTCTTAGTTGACCTTGACCAAGACTTTGATAGTTGGATTAGTAGCCTTTTTTGCCTAATGCTGAACATCTCTTGTAAACTCTATAAATGTATATAACCCTTTAATTTTGCAAGTCTGTCATTTTCAATAGCCATCGTGTGAAATCAACTAATCTAATGTTCAGTTGTCAACCTCACCAACCGGAAAAGTTCAGATGGTCCTATAAAATTTCATCTAATTATAAAGTTCAGATGGTCCTATAAAATTACATCTAATTATAATTATAATTATAAAATGTCTTGTTTACATTCCTACAATGAGTGTGAGAGACAGGAATGTCAGGAAATAGTGATTCAGTGACATGAGGGGAGAGAGAGCATGAGAGAGATGGAGAAAAAGATGGGTGGGGGGGAAGAGAGAGAGAGAGAGAGAGAGAGAGAGAGAGAGAGAGAGACTCCTGAGTCCTGGATTAGCTTCAACACCCAGAGGCATTTAGAAGAAAGAGACCCAGACCAGTGCAAAGGATTGTGCATAATTGATGGACCTTCATTATGAGTATTAGGTCATGCAGAACTCCATGCATCAACATAAGAAATGAGTCCCAAGTCCCAACTCAATCATCAAACTTAATCAGGTCAAAAGACTGCATGAAAGCAACCGACCATAAGGAGACCACTATTTGCAAGCGATCCAAATCAAATTTGCGGGCTGTTGATTTTTAAACAGCATTCGCGGATATCATTATTACCAACGTCTGAAAATGAACTTCAACCATACTGTAGCTTCCCGTGCTGTTGTGATCTACCCCACAGTGTAGCCTATAATATGTTCATATAAAAACCAAAATCCGAAAATCAAACCAAAATCGAAAGCCAACAAAACAAAAATAACTACTACACCAGGGGCTATATCTTGTGCCAGTGCCACCCCTTCCCTTACCCATTATCCCTAAACTTATTTGCCTTTTTATTTATTTATTTATTTTTAATACATTTTTTTACTATTTTGAAAAACATTTTCAAATTGTTCAACTAGCCGATCTACATTGAACCGTTGTGAGCTTGGTTTTTCAAATTAGTAAAAAAAAAAAAAATAGGCAAATAAGTGGCGCCTACTGTACATAATGTAGCCACAGATATTGTAACTTTGGAACTGTCCACACACTCACGGTGCTGAAGTTGCGCGGCCCGCAGAGCTCTCCTTGGTAGCGGCAGTACAGCAGCATCTCTTCCAGCTGGTGTCCCAGCCTGTCCAGCAGTTGTCTCATGGAGGGCTGCGACTCACGCGGCGGCGGGAGAAAGTGGTTGAAGTCTAAAATCCGAGAGAAGGGCGACCAGGGGTCGGGCTCGCTATTAGCCAGGACTGCGCTGCCACCAGTGCCGCCACCGCCACCACCATCACCATCATCCCGGGGACTGGTCGGCGGAGCGAGCGCCTCGCGCGCAGCGGGAGAGACCTGCCAGTTCCTCCCCAGCAGTCCGAGCCACCTCCCCGCGCTGAAGATGTCCGTCTTCTTCATGCGCCGCGGCAGCAGCAGGTTCTGGTTGCAGATGGTCACGGCGGGGAACACGAGCCGCTTGGCGTACACCATGTGCGCCTTGGTGTGCACGGGCGACGAGAGCAGGTAGCGCACGCGGTTGGACGACCACGTGAAGAGGAGCGCCAGCGCGGCGAGGAACGCCAGCAGCCAGGCAACCCTGCGCGGGTAGGAGCCGCCGAGGAAGACGTGCCTCAGGCCGTGCACGGTGGTGTGCTTGAGGAACAGCCTACCGGCGTCCGAGAGCCGGGAGGAGCCCGCCGCTCGACTTGACTTGGTGGTGGTTGTGGAGGTGGATCCGGATGATTCGCACTGCTGGCACATTTTGGGGGGAATTGATGAATGCTCACAACATCCAACATCGGTCCCATGGATTAAAACGCCTCATGCGGTCTCCGAGGCTAATAGTCCCTGGATTGATCGCGATTCGTTTTCTACAGACGCCTGTGTCTTCGTTTGGAGAGCTCGGATCATGAAGCGCATGCAGCGCACATCATAATCATCTGTGGGGTGTATAGCGCGCTCTCTCCTCTGCTGTGTCCCTCTTCTTCTCTCCGGCACTGAGCAGCATTTGGAGTCTGTCTGCTGTCGCGGGTCGGCGGATCGAGGGGGAGACGGGGAGTTTATAGTTTGTCAGTCGCTGAGCGAACCCTATAATAATAATAAGCTTTGATATCAGCGGATCGCCAAGTTATGCTTATTAAAATGATTTCCGTGCCGCGTTGTCCGCACGCATGCAGCAACAGGAGTCCTGCAGAGGATTACTTCACCAAATACCAATATTAGCCAATTTAAGCCACAGAACCACGCAGTTACACTACAGGTTATCTCGCTCTATAACTGACTGTATATATAGCTCCGTCCTCCTCCTCCTCCTCCTCCTCCTCCTCCTCCTCCTCCACGCTCTCTGAGTGTCTCCTTTCTGTCATGTCTTTGCTCATGTTGTCAGACCATATAATAATTCCCTGAACCTCTCTGCGCTGTTTACTGAGTGAAAGCGTTAATTGTTCTCTCAGTGGATATATACGGATCATCATTTGTCTTTCTTTTCTATGCCGTGACACGCGCGCGCGCACACACACACACACACACACACACACACACACACACACACACACACACACACACACACACACACACACACACACACACACACACACACACACACACACACACACACACACACACACACACAGGGTTATGTGATTGCATGCAATTAATCTTTTTCATAAGTATAGCTCACACCATATTCCAGACCATTATGTCACCAGTTGCCAGTTGCATTCTAAATACCATATATGGTCCTGCATTCACCATGGCCGTTTGACAGCACCCAGACCTATAGCCTCCATTGGTGGAAAAAGTATACTCAGTTGTTTTCACCCATTTAGACCTGAGGACGATTCTACAAATTCCTTCTAAATCCTGACAGTTTTCTGAGAAACCTGCATGTTTCTATGTCAGTGGTGCTCAACCTTTTTCATGTCACGGACCCCCAAAAATATATGTATTTGGCCGCCGACCCCCATCTGAAAATATGTTGTTCCAGCCACCCCCCAGAAGCAAAGATTTGAGTTAAAAACGTTTCTCTTTGAAAGAATATTTATTCAAAGATTTGTGCCACATTTTCACGATTTTTCAAAAATAGCAGATTTACAAGCTCGTAGCGTGACACTCGGTGCCGCGCTATATGAGCTTGTAGATCTGCTATTTTTCAATAGCTATATAACATAATGCTTGAAACACCAAAAGGGGTTCCTGCCAAGAATGGGTCAATACTGCAATTTAGAAACGCTAAATGTACTTGACTAAAAGTGCTAATGTATTGGCATCAAAATGTACTTAAAGTATATTAAAAGTAAAAGCACTCATTATGCAGAATGTCTCATTTCAAGTTTTCAAATTCCTTTTGAAAATTGCAGATCTACAAGCTCACAATGTGTCGCAAAACTTTTGTAATTTGTAGATTTAGATTATTATGACAAAACATACATTAACCACTTCAGTCCTATATATTTCGGCCATTGGAAAATAGCCGATCTACAAGCTCACAATGGGAAATATACTCCAGTAAAGTAAAAAATCACACCCGTGTGAACTGAGTGGTGTAAGGTATTATATAGCCTGATCAGCTCAAAATTGTCCATTCATTGACAATGGCATTTAATGTTATATATAGGACAAAATCTGGGTTATACATAAACTAAAAGCTGGACATAGCCCCTCAAAAATATACTTCAAAATTGTACTCGACCCATTTAGACCTGAGGACGATTCTACAAATGCCTTCTAAATCCTCACACTTTTCTGAAAAACCCATGTTTCTATGTCAGTCGATCTCAAACATATTCATGTCAAGGATTGGTAAATAAATGGTAAATGGTGCATTTATATAGCGCCTTTATCCAAGGCGCTTTACATAGATTGTGCATTACATTCACCCATTCACACACACATTCATACACCGATTGCGGCGGAAGCCATGCAAGGTACCAACCAGCACATCGGGAGCAATTTGGGGTTCAGTGTCTTGCCCAAGGACACTTCGACATGTAGACAGGAGGAGCCGGGATTCGAACCGCCGACCCATGGATCATTGGACGACCTGCTCTACCTCCTGAGCCACAGTCGCCTGCAACCCCGATCTGAAACTATGTTGTTCCAGGGCCCCCCCCCCAGAAGCAAAGATTTGAGTTAAAAACATTCACTCTGAAAGAATATTCAAAGATTTGCGCCACGTTTTCACAATTTTTCAAAAATAGCTAAAGTATAACATAATGCTTATGTTTGCTTGAGTAAATGTACTTAGTAACTTTATACACAGCACTGGTGTCCACCATCATTGTATACATACCCCTGACTCAGCATATATATAACTCTTTAATGGCACAGGTAATGAGAGGCAATTAAAACTCCCCTAGCTCAGTCCCCATGCTAAATGAATGCAAATAATGCAGCATTTTAGGAGGCATCGGGGGGAAAAAAGCATACCGTAACTCAGCTCTTAATGGCTCCTTTAGGCCCGAGCTGTCCCAGTGCAAGTGATGATAACAGACACATGCATTGCATGCATTCAAAACCAGGCTATATACCACCATCACCAAAGCATTTCCCGAGGCAGGACGGGAACCCCTTTTGCTGTTTTAAGCACAATACTTTAGCTATTGAAACATAGCAGATCTATACAAGCTCAAGCTATGAGCTTGTATAGATCTGCTATTTTTTTTTAAATCGTTCTAACTCAATGTTTTGCTTCTGGGGGGGTCTCTGGAACATCGTATTTTCAGATGCAGGGTCTGCGGCCAAATACATACCATTCTGGCCTTGCCGGGGCTCCTTGACATGAAAAAGTTTGAGAACTACTGATATAGAAACAGAAAACTGTCATGATTTGGAAGACATTTTGTAGAATCTGTTGGATGGATTAGGCCCGAGCTGTCCCAGTGATATTAACAGACACATGCATTTCATGCATTCAAAACCAGGCGGCTATACAGTATACAGGCCTATAAGTGCACCATCACCACAGCAACATCCCTAGCTAGCTCCCTTGGGGAATGCTGGTTATAACTTAAGTGCAGGTTCATGTTTGGATGGCTGTCATCACACACTGCTCTTATCCAGGGTAATAGCTATATGCATTATATAGGCTGATCCTATAGCCATTGGTGGAAAGTAGCTCAAGTGCTATATATGCTTAGAATTTAGAATAGAATAGATTTTGAGGTAGTTTTACCTTGAGTACCGGTATTTCCTTTTTGAGGGGCGCTAGCCCCTCCTATATTCAGCTATTAGTGTATATTTTCATCATACACAAACATTACATTCCCATCGACAATGATGGAGAATCTACGTCATATGTGGACGAGCAAATCGGTATTTTTGTCCTATGAATGGAGAATGTACGTCATAGGTGTCTGAGCAAATAGGCATGTTACGTCATAATGATGTACTTACGATGATAAGAGCACCCCTCACTTCACACGGGTGCGATTGCTTCCCTGGCTTATGGAAGAGGACCTTCTGTCACACTGTGTATACCGTGCATGCGTGCGTGAGTGCGTGCGTGCGTGCGTGCGTGCGTGCGTGCGTGCGTGCGTGTGTCAGACAGACAGGTTGAGTGACTGTGTGAGTGAGTTTGTGTTGGAGACAGATTGGCTGAGTTAAGAAGTCTGTGTGAATGCATGTAAGAGAAACATTAGGCCAATGTGTGTGCGTGCGTGCGTGCGTGCGTGCGTGCGTGCGTGCGTGCGTGCGTGCGTGCGCGCGTGCGTGCGCACGTGCGTGCGTGCGTGCGTGCGTGCGTGCGTGCGTGCGTGTGTCAGACAGACAGGTTGAGTGACTGTGTGAGTGAGTTTGTGTTGGAGACAGATTGGCTGAGTTAAGAAGTCTGTGTGAATGCATGTAAGAGAAACATTAGGCCAAATAGAAGATCTAGTCTCGTATCACAACATCATAAATACTGTTTTCTAGGCGTGTATGCGGAATTGCAATTCTGTGCAATTTCCCCATGTTAGGGTGAGACCGGGTACAGGTACACTACATTATCTGGATTATGCTGCATACTTTGCAGTACTATTCATTGTCCAGGCGGAACCACTGACAGTTATGGTCTCCAATGAAGTTTCAGTCCACAAAATAAAAGTCCACAGTGCAGATTTAACTGTGAGAATGTAAAACATGGCCCCATTGTCCAGTGATCCAAAAAGGGGTCAATTTGCACATTATTGGAGTAACATCAACACTGTGGATTTTACTGTGTTGTGCAGCGACTGTAGTGAGCCAACCACAGAAAAAAGGTGCCATGCAGGCAGGAAATGGAAGATGTAATCATTTTTTTTCTCCAATCTTTTCCATTCACTGCTTTCACTGGAACGTCCCGGTCTCTTGCTTCCCGGTGCATTTCCATTCATTTCCATGTTGACCACATTGCATCTTGGATTGTTGGTGTATAGTAATTGCCCCCTTATCCCATTCAGGCCTGACGTCGAAATAAAAAAAAAAAAAGTTTTCTAAATCATGACAATTTTCGGAAAGATTTGAGGCACATTTTAACGATTTTTCAAAAATAGCAGATCTACAAGTTCATAGCGCGCCACTCGGTGGCGCGCTATGAGCTTGTAGATCTGCTATTTTTCAATAGCTAAATTATAACAATGTTTAAAACACCAAAACGGGTTCCCGCCCCAAAATGGGTTAATGGTTAATGTGGTTAAACGCTAACGTGACATGGATGCGTTCCAGGTCTCAATGGGTTATCCAGCAAGGCATTCACCTCGTCTGATAATCACTAGACATGCTTTGATGAACGGGAGCGATGTGTGGTGGTGGAACTTCAAGGAGGCGCCATGCATCCATCGTCAACATGCATTCACGTCGCCACTTGTCAGATAGTAATCGCCATCTTCATTTCATACAGGTGTGTGTCCTGCGTGGAACAACATTGACATTATGCACTTTAGGAGAAAGATGGAGTGATGGATATACAAAAGTGAGAGAAAATACAATTCTCTTTGTTCTGTTAAAGAAAGAAATGCAGGCGTGCTTCCTCTGGAAACTGCCCTTGGTTGAGGCAGTGGGTGCTAAATGGAAAATGGTGCATTTTTATAGCGCTTTACATAGTTCATAGTGCATTACATTCACCCATTCACACACACATTCATACACTGATGGTGGCGGAAACCATGCAAGGCACCAACAAGCACATCAGGAGCAATTAGGAGTTCAGTGTCTTGCTCAAGGACACTTCGACACCAACTCTACCCCTGAGCCACCACCGTGCTCAGCTTTAAATATAACTCAACTCATAAACCAACAAAGTGGAAAACGTGGCACTCCAAAAATAAAAGATGCAAGACTGGCTGCATCTTTCACTTTGGAGTGCCGCGTGTGTGTGGCAGGAAAGCCAAAGTTATAGTCACAGAACAAAAAGTTTGCCTATGAAGTTTGGACGTGTTCGGAGATCATTGCTGATATATTTTGACATTTCCGTGTTTCACGGTACTTATTTGACGATTGCCGCCCAATACTCTCTACGCCTCTAGATCTCTCATCAAGTCACAGACACGCCGCTGGAGGAATCGGTCGCTTCGAACAAACTAATCCGTCCCAGGGAAGGGATAATGATGTACTCGCCTGACGGGGAAAACAAATAAACATTGCTGCACCACCACCACCACAACAAGGACGACAACGATGATGGAATAACACGCCGCTCGGAAACGCTGGATAAAGACACTCACTAATGACCATTATGAGAATGACTCAGGGACACTCGTTAAGGGGCCTTGGGCCAGAGCTCTCTGATCATGCAGTATGAATCACTCGGCATGGGTGAAAAACGGAATGCGCGACACTTGGTGTGGAAACAGAGAGGGTTTCTAAAAGACACCCAGAGGTGACTAATGGATCAAGAAAAGGGGAAGGCAAATCGCTCCCTCTCTCTGATTCATTCAATAGTCAACAGAGGGGCATAAAAGAAGATTTCCTATATATATTAAAAAAAAAAGCTGTTTCCAGTGTCGGGTAGAAAAATGGAGAGTTAATTGGATTTGGACTCTCACAGCATAACATTACATGGTTTATATCAGTGCTTCTCAAAGTGGGGTCCGGGGACCCCTATAGAGGTCCTTGAGGGGGTTCCAGGGGGTCCCCAGCTAACGATAGTGAGGAACCAAATGCACCCTTATGGGACTGTAACTCAGAGAGTGTACACATGGAACCAAATGGACCCGTTTGTGCACTCTCAGAGTTAAATTAACATTGATTTTACAATATAAATTGGGGTACCAGAGACATGAATGCCATTAAATGGGGATCCGTAGCCTGCCCTGGCTATAATGCATGTTAAACCGGGGGTCCTTGTAATTGAAATGGTCACTGATAGAGCCGTAAAAATCTTCTTTTATGGGGGTCCTTGGCTAATACGTGTCAATTTGGGGGTCCTTGGCATGAAAACGTTGCTTTGGGAACAACTGGTTTATATATGATGACTGGCTTGTTATTCCTGTAAAGACAAAGAGAGTTGAGCCATTCCAACAAACTTTGTATTGAAAGAGACAGCCGCCCCGAAGCTAAATATGATCCTTGTCAGTTCGGTTCAGTTTTGATTTGGTGATGGAGACATCAACGCCCAAGGAACAAGGATCCAGACTAGAAGAGACATATCCTGAAACCGTTTTGACTGACTGTTAATCAAATATCAACTTTCTTTCTGTCTGCCCACACTGTGATGAAACGAACCTATAAAAGCTGCGGCAAACATGAAGAATCGTTTCTGTTACCATCGTGTGTTGTGACGTTTGCTGCATTAGTGGCAACTATTGTGGATAATATTTCATATACTTGTGTTACTTATTATGCTGGCTTTAAGTGAGATGTTCATATTCACAAAGGCATGTATATACTACAGCACATACATATTTCAATTTCGAAGTAAATGTCAGAAATGAAAACCTATGGGGAATGTGAGTGATGGGTGAAAATAGACAAAAGAAGACATAAAAACAACATAAATTGTGCACTGCATGTTATATCCTTTATGAGCCATTTTGTCAAGGAGACATGGATAAAATAACAGTATTTTATGCGGTACATCTTTTGCCTGGGGCTAAAAACAAACTAATTTGCACACTGCTGCCCTTACAGTGTGCCTGTCAATATTTGAGATGTGATCATCAAAAATACATGAATTAATTTTAGAAAGTCAATACAAATGCTAATATCTCATTAGAGCTTAATTATTTATTTGATTCTTGTTGGGTTACTCTTGTCTTATGTTCCTTGTTTTAACTCATGGTTATTTATTTTGTTACATTGTAGCACCTTAATTGTAACATTGTTTCGAAAGGTACTTTATAAATAAAATGTACTTATTTACTTACTAAAAGGGAGAGAAAAGAGAATCTCCACAATGGAAGGTCTCTCCTCTGGCGGTGAAACTTAAATAAATCGGTCGGGGGGGGGGGGGGGGGGGGGGGGGGGGGGGGGAGAAGGCTGGTTTTATCTGCTTCCACGATAGGCTGATGGTTTGTTTGGCAGAGCTGAGGGGTGTCGAGGCCCAGCACATTTAATCAAACTATCAGTCCAGAGCCCTCGACTGGGGTGGGGCAGGACCTTGTCTTGTGGAGAGTCAAACTTTGGGGCCAGTGGTACCACCCTGTAATCTGTTTGTCTTCATCCATCTACCTGGCCGTAAAATGGCTTTTAATCCATCTTTGTTTCTCTCTCGACTCTCCCTCCCTCCCTCCCTCCTCTCTGCTGCCAGCCAGCTTTTCTCAGTTAATACTAAATGGCTGTATGTTCTTTCTCTCCCGGTTTCTCTCTCCATCATTCTCTCTCTCTCTCATGCTGCTACTCCCTGATTTCTTTCCATCCATCTCTCTCTCTCTCTCTCTCTCTCTCTCTCTCTCTTTCCAGCACTTAACCAAGTTCTCTCTCTCTCAATCTATTTACCTGTCCGTTACTGACTGTACACGCACGCACGCACGCACTGCACGCCTTACTCTGCTTGTCAGCATGTACTGAACAAAGTGTCTCTCCTCTCCAGGACAACACACCATGCACTCTCTCCCCATTCTGAATTGTTTCTCATCTCACATCAGCACACCCTCCGTTATGTTCCCCCGTTCTCAATCGTTCCTCATCATAAATTCTCTAACAGTACTTCTGTACTATAGAGGTATTCTGGGTATCTCTCTATTATGTCCAGGTTTCTATCCTGCAATCCAATTCCACATTATTCTCTCCGTCGCTGCACTCTGTCTCGATCTCTGCACTGTAAAATACCAAAGTCAGAATAACGTTTTCCAACATTTTAACTGAGGGTGTACAAAATGTGCCCATCTGGTTTAAGTTCAATTAACACTGAAGGGTTAGAGCGCACGTGCGTGCGTGCGTGCGTGTGTGCGTGCGTGCGTGCGTGCGTGCGTGCGTGCGTGTGTCAGACAGACAGGTTGAGTGACTGTGTGAGTGAGTTTGTGTTGGAGACAGATTGGCTGAGTTAAGAAGTCTGTGTGAATGCATGTAAGAGAAACATTAGGCCAAATAGAAGATCTAGTCTCGTATCACAACATCATAAATACTGTTTTCTAGGCGTGTATGCGGAATTGCAATTCCGTGCAATTTCCCCATGTTAGGGTGAGACCGGGTACAGTGCGTGTTATTTGGGGGGTCGCTTTGGGGCGAATTAAAAATGGGGAGAGAAGTGAAGTGAAGGAGGGAGCTTGGGGGAAGGAGACAGGAGTCAGGGCTCGGCGTGCCGCTGTGGGAGTTGACAGAGAGGCAGGTGGTGATTTACGGAGACAATTTCAAAGATAATTGTGTACATGATGTGCCGTTAGGGACGTACGTGTCACAAGGCTTATTTTTCCAATAGTTCCTCACTCTCCCATGAGGCTAGAAAGGTGAATTAACCTGACACACGTCAGGCCAGTGCTGCGAGGTTCACCTGAGAAAGTGCCTGTTAAAGAAACATACCAGTGTCAATGTCATTGTCTATTGAAAGATTTGATTAAGTACTTGATTAAGTACTCAAATGCTTTACTTCAGTAAAAGTATCAATACTGCAATTACAAGTAAATGTCCTTGAGTAAAAGTACAAAGGCATTGGCATCAGAATGTACCAAAGGCTATACTCACTTATGTAGAATGTCCCATTTCAAGTTTGTAAGTACAGTACAGCAGTACTTACAAACTTGAGTACATGTACTTGGTTACTTTACACACCACTGGAAAGAAGTGCCTGTTAGAGAAACATGCCATGCTGTCCATGTCGTCGTCTATTGAAAGATGTGATTGTCATTTGTCACTCTGTCCACCTCGTCATGGTCAAGGCACATAATGGCCTCGGACCAGACAGAGGCTAGTTCTGCTCGAGGTCTCTCACTGGCTGTTGAGGAGTTTATCCGTGCCGCTGTGACCAAAACCTTGGGTCTCTGCTCTTGTAAAGTGTCTTGAGACAGCGTGTTATTTTGCACTCTAATAAATACACAGTACATGAACATAGACAGTGTACGTGCGTTTACATCAATGGCTTTCTTTCTTTCTTTTTTTTAAATCTTTTTTTTTTGTAGCTTTTGCCTTTATTTTATATATTTTATGGAGGGACAGACAGTAGGCTGACAGGAAATGGGGAGAGAGATGGGGGGGAAGACATGCAGTAAAGGCCGTCGGGATCGGGAGTCGAACCCGCGGCACACTGCCAGACTGGATTACCAGACAAGGTGCCTGGACCACTGAGCCATGGCCCAGGCCTCGGCTTTATTTCTTGTATTAGATTTTCGGGCCGCTACGTGGCCCTGACCTCTAAACGCTGCTGATCCGACCGATATGTGTCCGAGTCATAATTATATCGGTGGGCTTTGTCAGGGTACCTGTTTTACCTGTCTGTCTGTGTCCCCTTTGTGCTCATATATGTCCCTTTTATGGCCATACATGGAGATCCCTGGTCATAGTGATGAGGCTGTGGTCCTGCCTATATATGGCCGTATCACATTTGTTTTTGGTCATGTCTAAGTCATTGCAATATGGGAACCCATTCGGTTACCCGAATAGTCAATATTGACTAAAGCTCATTGCAATGATGACTGAACTTTGACAAAAAATTTAATTGAATTGAATTTGAAAATCAAACATTTGCTGTGGAAAATGTTCGACATTCATGTTAAATTGGCTATACCATGAGTGACCACTGATACAGTCCTTTAAAGTAGCTATAAGCAATAATATGTCAAAAGTGTAATGTCCTTTTGTCCAACTTTTTTTTTGGGGTATATTTTTGACATATTATTGCTTATAGCAGCTGTAAAGTTTCTTTGCATTTAACAGTGCTAATGACATATATACGATATATGATATATGACACTACATATGCTGACCTACGTACATTTCACTGCATTTTAAAGATACTACTTTTTTAAATATGTATGTGACAAATAAAGATTGATTGATTGATTGATTGATTGATTGATTGATTGATTGATTGATTGATTGATTGCCACACATTTTACCCAGGTTGGGAGAGAGTAAGGCAGCGAGCGAGAGAGAGAGAGAGAGAGAGGGCCAAGGGTGGCGGGGGGGTTGACTGACACCTGACGGCCCGTCAGAGGTCGGAGGCCCCCCTGAGGGTGGAGTCCCATTTTAATTGAAACTGGTGAAACATACATTTATTATTATTTATTATTTATCATAAAAAACGTCACCCTAACTACTTGTCCTTGTATACTTGGCAATGACAAACAAATTTGCAAAGTGGAGTTTTTCCAAGTGCTAAGTAGTTGGTGTTGAGTACTAAAACAAACTGGAAATCTTACATTTGGAATCAGTTCAACAGGCATACTTTTATTAGTATTATAATACTTTGTAATAACCTAATTGCAAGTGTGCTAAGTATTGTAGATGTTGCTAAAAACATAATTTATTCAAAATCCTAATCCTAATATTAAATATATTATAAATGGTGTGAATATACAAAACACTGTAATACCCCTCAAGTACGCTAAACTGTTATGCTAACATTACTGCAGGGGTGGCAGTGGCTCAGGGGTAGAGTGGCCAGTAGAGCAGCTGGATGGGAACCATGATGTTATCAGTTCGATCCTGGGCTCCCCCAGAATTAGTGTCAAAGTGTCCCTTTTTTTCTTAGATTTGTTTTTTGTGCCTTTATTATTGATAGTTACAGTGAAGATGGACAGGAAAGAGGGAGAGAGAGAAGGGGAGAGGCAAGGTCGTCATGAACGGGACTCGAACACGCAATGCCTATATGTGGCATGCGCCTGGACCACTAGGCCAGCGGGCGCGTGTCGAAGTGTCCTTGAGCAAGACGCTGAACCCCAAATTGCTCCTGATGTGCAGGTTGGTGCCTTGCATGGTTTCCTCCACCATCGGTGTATATGAATGTCATGTGATGATCTAAAATGAAATGGTGTGTTCAAAAGATTAAGCCTAAATCAGACTTTGCTGTCAAAATGAAGACTAAAGGGCAGTAAAGGCCATTTCATACTCCAGTTTTAGGTGATAAGGTGACCACCGAAACAATGGTTAGTAAAAACAAGAGAGAT
The DNA here is from genome assembly GCF_951216825.1 of Electrona antarctica. Lineage (NCBI taxonomy): Eukaryota > Metazoa > Chordata > Actinopteri > Myctophiformes > Myctophidae > Electrona > Electrona antarctica. Next base: position 45,064,317 of record NC_136790.1, read on the forward strand.
GTGTTTGGGTTTGAGTTGCTTTACCACCGCGGTGTGACGTCCTATTTCCAGTTTTATCACCTAAAACTGGGACTAAAACTGAAATGGCGTGTTATGCAAAAAGACTAAGACTAGATTTGAATTTAACTGAATTTGCTGTCAAAATGATCACTGGTCGGTCCTGTGTGTGTGTGTGTGTGCGTGCGTGCGTGCGTGCGTGCGTGCGTGCGTGCGTGCGTGCGTGAATGGGTGAATGTAATGCACAATCTGTGTAAAGCGCCTTGGATAAAGGTGCTATATAAATGCACCATTTTCCATTTACTGCACTAATCTCAAAATGGACTGAAAAGCCATATAGCTTAAGTGTTGTCGATTAACGGGTCAGGTTCATATTTATTTACGATCATCCTTGGCATGATAAGAGGGTAGTCCGTCACAGTTCAGTTCAGTCCCTGAGTTTCACACAGATGGGCGTGGTTTTATCTTTTTAGAAATTGCACATAACGTACAGTATGTGCAATTTCCTGTGTGTGTACTGTAAATAAAAACGACTAGCCAATAACGTCTGCATCTCGAAATGTGAATGTGAACCTTGAAAGAGGACAAAGTTAGGACACACGCACGCCACACACACACGCACACAATTCATATCAAACTGAAATGCCAACAACCTCGGTTTCCTCCATTTCACAGCTTCCCTGAAAGGTTTCTTTTTTCAAATCATCATCATAATTTTTCGACCGCGGTCGAAATCATGGATTTCACAATGCCACGGCAGACTTTCCGGTCCTTCATTGCCATCCCCAGTTCCATGCTTACTGATGCATGTGTCCCTAGCGATGACATCAGGGACAGTTTTCTACCTCTGGTCTGCTTTGAGGCAGGATTCCAGAGAAGAAGGGAGAGATATAACCTCATGATCAGCTCTGTAGCAGTGGCCGGCAAACTGGGTTCTTCTGGATCGGACTAGTGAAGAAACACAGGGAAGGTTGCCGTATATTAGAGAAGTCGATGGGTGCTCTGCAGCTCTTCCAAGAGAGATTTTGCGCTCTCATCAGAAGGCCATGAGAGCCGTTTATCTTTATCAAATTTTCAAGTTTTTCAAATATCAGCACATATCAACAGTGAAATACTGTAAGTCAAAGAAACAGCAACACCGGAACACAGAGTTAGCTTTTACTATGTTTAATTCAGCAAAAAGAACTCGCAAGGAGGAGCATATGGCCAGTGGCGGTGCGCTAACCGGCTGAGCCACCAGGCGCCCCATGCATGACAGCTTCTTAAACTGTTGGCCAGACGAGACTTTCGTCAAGGGATGTCAAACACTCACACATGCGCACATACACACACACGCACAGTAGTCGCGCACACACACACACACACACACACACACACACACACACACACACACACACACACACACACACACACACACACACACACACACACACACACACACACACACACACACACACACACACACACACACACACACACACACACACACACACACACACACACACACACACACACACACACCTCCCTCTTCCTCCCCCGCTCCCCAGGAGCAGAGCTCACTGCCAAAAAAATTCACTGAGTCTGTCTAAAAGCAGCTGCGCACAGTTTGCAGATAAATTATTTCATTTTGGGTTCACAGTGTAGCGTAATGGTTCAATGTGTGCATGTGCGTGTGTGTGTGTGCGTGTGTGTGTGCGTGTGCGTGTGCGTGTGCGTGTGTGTGTGCGAGTGTGTGTGTGTGTGCGTGTGCGTGTGCGTGTGCGTGCGTGTGCGTGTGCGTGTGTGTGTGTGTGTGTGTGTGTGTGTGTGCGTGTGTGTGTGTAAAGCTTAATTTATGTACCATTGTACAATGATGTCACAGATTGTAAATGTACAAGTCTTATCGGTACACTGCCGCGGATGTTATCGACAGTTGCTGCCATTTCCGTTCACAAAAATACATTTTAAAATATCTTTAGAGCTTATTTTTTTATTTACTTTTCTGCATGCTAAGCAACACGCTATATAATATGCTTAGATGATTTTTATATTTGGATAAATGTACGCGACTGTGAAGACGAAACGGAAGTTGGGAGGAGGCTCCACTTCCGCTTTATATTTTACTCATGATAGAGCTTCCGTTGCTCCAGAGTCAGTGTTTCCACACCTAAGCCCGGCCGACAGCCGTGCACGTCTTACGCTGTCCGCATCTTATTTTCCGAGTTTTTAGACAGCTGGTGGATGGAAATTAAGCTCCACCTCCGCGGACGACTTGCGCGGAGGAGAGCGTTTCCGGGAATCTGGCCGACGCGCAAGTCGTCCGCGGAGGTGGAGCTTAATTTCCATCCACCAGCTGTCTAAAAACCCGGAAAAAGAAGCTGCGCACAGCCGAGAACGTGCGCGGCTCTTTAGTAAGTCTGGCAGCACCTAGTGTATGATGGAAGCATTTGGAAATTGCAAGAGGCAACAGTCTGGCAATGCGAGACTAGATCTACCCCAGCAGAGCTGTACCCTTCTGGGTAGATCTGCTATTTTGACCATGTGACACCATCCTACAGCAACGTATGGAATAGGTTTTAAGTGGTTAAATCTGACACAAAGTGTGCCTCCAGGCAGGGGCCGCAGGGCCAAATGTTATTGGTATTGAGAATTGCATTAGCTATGCCAATTAGCTAGTAGTGACTGTGAATAATGTGGACTGTGTCTCGTTGCACCATGCAGCGCCAGCCGGAATGAGATTGATTCATTGTTAGGGGAGAAGGGACCTGCTAAAAGACACCTAAAGCCAATTGAAACCTTGTCATATGACCGTGTCACTATAGCCAAAAAATAAATACAAAAAAAACAAAAAAAACAATCGTCTTGTAGGCCTATTTGGAAACCATGCAGCTAGCCATGAGGAGAGAACTAGACTACAATTACAATTTACAATTAAGGCATTTAGCAGACGCTCTTAATCCAGAGCGACTTACATTAAGCAATAACAAAAGCATGGCATACATCACATATATAAAAAGTAGTTATCATGAATCATGCGTAAACTAAGAACGTAACAGTGGAGTATCTATGTAAAATATACATACTATACTATATAATATATTATACATGTGTACTATAAAGTGCTATGACTACATAAAGTGCAATTCTAGAGCTGTCTACGTAACAACTAGACTACTGTATATCACCACAGCATCACGGACATATTCTAGCACAAACACACACGTGCTAGAACATGTATACTGTAGGCCTACTGTACAAGCCACAGAGTAATGGTCATCCTAAAAGTGCTTGTTGCTACAGTAGGCCTACATCGAGTCTGAATGTATGTGTAATTAGTGCTGCAGTGGCCACTGCAATGTACATTTCCTTCCCTTCATGTTGTTAAACAGCCTATATGTGCATGCTGCTCATAACGGACACCACCATCCCCTTAACAGCCCCTCTGCAAACCATATAGTCAATCGAGGCCAAATGGCAACTGCTCCACTTCAGCAGTGGTAAAAAAAAGCAGAGGTATAAGAAGAAGCCATTACGGGCCAAGTTCTCAGCCTAATTAGCTGCAGATAAGTGGCTACTGGGCCCCACATCAGACACTTGTCATATGTCTTATTCATATATAATTGCTGCAACACGGCTGGATTATCCCTCATTCTCACGTTGTTAGGCTCCATTAATCTCACTCCACGAATGAAACGAATGCTCTATACCCCTTCATTCTCTGCCACTCAAATGACACAAGTCATTAGTACCGTACTAGGGTGACCAGATGTCCCTCTTTGTGTGGGACAGTCCCCTCATTTCCAAGACTTTTCAGGCGTCCCACAAATTGAGACCCTGTCCCACATTGTGACTGACAGGTAATTGTATCAGTGTTCAAATGCCCTAATAGTTAGTCCCCTAATAGTTGGACTTCTGTTGTAAAGCGCTCTCATTGTCTCTTCCTGCAAGATGTACGATGTACGCCTGTTAAAATAGCATAAAAATAAAAATAAAGCATGATTTTAAAACAAAATGTGAGACACCAGAGGAGTTTATAAATGATAGCCAATAGGCCTATGGTCGAATATGACATCAAGGCATTTAATAGCAACTCAAGTAGTAAGTTGCTAACCCGGTACTCCACTTCTGTCCCTCAAATGAACAGTTTGGATCTGGTCACCCTATTAGTACGTGATGATGTATGGATGGATGGGCATTGAAGAAAACTCACGACATACTGTACTGTACACAATGTTTGTAAGACCTGGTTTATCCTTAGTTGCAGGTCATGCACCGGAAAATAGCAGATCTACAAGCCCCACGTGTTGCGATGCGGCATAGTATACAGTTGGAGGCCATCGATATTGTCCTTTTCTTTTTGCTGAGGTTTGCGTGATCTGCGCAAAAGGACAGTTAACCCATTTTGGGCGGGAACCCCTTTTGGTGTTTTAAACATTATGTTATAATTTAGCTATTGAAAAATAGCAGATCTACAAGCTCATAGCGCGCCACCGAGTGGCGCGCTACGAGCTTGTAGGTCTGCTATTTTTGAAAAATCGTGAAAATATTTATTTCAGAAAACTGGAGGATTTAGAAGGATTTTTTAAAATGTTGAGGTCAGGCCTAAATGGGTCAAATGATAAGGGACAATATCGGTGGCACCCAACTGTACCAAGTACTATAAATCCGTCTGGGGTTTCAGGATGCAGTATGCAGCGTATCCAGACAGACACTGACCGCTCTCTCTCTCTCACAGACGAAGAGTGATGAGTGCTTTGATTGTAAAAAGGGTATCGTTAAAACGACGATTCATCATCGTTTTAACGATGTGTTGAGGTGCCGCTGTTGTTCTATGTTAGGTCTGGGTCACCCTGACTCAATAAAACACGTCTGGGTTTCTGAGGCTACCCTGACTCTGACACATAGAGTCCACTCATATACAGAGAGAGACAGTAGGGTTATCTGAAGATTTAGAGAGAAAGTGGGGGAGAGGAAGAAAAGAGAAAGAGATAACAGAAAGAGAAAAGAGAGAGATAAACAGAGAGAGAGAGAGAGAGAGATACCATCTCCCTCCCTCTTGTGCGTGCGTGCGTGCGTGCGTGCGTGCGTGCGTGCGTGCGCGCGCGCGTGCGTGCGTGCTGCGTGCGTGCGTGCGTGTGTGCGTGCGTGCGAGAGAGAGAGAGAGAGAATAGCTATATCTATAGGATCTGCGAGTCCTGTGGGCACAAAGGATTATTGAGCAGCCCAATAGCCAGGTGGTTAGGGCACACATACTGTACAGTACCAATGGATGCAAGTCCCTGATCCCCTGATCGGTCCCTGGTCCCCTGTTCGGTGAGTCCCCTATAGTTCGATTACCAGTCCGCCGGACCATTGGCTGAATATCATCCCCAAACCCCCACCCTCTCTGTGTTTCCTGTCTCTCTCCACGGTCACTGATAATAAGGACAAACAACACCCGATGGAGTAGCGGACTGTGTTTGTGACGATGCAGAATTAAACGTGTCCGAGGTGTCTCAAAGGCAAAGCCCTGCATATGGCCTCAAGGCTCCTTTCTTATTTGATTGTATTTCATTAGGCTGACCTGAACGATCGGACAAAACTAAATGTGTTCCATTTCATTTGTAATAAATATCCCCTTGTAGTTGGTGATCACTATACTGTTATACTAGTGTATACTGTATACTATCTACAGTATACGTGCATACCTGCATATACTGTGTCTGTAATATCATATGCATCTACCGTATATCCAGATACAAATGTCCCCATCTTTCTGCACATTTACCCATTGCTACTAAACATGTCTATAGAGCGTCGCAGTCCCGCCTCCTACCCTGGACCAGGAAATGAAACCCAATGCATTATTCTCATAGACATTTCTTAAAGTATTTATTTAAAGACGGTTACGCCGCGGACAAAGCCAACTCGAGTCGTGACAACTCATGACAACACAAACAATATTTTGGACCAAACAAATAATTAGAAAGAAGAAAAAAACGGAAGGTTACAACACTTTTTTTGTTGTTTTTCTTCTTTGTAATTATTTGTTTGGTCCAAAATATTGTTTGTGTTGTCATGAGTTGTCACGACTCGAGTTGGCTTTGTCCGCAGCGTAACCGTCTTTAAATAAATACTTTAAGAAATGTCTATGAGAATAATGCATTGGGTTTCATTTCCTGGTCCAGGGTAGGAGGCGGGACTGCGACGCTCTATATACCTTTTACAATGTATAGGCCTATATTATTGCCAAATGGTTTATATTTATTCTTCCCCTTTTCTCTTATCATCCAGTATCCAGTAAGGTTATGATCATCGTCTTGTTATATAGTATTGCATTTTGCCAAACTAGTAAAACAAATAAAGCCCTCTTGAATCTTGATTATAATTTCTATAGTATCCACTGTGAAGTCGCCGGGAAAGGGCTAGCAGCTCATACATACACACAGGGACATGCAGAGAGTGTTAGAGGGGCAGGGGCTGAAATCCCGTAAGAGGGCACTTTTGGACAAAAATAGCGGATCTACAAGCTCTCAACGCGTCGCGCTGCGACGCGTTGAGAGCTTGTAGATCGGCTATTTTCGGGGCGCAACCATAGAGTATATAAAGGATAGAGACCGAACTGGAGCACTAGCCCCGCCCCCAAGCTATTCATTTCGATGAAGTTGCTCAGTGGCGTTTTGAAGCACCCGGAAGACTGCCGGAAGTACCTCCTCCGGACCTCAAATTTGAGGTCCGGGGTGACGTATGGGTGACGTAGGGAGTGATGGTCCTACGTGTCCGTGCACGGGTCCGCCTGCAGTCCTTCCTCTTACCACTAGGGCCCAGAGCTTCAACGTTGGAGCGCCTCACTGGCCCCTTGGGCGCAACCCAGCACTCTTTAGCTAGTGGAGATGCGGTGTACGACATGGATTTCTAAACAAATTTGTTCAACGTAAAATGCTGCGTTCCAAGTTCATTCTCCTGAACGCTGCCTTCCGGCATGGCATGGAAAGGAGTGGCATTTGCATTTCGTCCACCATAGTAAAGGTTTGCATTCATCCGTGGTCTGGAGAGGGCAGTTGTTTTACAGACGGGTAAAAGGGCAAGGGCTGAAGCCCCCTTTGATGTCTATGTGTGCACGTCCCTGCTTACACACCCCTAGAAAGTGTGCTGCTTCATCAAGACCCCCCCCCCCCCCCCCCCCCTCTCTAAATGCCACTGGCCTCAGCTGGATAACGTTCAGCTCTATGATCCTGAAACGGAAATCAAAGGGCTCATTAGAGATGGGATTAAAAGGAATTTCCGGGACATTAGAGGCCGACAGTTTTGTACTAGAAACCAATCTTGTACAAAAAGACAAGAGTGGTTTCACAGCTGTGGAAACTCTGACGGAGAGCTTCTCCCCAGTCCACCATGATTCCAAAAGGATTGCAACACTGCCCCCTTGTGTTCACATGGAGAAGTTGGTATACTTTAATCGGTAAGAGGGAGGCGAACATCTGCCAGAGCGGAAATTAACTTGATCATCCCCAGTGATAAGATGGGAATCCAAATCATTTATTTTATCGATAACGTTTTGGCAGCCAGAACAGTTTTTAGAAGAAGATTAAGAGAGGGGAAAACGCTCCTCTGCGAGTCTGGTATAATTACTTTCCACAAGCTCCAAGTTCAGTGGCGTGCACAGACATTTAGAGGGGCAGGTGCTCAAATGAAAAAAGGGCACCTTGTGCAGCGCGTGGAACCTGACGGTTGCCTTAATAGTGAGATTTATAGATTTTGGGGCATATTAGTTGCGTGCAATGTTTTTCATTTTGAGCGAAAGTATTTCAACCTCACTAAAGAGGTTCATCAGTAGATTCGAGCTCAGTGCTTGCAATCATGTGGTGGAAAGTAACTAAGTACATTTACTTAAGTACTGTACTTAAGTACAGGTAGTTTTACTTTACTGGAGTATTTCAAAATTGCAGTACTTTTACTTCTACTCCACTACATTTCAGAGGCAAATATTGTACTTTTACAACAACAACATACATTAACCACTTCAGCCCTATACATTTCGACCATTTGAAAATAGCCGATCTACAAGCGACACATTTCAAAAGATTGCTATACATTTAAAAACGTTAAATGGGACATTCTGCAGTAATTGATACTTTTACATAAGTAAGAAATGCGAGGACCTTTTCCACCACTGCTTGCAATATACGGCTATGTTTTGCATCACAAAGGGCACATTACAATTAAACTGGAAATGGAGAATAAAATGCCAAAGAATTAACAGCAGGGAAGCTTGCAGTCAAGCAGCATTCATATTTAATGATGTGGTGATGTCACCTCCTAGAGCAGTAGTTTTCAAACAGTGGTCCTTGAGGGGGTTCCAGGTGGTCCCCATGCTAAATGATAGAGAGCTGGTAACCAAATGGACCCCCATAGATCCCATACAATGAAACCAAACGGAGCCTTACAGGTCCATTTGGTTTCATTTTATGCTCTCAAGAGTTACATTTTTGTTAAACAACTGCAAAGTCAAAGTCAAAGTAAAAGTCATACGATTTGTCACACACGTTACCGCAGTGAAATTTGTTCTCCGCATTTGACCCATCTCTTGGGAGCGGTGAGCCGCAGCCAAGGAGCGGTGAGCTGCAGCGTGCGCCGCGCTCGGGAATCATTTGATTAGTAGATTTGACCCCCAATCCAACCCTTTGATGCTGAGTGCCAAGCAGGGAGGCATTGGGTCCCATTTTTACAGTCTTTGGTATGACCCGGCCGTTACTTAATTTACAAGAAGTCTACACAATTAGAGAATGTAGAATCATTGATATTTCGATCGACATTTGCCAACAGCATGCAGGAATTGTGGACACAATCTTATCCAACTACAACAAAATATCCTTTAGTTTTGGGTCTGAGAGGCATCAAATCTGTCATCAAATGGTGGTCCGACGTGGCTCAAATGCTGAATAAATAATGGACCTTGATGTGAAAAGGGTTGAAAAGTACTGTCCTAGAGGAAAAGCACTGTCCTAGAAGAAAAGTAAAACTTTGTTTTGCTCGCCATCTTCAAAACGGAGACAATGTAATGACAAGCAGTTTATCACGAGTCAACACTCTGAGAGCAAATGGATCAAACCCTATTTTCATCTTATTGTCATCTGACCCTCTGGATGGGAGATACTGATTGGTCACCCACGCTGACAATGCTGCTGTCTACATGAAACTGGAACTGAAATGAAAGGTCCAAAAGTTCTGTAGCTGGCTTCATACTGCGTTATGGCCTCTTTTTATAGATCCAAATGGTTTCAGATGCAACCTTTCCGGGGTCATAATATGATACAAAGCATTTTGTAAATGAATGAACCATTTGAAGGACAAGCACAGCACTCTGGAACCTTTTTGGTTCCATAATCTTTTTTTTGTAAGACTGATCCATTCTGCGGGGGAAAAAGGGCTGAGTCTCTTTGAAACATACTACATACGATGTAGCTGTTTTCTGACAAACTGGGTAATACACCACTATGGGATAAAATATAGAATATGTTACTAAGAATAAACCAACATTTTGCAACGGCAATTGAAATCAATCATTAAATAACCATATGTGCGTGCGTGCGTGCGTGCGTGCGTGCGTGCGTGCGTGCGTGCGTGCGTGCGTCTTTAATCAATCGGTCTGTCTATCTGTATCCATCCATCCATCCATCCATCTATAATGTATACGTACCACGTCAATACATCCCATAATAGGCTTGGGAATAATAACATTACTCTTTACCCTGATACAATTCCTGAGGATACAACTCCATAAAGGAAGTGCTGAACCGCGAATATTTACTGCCTCGCTGTCGGGCAGTCTGTGCGGCCAGACCTGGCATTTAATTTTCCTCTCCCTTGAAAGCATTCCCTTGCCGACTGACTGTCTGTCTGTCTGTGAGTGCGTGTGCGTGCGTGTGCGTGTGCGTGTGTGTGTGTGCGCGCGTGTGTGTCTGTGAGAGCCTGAGGGCCAGCAGGGTAAACAGACACATGCTCTTGAGGAGACAGGACGAAGGGCGAAACCGGAGCCGCCGGCCGCGCGGCCTGGCTCCGATGGTGGATGCTGAGTTTGATGGAAAGGCAAGCTGTCTAACGGGCCGAGGGAGGGGAGGGGAGGGGAGGGGAGCAGGAAGCCAGGGGGTTTGGATCGCTGCTCTGAGGGGGGCTCACATTCTGCTGCTGCCCCAGGACTGAGAAAAACTCTGTAACCAGAGCCTTAATACCTTGTCCGCAGGGCATTAACCAACCCCCAGCTATATTGAACGAGCACTGGGTAGAAACGAAACATCATTTGCAAATGTACCTGCTCACACACATACACACATGCACCGTGCGCACGCACGCACACACACGTATCCACACACACGTAACCACACGCATCCACACGTATCCGCACGCACGCATGCAGGCAGGCACGCACGCGCGGACCAGTGATAATTTTGACAGCAAATTCAGTTCAATTCTAATCTAGTCTTAGTCTTTTTGAATAACACGCCATTTCAGTTTTAGCCCTATTTCCAGTTTTAGGTGAAGGTGACCACTGAAACCTACAACAATGACGTCACGCCGCGGTGGTAAAGAAACTCAAACCCAAACACATCTCTCTTGTTTTTACTAACCATCGTTTCGGTGGTCACCTTATCACCTAAAACTAAAAGAAAAGTATGAATTGACCTTTACTGCCCTTTAGTCTTCATTTTGACAAATTCTGATTTAGGCTTAATCTTTTGAACACACCATTTAATTTTGGTCCTATGTAGTCATCTGAAACTGTAAATTCTGAAGTCTCGTCTTAGTCGAGGAAATATCAAAATCTTTTAGTCTTTGAGTCTTAATCAACAAAATGAACACTGAGTCACGCACAGACACACAAACACATGATACGAAGAAAGAGAGATGGGGAGAGAGCGAGACCACAAAGAATGAGAGATAAATAAAACAATCAAATAGCTCTTCCCTCCCTCTATGCCCCTGATACCAACAGGCCATTATCAGTCTCATATTATAAACAGCCACCAACAAATATCACATAATAATGTTGTTATCAGTGCCTGCACGGCTGCCAAACCAACCCATTACGCATGAATGCGAAGCTGCCAGTATATCTTTAGGCCTTTAATATCTTAAAACAGGGGTTCTCAACCCGTGGGTCGCGACCCCTCAGGGGGTCGCCAAATTAGTTTGGGGGGTCCCCAAATTATTTAAAAAAAAAAAAGTTTTTTCATTTTTTTTTTCACGATTTTTCAAAAATAGCAGACCTACAAGCTCATAGCGCGCCACTCGGTGGCGCGCTATGAGCTTGTAGATCTGCTATTTTTCAATAGCTAAATTATAACATAATGCTTAAAACACCAAAAGGGGTTCCCGCCCAAAATGGTTGAGAACCCCTGTCTTAAAACATCCTTTGAATGTTCAAGTATGCCGGCAGTGGCGACCGACAACTATGGTACAAGTATGCTAATTAAATACAATTCTGAGTAGACCTGATGTCTGTTCTTTAACCCATTCTGTGCGGGAATCCCTTTTGGTGTTTTTAAGCATTACACTTTAGTGTCGTGCCGCGCTACGAGCTTGTAGATCTGCTATTTTTCGAGTGGTGCAACCACTCCCTTACGGAGCTATATGTGTGGGTGGGTGGCTGGCTGGGTGGCTGGGTGGCTGGGTGGGTGCGTCTGAGCACGAAAATAGCTTTAGTTTTTCACCACCTGTGCGCAACCTAACATACACACAAACACACACGCACATATTAACTGTATATATGGTGCTTTCGGGTGTGCCAGTACAGTACAGTGACAGTACAGTACAGTAGAGGGACCCCCACACGGTAACTCTGTCATTTCTCAACCGTTTCGGACGTGAAAAAAGTTTGAGCACCACTAGCATAGAAACATAGGGTTTTTCAGAAAACTGTCAGGATTTAGAAGGCATTTTTAGAATCGTCCTCAGGTCTAAATTGGATAACTTGAGCTCTGTTCCTTCAGTGTGTTTTTTGTATATATAACTCCGTCTCCAGCTAGTCCAGGAGCTGCCGGTTGTAGCGCTGCAGCTTGAGAAGCAATCAATGATTACATTAGTAGAGGACTGTAATAGAGAGGGGCTCAGGTTAATGGTCAAAGACTGAGTTTCATTCCTTTGGGACTAGACAGGGAAATTAAAGCTTGTCAATTATTGGGAAATGGCTCCTTAGCATGTGTGCGTGTGTGTATATATGTACACACGCACCGTACACGTACACCTGTGTTGACATTAAGCCTACCCTACACAATCAAATCCTCAGTGTTAATTGACCTCTGAGAGCGTGCAAATGGTACCAAGTTACATTTGCACATTAATGCCACTATTGTGAGGATATTTCTGTATAGAAATGCTGTGTATTATGTGTCTAAAAGGGGAAGTGCGATATCTACACGCATTTACACTTCACATTTCTTGAACGTCCTTTAGCAGTCAGTGCAGACCTGTCTATATCTGTGCAAAGGTCATGGAAATCAATAGACAGATGGTAGGATATTAATTGTCGACACAACAAACGCAATTTGTATTCCACTTGCGTCTCTCAGCTGTTGTGAATGCTCAAAGGAATGCAGCAACCAGAAAACAAGCCTACTGTGGATGTCAAGAAACCAGCTCCTATTAAATGCTCTGAGAATAACACGAATTGTTTCCTCAACAGCAGATATCTCTGCCACTTTGGATAATGAAACTTGATCTTCGATTTGGAGCTCATTTAACTGGGCAGAGTGACTAAGACAGCGGACAGCGGTCATCGTAATAAGTGTCTGAATTAGCCCTGAGTAATGAGGGCAAGCATTTTAATTTGCAATTTAGACTTTGGACACGTAAAACGTGATTACTAAGTTCAAGAGTATAAGAAAAATATAGTTTCAAAGTGCTAGCCTGGCATTAAAGCAATTTATCACAACAAACAGTGGCACAGTCTATGTTCTGTCAACTCTGAACAGCTATGCTTTCTGCTATTCCCTGATACACACAAATCAACATTTTGTCCGTCCCATATTTCCCTAGAAATGGATTTCAAATACGTCAAATTTATAAGAGTAGCACAAATTGTTACTGAACAAGTAGTATCTATAGGTTAGAATATGCAAATTAAATTGACACATAATTGAATCTATTCAAATGACAATTTAAAGTTTTTCTTTCAACCATCATTTAGCCATTAAGATTGGAGGCCCTATTCAAAAGTCTTTCTTGGCCAAGACATCAGCATCAAGAAAACATTTCCAACAATAATATTAATATACAAGAAACTATCGCACAACACACTCACAACGAAGACATCGAATAACTTCTCAGACTGATATTAAAATGAGTTTAATTTGCTAAGTGCTGAAATGGCAACGGTCCAACAACAGCACACCGCTGCTTAAGTTGAAGCCGCCCTATTGTTGGAGAATAATTTTCATGACATATGTACTATTTGTTACTGATTTATTAAAAACAGTAACAAAGGGTCTTGTTACACCCATTAAGTTCCCTAATGCCCCCTACCTCTCTGAAGTGCTCGGGGCCACACTCCAAGCCCCTGAATTCACACTGCAGCAGGATATCCTCGATGCGGTGGCGCGTGCGGTTGAAGAACTCGTCGAGGCTGAAGCGAGACCCCGGGGGCCGGTCGGGCTCCGGGGCCAGCGGGATGCCGGGCGCCATGTTGTCCTCGTAGCCCAGCAGCGGGCCCATGAAGATGAGGTCGCTGTAGCTGATCTGGGACTTCCGGAACGTGTTGAAGTTGCACATGGTGACGGCGGGGAAGGTCATGTTGTCCGCCACCCGCTCGTCCAGCATGGTGATGTGGTCGTACTGCAGGTAGTAGATCACGCGGTCCACCACCTGCATGATGAAGGCGGAGATGGCCAGGGTGACGACGATGCCCCATATGGCCTGGCGGATGCTGCACGTCTTGTCCTCCGCGAAGACGTGGTTGGCTCCGTGGAGCGAGCATCCGTCGAAGAATGCATGGAGGCTGTCCACTTCGCCGACCTCCTCCTCCTCCTCCTCCTCTTCCTCTTCGTCGCCGCCGATGCCGTCCGTCTTGTCTCCCGCCTCGCGGTAGTCCCCGTCGCCATAGCCCTTATTCACCCGCCTGTAGTGGTCCTCGAAGCCCGGTCCCCGGCCGTGCTCGTCGTCGGCCGCGAAGGAGATGGTGCACATGATCCGGACAGGCATGGTGGCGGCAGCTGGATGACGAGGCTAATAGTGTGGGTGATGTCGGTTATCAAGTCGAATGCTCAGTCCGCAGCAGTGGCTGATCCTGAACCTTGCACAGCTTTAAAGAAAACAACTGGACCGAATGTCAGGTAATTACTAATGCAATAATTCAACAGCAAAAGTAAGGATATGCTTGTTCAGAAGTGGCACCCCAAAAAATGCTTTTGGAAATCATCCATTGACGCATCGATAACTTCAACCGAGGGATGAAATAGGGATGAAATCCCAAGCTGCACGATCTAAAATAAGTGTCAAAGAAAATAGAGAACCAAAATGAAAAGTTAATTTGAGGTGCAGAGCTTAAGTCAAGACTGCATCAGCCAGTATTAAAAAAAGCTGCACAATCACTCAATCCCATCCGTTCGCATCTGTTGGAGCAGTGGTTCTAATGAGAGAAGGATATCTTCAATCTGTGATCTGTCCTTCTCTCTGTGGGGCAGATTCACCTCAGAAGTAGAAGAGGAGGCAGGGAAGGAAGGAAGGAAGGAGGAGGGAAAAGGAGGACCGCCGGACACAGAATACTCCCTCAGAGCCCAAGCTACAGGTCACCGGGCTAGGGCAGAGTTTCACCATTTACAGGAAACACAGCTTTGACGCAGAGCAAAGAGTCAGAGATCAGCAGCAGCCAATGTGCTGTGTAGAAGGGGGAAAAAAAGCACAACATTTCTGCTGAATTTGGTGTTCGGAATGAGCTCGATCTCCTCCCTTCCTCAAAAGACTTGCCTCATCGTGGTTATGTATCAAATATCAGTGGTAACTGGATGGGCATGCCTGCATGACAAAGCCATTCTTCTGTTGTGGCATGACGGAGCCTTCCCGGTACCTGCCTTTACCCTGTCGTTCATTCAACCTGTTCAGATTTCCCTGGGAGGCTACAGTAGGAATGATTCTCTTTCAATGGTATCTGGATGGATCTCTGACCAAAAGCATTGTTCTGTGCAGCCTACTCTGTTAAGCCAGCTTGCTCAGATCTCTTAACCAAAGCACTGAGGTTAGCAGAAAAGGCGGAATCAAACAGTAGGTCCAGACTCCAGAGACCATCTGATGACGAGGAATGATTGTATTATTATTATTGTGCCTACAAGATTATCCAGGAACGGCTGCAAGGAATGCTTCTGTTCCAAGTAAGCACACAATTATCCGGGATTACGTTTCAACCCTCATCAAACCCTGTACACTCAAGACATTGCCCCCGCTGCCACCCTTACAGTTGGGTGCCACCGATATTGTCCCTTATCATTTGACCCATTTAGGCCTGACCTCAAAATTTTTAAAAATCATTCTAAATCCTCCAGTTTTCTGAAATAAATATTTTCACGATTTTTCAAAAATAGCAGATCTACAAGCTCATAGCGCGCCACCAAGTGGCGCGCTATGAGCTTGTAGATCTGCTATTTTTCAATAGCTAAATTATAACAATGTTTAAAACACCAAAAGGGGTTCCCGCCCAAAATGGGTTAACTGTCCTTTTGCGCAGATCACGCAAACCTCAGCAAAAAGAAAAGGACAATATCGATGGCCTCCAACTGTAAGCACACAATTATCCGGGATTACGTTTCAACCCTCATCAAACCCTGTACACTCAAGACATTGCCCCCGCTGCCACCCTTAGATCTCTCAATATGGAGCTGACCTGTTCTGACATTCCATACTGTATGTTGATCTGACTTCATCAAACCCTGTACATTCAAGACACGCTCCATATATGGCCAGACCTCATCAAACCCTGTACACTCAAGACAGTACCGAATTCATTCCATATGTTGATCTGACCCCCCATGCCAAAGCGCCAGTGCTCACCCAGCAGTCTGCTGTCACCCAGACGGATACGTGGGCGTGACCTCGCCCTTTAGGGGCGACTTACTGGTAATCATACTGTACAGTATGTGGATATTATCAGTTATTTGTATATTTGTTATTTAAATATATATTTCATTGAATTTGTAATACTTGTATGTATTATTTGAATAATGTAAGGCAAATATGGTCCTCAGTCCACCCCCGTGCATTACACAACAAATCGTTCTTTGTACGTTCTTTGACTGTATAGGTGTCGTCAATACTGTGAAAGCAGCAGATGCCCGCTGGCTTGCTGTAGACTTGCTGATGGTCGGTCAGCCGCTGACCAGGGATCAGATTACAGAGTATATGGGGTCCCGTCCGTTAAACTGAGAGCACGCACAAGCGCATCAAATCCCTAAATCAATGGTGTGAACATGGATTAGGACTACTTTACATGAGCCTCACTTTACTGGCAAAACAGTGCCAACTACTGCATATTTAATGAACTTATTTCATATGCGCATTTTATCAGTTTAATGGAAACACCGACAATTCGCTTTTCTTTTTTCGACTTAATGAACATACGCTTCCTTTTTTCGCAAAGGCTTAATGGAACCGCACCTAGTGTCAACAGTCATTTGAAGGAGATTTCCACAAATGCTGAAATAATAGTATGAGCCCTACGTAGTTGTCACTCTAGCAGTCTAAAGGTTGGTGGGGAGCTTCATTCTTTCTCTGTGTTTTGAGAGCGTGTTCCTGTGAGCTTTGTGGTTATAGAATGAGCCGAGCGGAACACCATCATATTGGATTCAGGGCTTAAAGCCAAAAAAAAATCCCAAGACTGAAAATATTTTTTTGCAAATCTGCACTGATCTCATTTAATGATCTCATTAAATGAAAGCCTCAGGACTGAACTCCGTCCTCAGGACTGAGAACATTTAAGCCATGTGGATTTAATAGGAATACGTTTCACTTTTCACGTGCAACACAGACGCCAACTCTAGAATTCAAGAGATAAGACGGAACGAACAGCCATTAAAAGTTGTGGCCTAAACAAGAAATTCATTAAAAAAAGGTCTCCATTTCGTCGTCGTTTTTCAATCTAACGGCTCATTTTGCAGACTATACTCTCCTTTAAATTAGCTCTGAGAGGTTTGGGGGGGAATTAGATTAGTAAAAAACAAATACAACGGGTAGATGAGAAAACACGGGACCCTGACGAAGGCTTAACAGCCGAAACACGTATAGGTCTGTCTTTTTTTTTAATGCTCTTTGCCGAGTTTATATGCCATCTAAACAAAGGCTTTTTAGTTGACTGTAACCTCCTTTTGTAGTACCATTTTTCGAACCTTCGCCAATGAGCACCCATTTAGACCTGACATCGAAATTTAAAAAAATGTCTTCTAAATCCTGACAAAACCCATGTTTCTATGTCAGCGGTGCTTCATGTCAACGAATTATCTGTATTTGGCTGCGGACCCCCCGATCTGAAAATATGTTGTTCCAGTGACCACCCATGAAGCAAAGATTGTAGTTAAAACGCTCGCTCTGGAAGAATATATTCAAAGATTTGCGCCACATTTTCATGGTTTTTCAAAAATAGCAGATCTACAAGCTCGTAGCGCGGAACTTGGTGCCGCACTATGAGCTTGTAGATCTGCTATTTTTGCTTGTAGATCGGACCACGGCAGCACTTCTTCTTCTTTATATTCACAGAAGAAAACGTATCTTAAATGGAGCCTCTCAATGTTGCTGCATTGAGATGAATGCAGTTTCCCAGTGGCGGTGTTGGTTTGCGATATGCAAAAGGAAATGTAGGAAAATGATCCGTCTTGTATTGATCCCGGGCTCCATTAGAGCTTAAGAGATTATTTTAAGAAACATGACGGTAACAGGAGGATGACCAGCGCTCCACCCGGATAATCTTTGCCTGCAAGATGCTGGAAGCATCGATGAGTCCAAACTGATAGGGGAGATTTCCGCACACTTAGAAGATGACGATGGTGCCAGAAGGTGAAACCTTAGACCCATTTAGGACGAATCACAACACTTGCTACAGTAACCCATGACCTAATGAAGGAGTTAGGTATAGGCCTTGCAGCAACATCGAAACTATAAAACCAATCAAAAACACATTAGCTTAACAGGTTTGCTGCGCTTTAAAAACCATAACAATAACATTGTTATGTTTCTTGCGAACATTTCCTAAGCATATTATTATATTAGGGAATGGCCACAAGAGACAGGAGGAGGTTTGGTCAATATGCGGTTGAGGGCTGCAGCTAACTTATAAAGACTCATGATGACTATACGAGTTTGTCTTTAGCTGACACTACAGTCATGCCTGATTCATGGATAGCCTATGGCAGGGGTTCTCAACGTTTTTGGCCGGGGACCCCCGGAAATGCTTTGGCAATGTCTCGGGACCCCCGCCCCGCCCCCTCCCGACCCCCAATATAAATTGACTGCTACAATAACCTTAAACCATTTTGGGCGGGAACCCCTTTTGGTGTTTTAAGCATTGTTATAATTTAGCTATTTAAAAATAGCAGATCTACAAGCTCATAGCGCGCCACCGAGTGGCGCGCTACGAGCTTGTAGGTCTGCTATTTTTGAAAAATCGTGATTAAAAAAAAAAAAAAAAAAAACTTTTGGCGACCCCCCGAGGGGTCGCGACCCACGGGTTGAGAACCCCTGGCCTATGGCAGTGGTTCCCAAAGTGGGGTCCGGGGACCCCCAGGGGTCCTTGAGGGAGTTCCAGGGGGTCCCCCGGCTAAATGATAGTTTGGAACCAAATGGACCCTTATGGGTCTGTAACTCTGAGAGTGTACAAATGGAACCAAACGGAACCGTTAATTTGTACACTCTCAGAGTTAAATTAACAGTGCTTTTACAATATAAATTGGGGGTCCCAGATATAGAAAAGCCAGACAAATGCATGTCATACTGGGGGTCCTTGAAATTAAACGGGTTGAGAATCACTGCTAGAGCCGTAAAAATCTTCT
Organism: Electrona antarctica; assembly: GCF_951216825.1. Lineage (NCBI taxonomy): Eukaryota > Metazoa > Chordata > Actinopteri > Myctophiformes > Myctophidae > Electrona > Electrona antarctica. Next base: position 45,083,297 of record NC_136790.1, read on the forward strand.
CTTATGGGGCTCCCTGGAATATCCTTTCAAATGGGGGGTCCGCGGGATAATTAGTGTCAAATTGGGGGTCCTTGGCATGGAAAGGTTTGGGAACCACTGGCCTACGGTAGCAAGCTTGACCAAACACAAATAAAGTAAATGGTAAATGGTGCATTTATATAGCGCCTTTATCCAAAGCGATTTACATACAGTGCATTACATTCACCCATTAACACACATTCATACACCGATTGCGGCGGAAGCCATGCAAGGTAGCCTACCAACCAGAACATCGGGAGCAGTTTGGGGTTCAGTGTCTTGCCCAAGGACACTTCGACATGTAGACAGGAGGAGCCGGGATTCGAACCGCCGACCCATGGATCGTTGGACGACCTGCTCTACCTCCTGAGCCACAGTCGCAAAGTCACCCCAGCTCCATGTCTTCCAGCGAAACTATACAGCCAATTAATATGCACATAACATTAACATCCTAGATTTGACCTGAGATGGCAATTTGTGAAATTGCTGCAGGTACAATGTTTAAAAACCCTCCCCAATGAGTCTTGTTGTTTCTCCTTAACCCCATCGGATGTGACGGGGCATCAGATCAATTCTGATCTATTCTTGTCCTGAGTTCACCTTGACATGCACTGATGTTGACAACCACCAGATGGCAGCAGCGGCACATCAAATCCACGTATTATTTGTGTTGCTTCTAATCTGAAATGTTCAGTGGTGGCAAAAGTACTCACATGAAATACTTTACAAAATGTACTCCAGTAAAAGTACAAAAGTATTGGCAAGTACTCATTATGCAAAATGTCCCGTTTCAAGTTTCCAAATGTCTTTTGAAAATAGCTGATCTACAAGCTCACAATGCCTCGCACAGGGAAGCATTTTGAGCTTGTAGATTGGCTATTTTCAAATGGCCAAAATGTGTAAATATAGGGCTTAAATGGTTAATGTATGTTTTGTAATAATAATAATCAAAGTAATTAGTAACTAAAGTTTTCAAATACATGTAGTGGAGTACAATAGGACAATATTTGGATCCCAGATGTAGTGGAGTAGAAGTAAAAGTACTGGAAATTGGAAATACTCAAGTGAAGTAAAAATACATATTTATATATATATTTTGTTTTACTTAAGTACCGTACTTAAGTAAAAGTTACTTTCCACCTTTGAAAATGTTGCTATAGAGATGACATGTTAATAAGTACATTTGCAAATCAGAATTTTGCTGAAAGCCACATACAGGCACAAGCCAGGGATGTATTTCCTTGTTGTTCATGCATGGCTTCTGACAGAAACAAATGTGCTGCTATTTCTTTATTGTATTTATTTGTTTATTAAACTATCAAATGGTCACCACTTCATATTATTTAAACTATCTATCAAATGGCCTCTTTATATAACTATAAGTGTATACATTTTGTGCTTAAAAACATGATCATATACATGGGTTGAAATAATTTATGTCCACCACCATAAACCAAGTCTATAGAACATTTCAGTGCTCAAGTGGAAATATGGGCCTCATAACTGAAGTGGAGCAATTAAGATGATCTCAGGCAATTTAATTAGCATCTGTGAATAGGACAGCTCCCTTCTGAAGCTATCGGACATCAAAGACTGATTTGTAGGCTCTCACAGAATATTTGAATGAGTCTTTGTATTAAACTAATTTCAATAGTGTTTCACCATTGAAAGAACCAGAAATCATTGCTATATTGAGGATGTAGCAAGGATTTCTGGTTCTGTCAATGGTGAAAGACCACTGCAACTGCCATCACCATCTCCAGATGATCACTGCCAACGCCTTTTTGACATAAACCCTAGCGTCCCTATTTTGGGCATGTCCTAATATTGTACATGAACATTCAACAAAAATAGCCGATCTACAAGCATCCACATCGCATAATGTTGCGATGTGTTGTGAGCTTTGAAAATTGTCTAAGTTTTGGTGAAGAGAATTGGTGTATAGGCTACAGGGGAAAAAAGGAGGGGACCAAGCATAGACCCCTGGAGGACCCCGGTCAGTATCGATAAAGTAGTTAACAGCACTATATCTGAGCTCTGTTCTCTTCTCTCGTCCTTTTGGGTACATACATACTATTTGTGTCCTCAGCTCTAAAGTGAACTCTCAGTACAAAAGGACACCTGTTGTTGTAGCCTACAACAATCATGTTTTAGGTTAGGATGAGTGTGTGCGTGTGCGTGCGTGCGTGCGTGCGTGCGTGCGTGCGTGCGTGCGTGCGTGCGTGCGTGCGTGCGTGCGTGCGTGCCTGTAGAATAGCATGTTATTTAGACAGATGCCAGGTTCACTTGTTGTCATCCTACAGTTGGGTGCCACCGATATTGTCCCTTATCATTTGACCCATTTAGGCCTGACCTCAACATTCCTTCCTTCTAAATCCTCCAGTTTTCTGAAATAAATATTTTCACGATTTTTCAAAAATAGCAGACCTACAAGCTCGTAGCGCGCCACTCGGTGGCGCGCTATGAGCTTGTAGATCTGCTATTTTTCAATAGCTAAATTATAACATAATGTTTAAAACACCAAAAGGGGTTCCCGCCCAAAATGGGTTAACTGTCCTTTTGCGCAGATCACGCAAACCTCAGCAAAAAGAAAAGGACAATATCGATGGCCTCCAACTGTATAGTGTGTAGTTTCAATGCACAGATGATGCATTTTGTGATATGAAATATGATACAGTTTAGAGTAGACTTATGCTATAGGTTCTTGGCGTACCTATGATCCTAGATCACTGAGGCACTACACTGTTTTTGCACTGTATGTGTTGTACTGTATGTGTTCGCCTTGCCTATACTGCAAGTCGCTCATGATAAAGTTTGCTTGTAAATGTGTGTGCAGGCTGTATGCATGTTGTTGTTGCTGCTTCAAGTCATAAGGTGGCAGTGTTGTTGCGCTGTTGTCAGGCCACACACACACACACACACACACACACACACACACACACACACACACACACACACACACACACACACACACACACACACACACACACACACACACACACACACACACACACACACACACACACACACACACACACACACACACACACACACACACACAGCTGCTGTGGGAGAGGCAGATGGGAGCAACAGCTCCGGCGTTTCCCTTGCAGGTCCCTCGTTCTCACGACAATCCCCACTGATGGCTAGGACCGACCTGCCGTTGCCATGGCTACACTCTGGCCGTCGCTGTGTGAGACGATGGATACATGAAACCCATTACTCAGAACATGCGTGCACTGTAGGTGACCCAAACACCAATGCACACGCACGCACGCATGCACACACACACAGGCACACACCGAAGCACAGATGCACGTAGACACACAACCAGATGCATACATGGATTCACACACATACGCATGCACGCACGCACGCACGCACGCACACACGCACACACACACACGCACACACACACACGCACACACACACACGCACACACACATGCATGCCGACACATACTGTACATATACAGTACAGTAGTATCACATACAGTACAATCATGTTTTGTTTACACATACTGTACAGTACTGTAGTCTGCACTCTATGCACCCCATCTCTTTAATAGAGAGAACCACATCCCCATGGTTACAATACAAAGTTTACAAAAACTGTCTGGCATACTGTAGATGATATTACTGTTCTGGGTGGATCAATATGCCAACATGCATACTGTAATATACTTCATCCACTGTGGGAATTATTGTGAGCAGAAATAGCAAAACAAAAAGCATTGAGGTAGCCTATAAAAGTACAGTAGAATGCTGTTTTCATAAACAATATTCCATCATCCCTCGTCTGCTAGGGAGGCATCTGATAGCATGCAAGTGTTACAAACAGTGGCGCTCCCCTGCTGGGAGGAAGAGAAAAAAAACAATACGAAGAGAAAACAATGCTCCGCCTTTAAGTGAGTTGTTTTGGCCACGGAACACATTTCTCATTTATGGTCCCATGTGGAGAGGTGACACGCAGCCGCGTGACCTCAGAGGAAACCTCTGACAGTTCTATCATAACACACACACACACACACACACACACACACACACACACACACACACACACACACACACACACAGTTCTATCATAACACACACACAGTTCTATCATAACACACACACAAGTAACACAGCCTGGTGAAAACAGACCATAATGTAGTCATGTCACATTTGTGTGAAATGAAATGATTACTATATTTACCCAGGGTATCTGGGCTAAGCTCAAGAACTTGTTTCCAGCCAGGCCCTGCTCATAGAACATTTCATCGTAGTGGTTCAATGCCTTGTTCAAGGGCACTTCAGCGGTGGTAATTTTAACGTGTCGGACCGCTGATTCGAACTGGCGACCTTCCGGTATCAAGACCGCTCCGCAATCCGTTCGGCCACCGCTGCCACGTAGGGGTGTAGGGGTTCTCAACCAGTGGTCCGGGGACCGCCAGTGGTCCTTGAGGGGGTTCCATGTGGTCCCCTGCAGCTAAATGATGGAGAGTTGATGACCCAAATACAGACCTTTAAAGGTATATTCAGTGATTTGACTTAATTCAAATATCACTTGTTTTTAATTTTTTTCTGGATAATCCTCCCTACTATAGAGTGTGCTGACCATATAAGGAGTTCCTCCCTGTCCCCAGTGAGCCCCTGGGGTCAAAAAACCCTAGTTTCAGTTTTGGTGGCGGGTGGCAAAGCCTTCATCCAATCAGGATGAGAGGGGCCTTCCTCCAATCATGATCGAGTGGGGCGGGCCTTGGTGCACATGCTGTTGGCCTGTTGCACTTCCCCCCACTGTAGAGCGTGCATGTGTACATTTTGTTACCGGGGCGGACTGGGTGGTTTTCCAAATCACCCAAATCACTGAATGCTCCTTTAACTCTCGAGAGTGTAAAATGAAACCAAATGGACCCGCACAGGTCCATTTGGTTTAGTTTCTTTAGAGTTAAATTATTGTTAAACATCTGTATTTCTTAATTTACAAGAAGTCTTCATTAGAGAATTGTTATTTTGATCAGTGTTTGCCTGTTATCTTATGGTACCAACGACAATACAGCATGGAAGAAATTAAGAAATAAGAAACAATACGATAAGAAAATATTCAGTGGTGCTCAACCTTTTTCATGTCAAGGACCCCCAGAATTATCTGTATTTGGCCTCCGACCCCCCCCCCCCCCCCCATCTGAAAATATTTTGTTCCAGGGACCTCCCAGAAGCAAAGATTTTAGTTAAAAATGTTCGCTCTGAAAGAATATATATTCCAAATTTGCGCTACATTTTCACGATTTTTCAAAAATAGCAGATCTACAAGCTCGTAGTGCAGCAATGAGTGCCACACTATGAGCTTGTAGATCTGCTATTTTTCAATAGCTAAAGTCTAACATAATGCTTAACCCATTCTGGGCGGGAATCCCTTTTGGTGTTTTAACTAAGCATTATGTTATACTTTAGCTATTAGAAAATAGCAGATCTACAAGCTCATAGCGCGCCACCGAGTGGCGCGCTATGAACTTGTAGGTCTGCTATTTTTGAAAAATCGTAAAAATGCGGCACAAATCTTTGAATAGGTATATATTCTTTCAGAGCGAACGTTTTTTTTTATTTTCGACGTCATGCCTAAATGGGTTAAAACACCAAACGGGGTTCCCGCCCAGAATGGGTTTCGTGTTGTACAACACCGTTGTGCAGCTGAGCATAAATTGGGCATATATAAAGACTGACATGCATTACACACACACACACACACACACACACACACACACACACACACACACACACACACACACACACACACACACACACACTTGGAACAGAGCGATCACAGAGATAGGTCAACGGGATGAGAGACAAGGAGAGATCTCATTTAGATTCACGGCGAACATGAGCGTAGGGATTTAACGTTTGATGCAGGAAAAGGTCTCTCTACCAGGTGGAGTGCAGGGCAGTGGACTGCCTAAAAGTGTTAACTCATTCTGGGCGGGAACTCCTTTTGGTGTTTTAAGCATTACAGTATGTTATACTTTAGCTATTGAAAAATAGCAGATCTACAAGTTCATAGCGCGGCACTCGCGAGCTTGTAGATCTGCTATTTTTGAAACATCGTGAAAATGTGGCGCAAATCTTTGAATGTATATGCTTTCAGAGCAAACGTTTTAACTCAAATCATTGCTTCTGGGGCGTTCCTGGAAGACCATATTTTCAGATGGGGGTCGGCGGCCAAATACATATAATTCTGGGGGTCCTTGAAATGAAAAAGGTTGAGAACCACTGACATAGAAACATAGGTTTTTCAGAAAACTGTCAGACATTTGTAGAATCGTCCTCAGGTCTAAAAGTGTTAACTCAATGGGTTTCAAAGGAGAATGATGAAGAGGCAGGGTTATGCCTTTTGGGAGGGCAGGGCAAGGGCATCCATACAATTTTTTTTAAAACCTTGCAGACTGAATAAGAGCAGAAATTACAAGAAGATGAAAACAGGATATAGTCACATTTTGGAAACCGTAGAACCAAGAGAGTCTAGAGTCTATCGATCATAATAACGATTTTTTACATTTTCAACTTTTCATAATAGATGTAAATGTTGGCTTTGATATGTTCATTGTGTCTCCACACCCTCTAGAAGTGTCTAAGGCAGGGGTTCTCAACCCGTGGGTCGTGACCCCTCGGGGGGATCGCCAAATTATTTTGGGGGGTCCCCAAATTATTTTCATTTTTTCTTTTTCTTTTTGCAACTGAATGGCTGGAAAATGGAAATGAAGAGTTTACATATAGTACACATAGTATATGCATAAACTTTCCTGAATGACTACATCTGGTTTCATTTTCATAGTATATGCATAAACTTTCCTTAATGATTACATCTGGTTTCATTGTATTTTCAGGTGGTGGGGAGGGGGGACTGCAGGGGCGGGGGTCACGAGACATGGCCAAAGCATTTCCGGGGGGTCCCCAGCCAAAAACGTTGAGATCCCCCGCCTTAAAGCATATATTGTGACATTAAAGCTGCACTATGCAACTTTCCTGTTCTACTCTGAGCAAATAGAGCCTGTCTGTCTGCTTGCATTGGGGAGAAAGTGGATTTTGAACTTCAGGTCAAACCAGAAACAGAAATTAAAAAATAATGACATCATAAAGACACCTTTAACCCATTTAGACCTGACTTCGAAATGTTTAAAATGTCTTCTAAATCCCGACAGTTTTCTTAAAAACCCATGTGTCTATGTCAGTTGTTCTCAAACATTTTCATGTCAAGGACCCCCATAAATATGTGTAATTGGCCGCCGACCCCCATCTGAAAATATGTTGTTCCAGGGAACCCCTCCAGAAGCAAATATTTGAGTTAAAAACGTTCACTCTGAAAGAATATGTATATATTCAATGATTTGCGCCACATTTTCACGATTTTTCAAAAATAGCAGACCTACAAGTTCATAGCGCGGCACTCGGTGCCGCGCTATGAGCTTGTAGATCTGTTATTTTTCAATAGCTAACGTATAACATAATGCTATAAACACCAAGAGGGGTTCCCGCCTAAAATGGGTTAAAGGGACATTTCACTCAATGTTAATATTTGTATGTGTTTGACTAGGGTTTGACGGGACTGCTGAATTCCTACAATGACCATAATGCTTTGGTGCACTGGTCGGCCGGGTGCGGAAGTGTGACTTGTAGTCCAGGAAGGAAGTGAGACCACATTCTCATGACACATTTTGGTCATGTAAAGAGTTAAGTCTTAAAAAGACAAAAGAGTGGCTGCACACACTGATAGTCAAAGAGCCGATTATTTATTAGGATGCAGAGTAAAAACCAACGTTTCGGCAGTACAACTGCCTTCTTCAGGGTATATGGAAAAACAATTAAAATCACATATATATAGAGCCAGGGCTCAACAGTCAACCAATCACATACTGATAGTGTTGCGGGCAATCGGGATCAGCTGTCTCACATTCCTGGGTTATTAGGGAGGAGTTATACCTCATGAATAGCTGATGAGACTCTGGAAGGTTAATTCCTTGTCACTAAGACAAATAAATCTATCCAAGATATTGTCTATACATTACAGTTTAGGAATATCAAATAGAGATGGAACCACACAGTAAAGAACAACTATACAATACAAAACAGTTCAATCGATCACAAATATATAATACAATAAAACCATGTGTCATGACTAAAATAAAATAAAAAACCCCAGGAAGGTTTCTTGTGTCCTAAACGTAATTAAAATGAGCTCTGGTTGCAAAAGGGGTGGTATCTCACATTTTAAGATTAAAATGATGCAGGAGGCATACATTGTTGACATTGACTTGATTATTTTGGTGGCTTCTCAGTGGCTACTGTAAGTAACCAGATCAACTACTGTAGAATATAATGAAATAAGGCTTCTGCATAATATCTACATAATCTTGCACTAATTACATTATGTAGATGCCTCAGCAGGCAAAACAACAATGGGATTATTAGATTATTAGTAATATCTCTGTAATACGTATTCTTTGAATAAATTACCAACTGAAATAAATTAAATGTAAGACTTTTTTTTGGTCTCACATTATTTAGAAAATGTCTTATGTTCTGCTCTGCCTTTTGGAATTTTGGTGATGACATCAACCACCACACTATGGCCCTTATTTATCAATGCGGTGTACACCCAAAATTGGGTGTGACTCTACTGTACCAGACTAACAGACAAGTGAACCTGTTTCCGTGAATGCACATACCATTTTCACACATAATTATGCAAGTATCAATATTGCAATAGCCTACGTACTGTATCACTGCTGACTTAGCAGTTTATCATAGTAGACTACACCAATGGCAGAGAGCGACTGCAGTTTAGTTTGTCTAGAGGGAATGAATGAATTATGAAGGCATAAAGAAATGGCACTTTAATAGGGAGCAGGTGCACAGGGACCAGTTAGTTTGGTATGCATGTCTGCAATGGTGGAGGTATTTGTACTTGAGTATTTCCAATACTTTGACTTCTACTCCACTACATCTCGGATCCAAATGTCGGTGGTATTAAGAGCTTTTCTCAAATTATTATAGAACAGCAACAATAACATTGCTCTTCCTTTCATTGACATGTGGCCGACAAGTCTATGGACTTTTTGGGGGCGTGCTGATTTTGAGGGGAGCATGAATAAGACAAAACATTGAAACTTTCAATGTTTGTCTTATTCATACTCTGACACCACGCTAGACAGGAACGCCCAAAAACGTCACATCCGGGGTAAGAATTTACCCCGGAATTTTCTATGGCTGCCAATGCAACTTGGTCCAATCCTTAATCACATACGGACAAACATCTATGCCGATGCTATCTAACTTGCGGAGGTAGCGTGCCTTGTCCACGGGCAACAGATCTTTCAACGTATGGCATTGCAAATACGTTTGATAATCGCTACTCTGCACAATATTGTTTGGAAAATGCCGCCAATTGCATTGCAGTGAACGAGCGAAAATCACAACTTCCCCCGTTTGTGGGCGGAGTCACAGTTTGAAGCGCTGTTTACGCGCCGTGGTGTCAGTGTATGCTCCCCCCCCAAAATCAGCAAGCCCCCAAAAATCAACATGCCCCCCGTGACGTCATGTGGCAGCCAAGTCATGATAAACACAAGTGTGACTTTTGAGGGGCGCTACCTAACTCCCCTCACTTCACACAAGTGTGACTTTTGAGGGGCGCTACCGTCTCCAATGTCTGGCTTTCAGACATGACGTCATGTGCCAGCCATGTCTATGGACTTTTTAATTTTTTGCTTTAAGCAGTGACCCTCACTTCACACAAGTGTGATTTCTCCAAACATCATGGATCGCACACAATCAAGCAATACTAACACCACCGGCATGAAGAGTGAAATCAACCAAAAATTGGTTTGATTTAGTTAAAAGGTCTGTTTGGGGAAGAGCATAAAATTCAGCCTCCTCATTACTGTCTCCTTGTCGTCAGCAACACCAAAGCAGCTTCCCAGACTCATCAGACATGTCTGCTTCTGTAATCCCTCCAAGCGATTAGTGTTATACTTCTTGTCTACAGCTTGATTGGTGCCTTCCCTCTCAGCAGTTTCTCTGTACCATCCGTCACAGCAAGCAACGTTATATATTTACACTTTACTTCCATGGCTTCCTTCTTCCCTTCTACCACCGCGGTACCCCGGGGGGGGGGGGGGGGGGGGGGGGGGGGGCTGACGGCTATGAATGTATATGTATGAATGTGTTTGATCTTGGTTTACAGTATAGGCATTAGAGGGTTTAACCTGAAAGAAATCACACCCGTGTGAACTGAGTGGTGTAAGGTATTATATAGCCTGATCAGCTGTGGTCTGACGTAATGTCTGACGTAATGAAATCACACTGAACTGAGTGACCATAGCAACCATGCTCATTTTTTTGGAACGAACAAACACGTGGACACGTGGACACGTAAACTAACAAAGCCAGTTGTTGGAGTGGTTTACACCACTCAAAAATTGCAACAAAAACTCTTTCAACTTTTTTTTGTTTCATAACTATGTTAGTAACATGTGAAAAGTCCTAAGAAATCCCAGTGGGGACCACCACACATATATGATGGTTATCACATTAGGTGAGGTGAGATCACTTGGTGTGATGGGTTTTTACATGCATGGGACTCCAGCAGCACGGCAGCCACACCGACGTGCCAATTCTTTGGAGTTTGGCTGGAGTTGGTGGCCATCATCAAGAATGCTGTAGTCTCGGCCTGGGCCGTGGCTCAGCGGTCCAGGCACCTTGGCTGGTAATACAGTCTGGCAGTGTGCCGCGGGTTCGACTCCCGATCCCGACGGCCTTTACTGCATGTCATTTTTTTATTTTTTATTAGATGCAATTGTGAACAATAGCCAAGTAAGTACATATAAATACATATCCATTGGCCAATCAAATGGTTCACTGCAGCTCATCAGTCAGTGTGAGGGGTGGTCAGGAGATATCTGTGAGCTCTGCGTTTAAAGGCTTGAAGGCCATTGTCTGTGATGGAGTCCACCACATGCTCTGGTAGGCTGTTCCACATCTGGACAGCAGTGTGGAGAAAAGTTCTGTCCAATGTCCGTGTTTTGGAGCCTGGGGGGTCGAGAGCATGTACTGGTGTGGCTGTGCATCGGCGGGTGTTTCGCCGTCTGGTGTAAGGTGGAGGGAGCATGTCCTGGAGGTCCTTAGGGCAGTGGGTGGTGTGCATTTTGTACAGGACTGTAGCGGCGGCTACTCTCTCCCCATTTCCTGTCAGCCTACTGTCTATCCCTCCGTAAAAAATATAAAATAAAGGCAAAAGCCACAAAAAAACATTTAAGAATGCTGTAGTCTCCAAAAGAGAAGGAAACTGGAATGACTATTCCAGTTTCCTGGAATAGTCTACTGTCAATGACTATGTCAATCTTTGCAGAATGTGACTGCATAAACTACCTGCGTCATGGCTCCACGAAAAGGTCTCGTTGTCCTGACCCCTTATCCATCATTTATACATTATGGATAATTAGTGTGGACTTAAAACTGTTATTCGTCTATAGTACTAATTATATGAAATAAAAAAAGTTGGAAGAATTTCTGTTCTGCTTCAACCTCAAACAGTTCACAGCCAATGAAGTGTTGACATGATGATGTTATGAATGATGATGTGTGAAAATCACAGCACAGGGTGAGAGAGGAGGCACTTACTGAGGATCAGGTCATATATATTATTATATACTTCACCGGCAGCACTTGCGTCACTGAGTGCTTTTATAGAGAGCAAGGGGCAAGAATATTTATTTATATTTCATTTATAGGCTTTTTTAAATTAATTGCACAGACGGAAATCAGTACAGAGAGAGAGAGAGAGAGAGAGAGAGAGAGAGAGAGAGACAGAGAGAGAGAGAGAGAGAGAGAGAGAGAGAGAGAGAGAGAGAGAGAGAGAGAGAGAGAGAGAGAGACAGAGAGAGTTAACACAGAGAAAGAGAGAGATAAAAGGGGAACAGAGACATTTACCACTCATTAGGGTCAGTGCAATTAGTGCTGTATTGAAGTGACTCCACGGGGAGACACGGGGACCAGCTGGGTCTATATGGAGGCAGCAGCAGACAGCAGCAGCTTCCTCGATCAATGGCACCATCCTATGGGCGCTTCCACAATCAATGGAAGCCTGTCGAAGCATCGGGCCTGTTCACATCACAGACAGCGACATTAGACGCCCCTCCCTTTCGTCTCTCTCTCTCGCTCTCTCTCTCTCTGACTGATGGAGAGAACAGAGAGGGGTCAGGGGGTAAAGATAGCTGGTCTTTGATCGTTGCCTCTGTTCTCCAGCGGATTCGACGGTGCCTCTGGGCTCCCCCTCCGAACGTGATTATCACTCAATGCACTCCATTACCCCCACTGTAAGTCCTGCCTGCTCCTCCTGCTTGGCTCCCTAGCTCTTCCCTTTCAGGCATGCATTCTAAATCTCTTGTTCCCCTCTCTCTCTCTCCCTCTCCCTCTCCCCCTCTCTCCCTCTCTCTCTCTCTCCCTCTCTCCATCTCTCCCTCTCTCTCTCTCTCTCTCTCTCTCTCTCTCACCTTGGTCCCACTTCATCTCCCTCACAGTTTGTCTCCTTCCCCTTCTCTCTTACCCATGTCTCTCCTCTCGCTGTCTGTTTCGCTAATATGAGCAGCAGTCAGTCGGGCGTCGGCATTGGCACGGCGTGGCGTTTTAACGGAGCAGCTGATGGGGAACACAGTTATCAAGCCGAGCGGCTGGAATGTGCAACATTTTCATGAAGCCAATTCATCAGGGCCTGGACGGATCCACACAGCGTGACCATCTTTTCAATGAGATCCCCTATACCGCTGCCAGCATGGGTAACTAGGATGTCTGCAACACGGTATATACACAGAAACTAGAGAAACGGTTGGATGGCACTTACACCCGCCTTCTAATGAGAGTGCAAAATCTGTCTTGGAAGAGCCACCCATCGACTAATCTAATATACGGCAACCATCTTCACTAGTCCGATCCAGAAGAACACAGTTTTCCGGCCACTGCTACAGGGCTGACAATGAGGTTATATCTTCCCTGCCTCAAACCAGACCAGAGGTAGAAAACTGTCGTTCCCTGACGCTAGGGACACAGGCATCAGTAAGCAGGAACTGGGGATGGCAATGAAGAACCGGGAAGTCTGGCATGGCATTGTGAAATCCATGATGATATGATATGATATGATATATTACTTTATTGTCAGTTCGCACTGAAATTCGTTTTGCGACCCAGCGGCCTTGTATGCAATACATATACACATTTGACATAACACAGGACAAAAAAAAAGAAATAAAATACAGTTACATACATAGAGAACATAAGGGCAGAAAGCAATGTCCACAGCTCAGTCTAGTTCTGGCCAAAATCCTGATTAAGCCTCAGAGTTGATTGATGGACAAAAGACCTCTTCAGTCTGACCTTATTGTATGCTGGAACACCATATCTCCTTCCTGAAGGCAGCAACCTATACTCTCCATACAAGACATGGCTAGTATTAGAGGTAATATTCCTTGCTAACCTTAGGATGCTGTTATCATACGTGGATGTATAGAGCCTCTGAAGTGGTTGTCCAACAATCTTTGAACAAATGTTTAGTTGTTGCAGCATCTGTGACTTTAAGGCTACAGACAAGCATCCACACCAGGTGGTACTACAGTACTGAAGAACACTCATAATAACAGAAGTGAAAAACAAAAGAAGAATCCGTCTACTAGCACCAAAGGATCTTAAACGGCGAAGGAAATAGATTCTTTGCTTTGTTTTCTTACACACTGATTCAGTCTGATCTTTCCACGACAGTAGGTGATCTATTTCTACTCCTAGATATTTATATGAACATACCTGGTTGATCTGTTCACTATGAATAGTGATGGGGGATCTGTGGGTCTCTAGAGGTGCACCAAAAATAATCTCTTCTGTCTTTTTTGTGTTAATGATGAGAGCGTTGTTATCACTCCATTCAACCACTTTATTTACTCTGTGTTGGTGCAGTCCAGGATCACTGGAACTATCTAGAAGAGAAATTAAAGTTGTATCATCTGAGTACTTTAGAATGTACTGATCTAGTGTGTCGGTGCGACAATCAGACAGACATTCCTCAATACGACAGCTGTCAGTATAAAGGGTGAAAAGTACAGCTGAGCTTACACACCCCTGGGGGGCCCCAACATTCGTAGTTAATGCTGAAGAGAGGCTTGTGTTCACTTTCACCCTCTGTACTCTGTTAGTAAGAAAGGAAGCATAGCAGTGAATTAAGTATGGATTCAGTTCCAACTGTACCATCTTTGACACTAGTATGTCAGACTGTATTGTATTGAAAGCTGAAGAGAAGTCTAAGAACAGCACCCTTGCATAATTCTTATTTGACTTATCTAGGTGTTTCGTAATTAGGTGGACCAGTGTGACAACCGCATCCTCTGTGCCGCAGATCCTTTTTATAAGCAAACTGACAGGGGTCGAATTTATCTTTGGTTATACTAACAAGATGTTGTAAAAGTATTCTTTCAAGTGATTTCATAATCACTGAAGTGAGGGCTATGGGTCTATAATCCTTATGTTCTTTTGGACATTGGATTTTGGGTAATGGCTTTATGTGTGAGGTTTTCCAAGACAGAGGAATTGTGTGTGTGTCTACAGAGGTTTGAAATATTGGTTGCCACACTGGAGCCAACTCAGATGCAAAATTCTTAAGGAGGAAGGCACTGCACTCATCCGGCCCACTGGCTTTCCCTGTGTTAGTACACTGAAACACTTTCCTGACATCCTCTTCTGTGATGATGATTCTGTCTGAGGGGGCAGGTGTTACAGCCTTAAGTATATCAGTGCACTTATAAGAATTGTCCAGTGATTCGAATCTGGCAAAGAAAGTGTTTAGGTCGTCAGCAAGGCCAGGTTCATTGTCTGTCGTGATAGGTTTGGTTGGGGCTGACATTCCTGTCATAGATTTCATTGTGTCCCATACCTTTTTATGATTATTAGTCCTGAACACATTCTCTAGACGCTGGCCATGTGCCAATTTTGCCTGCCTCATTTTGTTTTTTAGCTTTTTTTCTGTTACTTTCAGTGCACTGATATCTTTGTTTATGAAGGCTGTTTTCCTTTCATTTATTACCTCTTTTATATCCTTGGTCACATATGATTTATTATTTGGGTAGATTTTTATCTCCTTTTTCGGAACAACCAAATCGACACAGAAATTAATGTAATCATTTGTGACCATAGTGATTTCATCCAATGAACCATTTCCAAAAGTGTCCCAGTCGGTCCAGTCCAGGCATGCTTTTAGTTGTTCCCTGCTTTCGTTTGTCCATATCCTAACTATTTTCTTTTCCAGCTTCCCCCTCTTTAGTTTTGACTTGATGATGATGATGATATACACATATATACCAACACTGGCTCAGTATACTCCGTTGGCGTGCACGACGTGTTGCATCAGCCATTTAGTATACTCACAATCCGCCTCTGTGACACGTTCAAAAATGACACATCAAACCTATGGGAAGCTTCATTAGAACATAAAACAAATTCACTACGGCTAACTAATAAACCAATTAACTAAATGGAAAAAGCATAATTAAAAGATGCAAGACTGGCTCAGATGCAATTTCTCAGCAGTTTATTTGCGAGCGCTGGTGCGTCTCGGCAGAGCCTTTCTTCAGAGCAGACTAAAACTTCACCACGGCCTCAGCTGTCAACCGTTGAAAAGATTTGCTTATAGATTATGTCGTCGCTGTCAAGTGGAAACCTTATTATGTCCATAACAGTTACATAACAGTAATTCCAAGTCTAAGCAGCAAAAATATCTAAAAATAGCAAACATACTGTATATCTACAGAGCTCAAAATTGAACTTGTACATCGGCTATTTTTGCTACTTTTGTATGGCCCATGGTGGAAAGTAACTAAGTAGATTTACTTAAGTACTGTACTCAAGTTACTGACCGTAGTACTTTACATTACATGACATTTATTTGAAGACTTTAGTTACTACAGTAGTTACTTTGTAGAGTTTTATTATTATTATTATAACTCTTTACACTTCAGCCCTACAATGCATAGTGAGTACTTTCTACTTTTGATGCCGATACTTTTGTACTTTTACTTGAGTACATTTTGAATACGGGACTTCTACTTGTAACAGAGTACATCTACATTGCAGTATTGATACTTGTACTTAAGTAACTTAAAACGTACCACTGCCCAGTAGTATAACCATGCATTCCATTCATTTACGGCGGCGAAAACAAGTTGAAAGATACAAGGTTTCTGCCCGACAGCGATCATAATATGACAAGGTGCAAATCTAACTTAATGATTGTTCCCTGTGTTTCTGTTTTGAGTCCCTAGCCTCATACTTAGTTTCCTGCGTGCCATCTCAGGTTCTTTCTTTTCAAAATCTTTTTATTTCCGTTTTATAACAGTATGGGTGTCAAGTCACAGGTTCATAGAAAAAAGAAAAATAAAATATCAGATTTTAGTATCAGTGACTGAGGTAAACAAACGTAGCCTACTGTATGAATCAGAGATCGTGGGCAGACATAATGAAAAGACTGTTATTGTGCAAAACATGCCCCTTCAAGACAAAATAAAAACATTTTCTCCCCTTCAAGTCCCAATTTAGTATAGCCAATTCCCAATTCCCCAGCCTCTCTACAAGTACTCCATCTCTGCTAACCCCCACAATCAGTCATTGGGAGGGTGAAGAAAGCCTCTCCTCCGATACCCGGGCCATCAAGCCAACATCTTCTTTACACCCGACAGTGAAAGGTCTCACTAGGGGGGCGTAACGCATGTGGAGGTCGCCATCTCAGGTTCTGTTCTGCCTGCTTTACTGTGTGTGCTTGACCTTGTGACTGTCCCTTAGACTTTTGCCTGCTCTCCTTCTGAAATTGGCCCTACACAAATATAGGGACTTTAGTTTGTAATGGAAATGTCTTCCGTATTAAGGGTGTTATCCAAATATTTCTGCCACATTGCGCAGGCGACTACGTTGCTATGCAAATGAATGGAAGGTCCCGCACGGTGAATAGTGTAAACACGCCGTTTGTAAATGTGAAATCAATATTGAGCAACAGCATGGCCAATTTAGCGGACGCTGTTTTTGTAAATACAATGTCATAACAAATTCTGACCTTATTAGACAATTTGTTTGGCACAGTAACTCTGATACTCTGATACTCTGATAACTCTGATACTCTGATACAACCTCAGGCTGCGTCCCATCTGCCCTGAAGTCAGCCAGTAACTCCACTCCTCAAGAAACCAACCCCTCAGATGTCAAGAACTACAGACCGGTATCACTCCTTTCATTTCTGTCTAAAAGCATTGAACGTGTTGTCTCCAACCAGCTCTCTCTCCATCTCTCACAGAACAACCTGCTGGATCCCAACCAATCAGGATTCAAGAAGGCACACTCCACAGAAACTGCCCTGCTGGCAGTCACAGAAGCACTACATGCTGCCCAGGCTGCTTGTGTGTGTGTGTGTGTGTGTGTGTGTGTGTGTGTGTGTGTGTGTGTGTGTGTGTGTGTGTGTGTGTGTGTGTGTGTGTGTGTGTGTGTGTGTGTGTGTGTGTGTGTGTGTGTGCGTGTGCGTGTGCGTGTCTGTGTGTGTCTGTGTGTGTCTGTGTGTGCGTGGCTACAGAACAGTGACACTTGGTGATGAAAACCAACCGAACACTATTTCCGTGGTGCTCGGACACAGCCAGAGACACACAAAGATCCGTATAGGAGTGGTTGTCACACGGAAATGTATGAATCAGGCTTAAGGATTGCTACTACCCTCTACACTGTGTTTCTTTCTGTCTTGGCTCCCTAGCCTCATTGTTACCGCAGTGTCAGATTGGGTTAGTGAGTGTACCTCCTTAACCCGTGTAAACCTGTGTGTTTGACATTGTGCATCCTGTCCCTGGACTCTCCCTGGTTAGTGAGTGTATCTCCTTAACCTGTGTAAACCTGTGTGTTTGACATTGTGCCTGTCCCTGGACTCTCTGGTTAGTGAGTGTACCTCCTTAACCTGTGTAAACCTGTGTGTTTGACATTGTGCCTGTCCCTGGACTCTCCCTGCTCTCACTTTGTTTGGTTGTTTGTTGGTTGGTTGGTTTCCCTGCGTCACGACCTCTGCTGTTTTACCATGCTGTATAAGCCTTGTCCCTTTATGTCTTTCAATAAATTCTAATTAAAAAACAAATTCTAATTCTAGGCATGATGTGTGTAGCCGAGTACCTAAAGCCCCCTTAGCTGTTCTGTAAACCACGGCTTGTGTGGCTTATTGCTTTTATGAAATAGAAGCATTTTATGAAAATTATAAACTTTTTTAAAGCTTACATTTTTAAATAACAATTTCAATAGAAGAAGAGTTTCTAAAAGTAACACAATCCTTGACACGGAGAAATGACCTATATCCCCCCCTCAAAAAATACATAAAAAAGTAAGTTCCAGTGGTGTAAAGTAACAAAGTACATTTACTTAAGTAAATGTACTTAAGTAATTGTCCACTTAAGTACAATTTTGAGGTATTTGTTGTATGTAGCTAGCATTTACTATGAAAACCTGAATCTCCTGTCTGTCTGTCTGTCTGTCTGTCCGTCCGTCCGTCACCCCACGCCTCCATATATGGTCATGCCTCGTGACATGCCGCCTAGTGACACGTCATGCCACCATACAGTATATGGCAATCTCCATATGAAGATCACGACACTGACTAACCCTCGATAACCTTAGGCCTCACTCAGACCTTTACTGCATTGCTGTATGCTTATTGGATGAATGTTGTGTAGTGTCATGGCCGCCCCAATGCATTTCCAATGGAAGTCACATGGTTTGTAGTCCACATTTTGGACTACAAGCTGTTGTATGGCTTTCGGCTGTGTTTCGACTGCGCCCCTCCCCCTCATACAACACAAATGTTGTGTCAAACTATGTGACTCCCATTGGAAATGCATTGGGGCGGCCATGACACTACACAACATTCATCCAACAAGCATACAGCAATGCAGTAAAGGTCTGAGTGAGGCCATACATGGAGAAGAATGTTGATCTGACCTCATCAAACCCTGTACACTCAAGACATGCTCCATATATGGCCAGTACAGAATTCATTCCATATGTTGATCTGACCCCCCATGCCAAAACGCCAGCGCTCGCCCAGCAGTCTGTCGTCACCCAGGCGGATGCGTACACGCAACCTCGCACTTTACTTGAGTATTACCAATTTCCAATACTTTTACTACAGAGACAGACAAAGCTATATTTACTAATTGGATTAATGAAGAATCAAGTGCATGACAATTTATCTGTTCTTTGAGCACAAAAACGATATACGTTTTTTGTGTTAGTATGGAAAATTGTCTGACAGCAACACAGACCTGAGTCTCTCAGGAATGTCACTTAAATTGTTGAATGTGAGTGTATATTGTGAACCCCCTCAACATGCATCTTAACTACAAAGAACACTATACTGTATACAAAAACATTTAAGAAATATCCAAACGTGACAACCAGGAATAGTCTGGTGACCACCGGAGAGACGGGTGGCAGCCGGAAATTAGTATGGGTTGGCGCCCCTGCCTGTGTCTTCCGTGAGGAGGAAGCCCAACAAACCCACGATGAGGCCTTTAGGAGGGCCATTCAAGCCTGCAGAACCATTGCAGCTCAAGAATCCACCACTCCTGAATGAAGTGCCTGGTGCTGGGAGTCTGGTGCAACGCACAGGGGCTGGACCTGGTGAGAGCAGGAGTGGACCTGGTGAGACGTAGGAGGGGCCCGGACAGGAGTCAACCCACAGAGCCTAGTCCTTCCACACGCCAGAATAGTACCTCCCAGTCCCGGCAGAGTAGTTTGGGAGGAACGGATTGAGTGGCCCTGGTTTTTCCCTAATGGCACTGATCGAGGGTAGCTACTGGGACGTAAGTCGGGAGTTGATCACCCCGGCTGGGTCACCTGAGTGAGGGGTATGATGTTGGGAGACCCGAAACCGCGATGACCTTGGGATACATCACTGAGGATACGTCCCAGGTGCATCCATGCGATGTATTTTTGTTTTTGTTTTGGAAATTACATTCGTGAATGTCAAACTAAAACACAAAGACAGTTTGGAGAGCAGTTTAGCAGCATGAACACAACACAAGCCTTCCGTTAAGTAAAAGTCCTAACTGGTTGTGAAACAAGGCAGAGGAATTGCACAACAGCGGAAACTATCAATTTGACAGCCATAACTACTCTGCAGACTGTGGGGAGCTGCCGAGAGCCTCCCCCCCCCCCCATTACACACACACACACACACACACACACACACACACACACACACACACACACACACACACACACACACACACACACACACACACACACACACACACACACACACACACACACACACACACACACACACACACACACACACACACACACACACACACACGAGGATGGCGAACGGCTGCTGTGCAGGTGTAGACCTGGCAAGGCACCAGGACCAGATGGCTTTCCAGCCAAGGTGTTGAAGTGCTGTGCCTTGAAGCATCTCTCCCATTCATCATCCTATCTTCTGTAAATCATACAGGACAGTACTTAAGTACAATTTGAGGTATTTGTACTTTACTTGAGTATTTCCAATTTCCGATACTTTTACTTCTACTCCACTACATCTCAGAGTGGTCAGTCCGTCCGTCCGTCTGTGTACAGCTAATCTCTGGCGCCGTTAACGCGATCGATGCCAAATTTGGCACACACACTCCCTGAATGCCAACGATGAAGCTCTGCCCCACATTTTCTAGAACGGCCTGTTATAGCGCCACCAGGAGGCCGACTTTTGTAAAACAGATTGTTTTGATATTACTCCTCCAGATTCTATCCAAAAATTCCACAAATTGTTACACACTATCTCTATAGTCATGTGTTCAAGGCGGATCTGTCCGATATTTTATATTCCATCCTAATTGGCTAACATTGACTTTCAGTTTGCATGATAGGCCCGTTTTGAACAAAAATCATGAACGCAGCGTGCAAATTACGTGAAATCTTTCACAGACTTTCCTACTAGGCTGAGGAATATATCCCACCCTTTTCACATTGGCCTGTTATAGCGTCACGTCAGGTGGACTTTTGGAAAACACATTTTTGGAACAAAATGCCTCAAATCCTCCAATTGCCATCCAAGGCGTAAGAAGAAATGGCCCCCTTTTCACATTGGCCTATTATAGCGCCACCAGGAGGCCACAACCTGACCTGCCCTGGTGGAGACCTGTGACCCGAGGGGAACTTTTTCTAGTTTTTCTTTTTCCATGTAACGCTCTTTAAACAAGCGTGACATTATTGTGAATTTACAAGAAGTCTACACATTTAGAGAGAATGTAGAAGATTTTTTATTTTGACCAATGTTATCTCTCCTAATGGTACCAACATCAATAGGCCTACAGCTTGGAATTGTGGACACAATCTTATCCAACAACTACACACTATTCTAAGTTTTGGGTGTGAGAAGCTAAATGTCATCAAATGGTGGTCCGTGGCTCAAATGACGAATATATACTGGGCCTCGATATGAAAATGGTTGAAAACCACTGCTGTACACCATCTTGCCAGCTGTCATCAGTCCGCAGCTGCACGCCAAACGAGGGACAGAGGATGTTGTGGCATGCACGCCTCCTCCTTCCTAAAAATGGCGATTTCAGTTCAGCCTTCAACACTATTCAGCGCCACCGGATGACCAGGAAACTCCACTGCCTCAAAATCAGCCCACTCCTCCTTATCCACTGGACTCACATCCTCCTCAGCAACAGACTGTAGACTCAAAGTCAAAACGATTTGTCACACACGTTACCGCCGAAGTGACATTTGTTCTCCACATTTGACCCATCTCTTGGAGCGGGGTGAGCCGCAGCCGTGCCGTGCTCGGGAATCATTTGATTAGTTTATTTGACCCCCCCAATCCAAACAATTGATGCTGAGTGCCAAGCAAGCAGGGAGGCATTGGGTCCCATTTTACAGTCTTTAACCCATTTTGACCTGAGATCAGATTCTAAAAATGTCTTCTACATCCTGACAGTTTTCTGAAAAAGCTATGTTTCTATGTCAGTCGTTCTTCGATTTTTCAAAAATAGCAGACCTACAAGCTCGTAGCGCGCCACTCGGTGGCGCGCTATGAGCTTGTAGATCTGCTATTTTTCAATAGCTAAAGCATAACATAATGCTAACACCAAAAGGGGTTCCCGCCCAAAATGGGTTCATTGGCATGACCCGGTCGGGTATCGAACCCCAACCTCCCAGTTTCAGGGCGGACACTCGAACCACAAGGCCACTGTCTGACTCTTGAAATAGGTTTAGACAGTACAGCATAATCTAATGTAATAGCTCCTCCTCAGGGGTGTGTCCTCAGTCCATTTCTTTACACTTATACACTCTTGTAATGCTTGTTGTGTTATTGTTCCATGTTGAACAGGCTGTGAAACTAGATATCCCTCTGGGGAAAATGTCTAATCTAATCTAATCTTAATCCCATTAATGCTATAAACAGTAGTAAACATCTACACTGTCACTGCGCTGGCTGATAAGACCACCTGAGAGCCGGTCTTAACGCAGCAGTGCGCCCTGACTGCGACAGACCAATTCAACTGGAAATTATAGCCATTTCTCCTTCACATCGACGGAAAGTCAAGAGATGTGCATGGCACAAAATGTGAAACTCGAGAAGCGCAATATTCCGGGGCTACAGTAGCTCTGTCCAGGGATTATATAAGGTTTGGCAGCCATTTTTAGATTATTCTTATCTAACGTTTCTGGCTGCAGACACTCGGGGCATGTGTGTCCTTTTGGACACACGACACACAAGCACACACACGCACGCACGCACGCACGCACGCACGCACGCACGCGCAGACAAACATCAACACCTCCTCCATCACTATGACAGAGGGCGGTGACTGGTCATACTGGCCCCCATGGCAGTAAACATTTACGCTCCATGCTGCGTCGTCCCTTCACAGGTCAGCGAAGGCTAACGGACGCAGATGGCCCCGCTAAACGCACCGGCTGAATCACGACCAAATAATCACACATTGAGCTGTCCGAGGGGAGTGCACCTGGTATAGCCAGCCTCTCTCTCTCTCTCTCTCTGTCTCTCTCTCTCTCGCTCTCTCTCTCTCTCTGTCTCTCTCTCTCTCTCTCTCTCACTATGCAGCACTTTCGTCCACCTAAAGGCATCCACCGCTGGAGAAAAGATGGAGGTGGTGAGGGGGGGGGGGGGGGGGGGCAGTGGTGGAAAAAGTACTCACATTTTGTAATTTGTACTTAAAGGTGTAGTGAAATGAAAAATACGTTTTTCACACTTTTAGACCTTCTCCGTGGTCATCATATGAGCATACCTAACAATGGATGCCAAAAAAATGGGAAAATTCTCATTTTTGTGTGTTTTTATATCAAAAGTCCATAAAAAAAATGTTTGTATTACTTCCTGAAAACGAAAACGTGCTGCGTGATGACGTGTCGAGGCCAACATCGATAAAAGCCAATACAAATGAAGCTCACCCGTATCCTCTCCATATGTGCGCATCCGTGCAGCACAGCTGCTATTGATTACAGAAATCCTCCGTTTTTATTCCCATTCCAGATAACATCCAGACAGTGTATTACTCGGTTTCAACTTAATCATCACGCTAAAATATGTATCTGAAAACATTATAGGGTAGAAATAAGCCACATAACAGTAAACCGGTACAGTTGGCCGTCTATTTGATTTGTAAACAAACACACACCACGCTGCTGCGTATAGCATAGCAACACCCCCTAGCTACCGTCCCATCGCCTGAAGGGATGCGACGCTCTGATTGGTTCAGAAACTTCATAGCGGTGTTTCAACTTGAGACTTCAAAATAAAATGTCCACCATTTCCGTTTCACTACGCCTTTAAGTAAAAGTGTGAATACTGAAATATGGAATTGCTCCATTGCAAGTAAAAGTCTGGAATTCAAAATGTACCAAAAACTCACTATGCAGAAATGTCCCATTTCAAGTTTTCAAATGTATATACAAAACCTTTGAGAATAGCCGATCTACAAGCTCACAGTGCGTCAAAAGGCCGAAAAGTAACTACAGTAACTAAAGTTTTCAAACTAATACTCAAGTAAAGTATACAAATACATCAAAATTGCATAGTTAAGTATACAGTACTTAAAGGAGCATTCAGTGATTTGGGTGATTTGGAAAACCACCCAGTCCGCCCCGGTAACAAAATGTGCACATGCACGCTCTACAGTGGGGGGAAGTGCAACACGCCAACAGCATGTGCACCAAGGCCCGCCCCACTCGATCATGATTGGAGGAAGGCCCCTCTCATCTTGATTGGATGAAGGCTTTGCCACCCGCCACCAAAACTGAAACTAGGGTTTTTTGACCCCAGGGGCTCACTGGGGACAGGGAGGAACTCCTTATATGGTCAGCACACTCTATAGTAGGGAGGATTATCCAGAAAAAAAGAAAAAATAAGTGATATTTGAATTAAGTCAAATCACTGAATATACCTTTAAGTAAATGTACTTGGTTACTTTCCACCACTGGAATGCAGCGCTGGGGAGAAGATGGAGGTGGTGAGGAGAGAGAGAGAGAGAGAGAGAGAGAGAGAGAGAGAGAGAGAGAGAGAGAGAGAGAGAGGGGGGGGGGGGACATATGGATACAGTAGGAAGGAGGGAGGGAGGGTGGAGAGCTGCGACGCATGAGCTCCCACCATCCATTCGTCATGTCAGATAATACGACAAGCGCTCAGAGGGAAAGCTCATAACTAGATTATTGAGAGCACCTCGATTTATTTGCGGGGCTAAGAGATATGGCACTCACGGGAGCTGCATGCATGCCGGCCTATGTGCTCATCTTTTTTATTTTCTTTTTTTTTCTCTTTAGGTCCAAATTCTGAAACGAGATTAGATTCCGTCGCCTCGGCTAACTGGATTACGCCCGGTGTATAGCGGTTAAGGCGGGTTGGTGATGTGTGCAGTTTGCTTATTTAAGGATGCATCGCTGTATTGATATGAATCTCCCCGGAGGCTCTCTCTCTGTCTCTCATAGCATTACACATACTTTGTTTGGCCAGCCATCCTGGCCTGCAGGAGAACGGGAAGTGTCCTTCTGAAAAGTATAGATCCAGCTGCCTTGTTCATCTCTCCATTCATCCACCCATCTATCTCTCTTGTCCATTACCTATTTACCTACCTATACGTCCATTCCATAGATTACTTCGTCGTCCAACTCATTTACCCATACTGTACATCCAGGCCATTTCCTTCCTTCCTTCCTTCCTTCCTTCCTTCCTTCCTTCCTTCCTTCCTGCATTAAGCACGTGGCCATCGCCGTACAGCAATTTAGATCAGTTAAATAAATGCAGCTGGGTCTAAATTGTTCAGCCAAAGCAAATCAATTCTCATCACATGGTGCAACCCAAGGCTGGAGGCATGCAGGTTTAATTTACACTTCAGCAAACACTCTTACCTGTGATGAATGTGTCTCTGCTTGAGCCCATCTCCTTTTAAACCGTTCAAACCGGGAAAGCATTCATTGGTTTTGATTTTCTCTTCTCTCCCACTGTCCCACAGTGAGCTCTAAGTGTGAGAACTACTGATTTGGGGGTAGGATTTTTAAAAATGAGGCAAGGGGCAAGCCACTGATTTCAGTAGGCAAATCATTTGAATGACGCTCTGTGTGCACTCTCTTTGTATGCCTGTACCTGTGCCTTTCATCCAAAAAATGAAATAAAAATGTATCCAAAAAAAAAAAAGAACTACTGATTTAGAGGGCATTCGTAGAATCGGCCTCGGTTACACACGATGGGTCCAATTCTGAGACTACTGGCACACACAACGAAATAAATCACACCTGTGTGAACTGAGTGGTGCAGTGTGTGTACACTGTACTACTGTACTGTACTACTGTACTGTGCTATTGTTATAGTGGTCAGTGTGAAGCTCAACAGCTGTACTGTAGCCCTTTAGGCTGCTCAACAGGGCCACTTTAGGTCACCCAGCGGTTGTGTATTGCAGCACACGCGCACGCACGCACGCACGCACGCACGCACGCACGCACGCGCGCACGCACGTACACGCACACACACACACTGTACATAGTCACTTAATGAAGGCGGTTTGCACCGCTCAAAAACCTCTCTTTGTGGCCTGGGCCATGGCTCAGTGGTCCAGGCACCTTGGCTGGTAATCCAGTCTGGCAGTGTGCCGCGGGTTCGACTCCCGATCCTGACGTCCTTTACTGCATGTCTTCCCCCCCATCTCTCTCCCCATTTCCTGTCAGCCTACTGTCTGTCCCTCCATAAAAATACAAAATAAAGGCGAAAGCCACAAAAAAAAAACTCTCTTTGTGAGAAATGTAGTTTGGACAGGGATGTGACTTTTTTATATTACAGTCCTTCAAGAAAAAACAACAACATCCCAGTATAAAACAGAAAGGACATATACCGGTACACAAATACAGCAAAACCACACAACAGAGGAAGAAAGAGGAACATAAACACAGAAGCCATACCATAAACCCAGTCCCATCTGTCTGTCAAGCTAGCTCAACATCACATTTCTAGTTTTGGGTGCGAGTGGGCGTCGGGAACGACTGGAGTAGACGGTATATGAATGTTCGCTCATGGCTAACTTCACAAGTGCTTACTCTGCGGGGCAATTGGGGCGACATAATTTCATTAAAACGAAACAAAAACAAACACTAAAAACAACATAAATTACTGCATTCCTCCAATTATGGTATTCATAAGCTCTACATTGCCACAGGAGTTCAATTATACTCACAAATCACAATGACTGGAAGCACAGCAGTAGTCCTGTTATGTCACATTGTGTCACACTGGTGCTACTAACGAGTCTGCTCTCATCGTTATGTTTTCTACACACCTGTGCTAATTCTCAAAGCCCAGCAGTGGTTCTCTTCTCTCTCAACAGCCTGCTGTCCTTGTCTGCCCCGTGTTCTGTTCTTCACACACAAACATTTCAGCTTCTCCAAACTGAAGCCAACGTTGAAGAGGCTCCCTTTCAAATGCTATTAGCATCCAACGCAGTGATAAACTAACTGCCTGCGATAGTGAAGTTACAGTTGGAGGCCATCGATATTGTCCTTTTCTTTTTGCTGAGGACAGTTAACCCATTTTGGGCGGGAACCCCTTTTGGTGTTTTAAACATTATGTTATAATTTAGCTATTGGAAAATAGCAGATCTACAAGCTCATAGCGCGCCACCGAGTGGCGCTCTACGAGCTTGTAGGTCTGCTATTTTTGAAAAATCGTGAAAATATTTATTTCAGAAAACTGGAGGATTTAGAAGGATTTTTTTAAATGTTGAGGTCAGGCCTAAATGGGTCAAATGATAAGGGACAATATCGGTGGCACCCAACTGTAACCCCCCCCCCGTTATTAACCCCGGCCAGTCTCTGATGGTAAAAAAAACAAACATTAGAGAGCACATCAACCAGCGGAGATTATGATCCGGACAGGGGGACAGTGGGGATGTCTTATGCCTGACAAAAGCTCACTCTATGAGATTTAACATTTTCAACGTTGCAAATGAGGGCCTACAGTATACTGTAGCTGCCTGGTGGATGATGATGGGAGGGGGTGTAGCGGGAGGGGTGGTGGGGGGGGATCAATGCACTCGTTCTTGTTCCCATGGCCACGTACGTACTTGAGGGGAGGAGGGGAAAAAAAGAAAGAAAAGTAAAATCAGGGTCAGTGATTTAGCACATCTCCCCATGAAGGGGATTAATAAACATGACAGAGTGCAGTGCAGAGTGAAGCAGTGCAGTTTATGTGCTGTTCACATCAGAAAGACGTAAGAGTGATGGCGAGAGTTAATTCAGCCTCGTGAGAAGGGGCGGGGTGGGGGCGGGGGGGTCACTTCTATCATCACAGCGGGATAGATCAGGCCTCTCTCTCTCTTGAATGAATGAATGATTGCTCTGTGCAATAATCTTTCCCTCGCTCTCGCTTTTCGGCCCAAAGCTCTGAAAACTCCAGAGGCAAAGTTGTAGACCTAATTATCCTATCAAGTATTAGGTTATTATAGAGAACACAGACCATCCGGATGATTTTATTTCATTCATTTATTTTTTATGTCGACAGATCCGAATTGTAATGTATAGCCTCCTTGGGCATGCCAAGACTAGAAATAAGAACGACGATAAAAAGGAATGATATACCCATGTTGTCTCACTTGTCTGGGACTTGTATGACAGTGAATCTCAGTGTTAGCAATAGCACAGCTATATACTGTACACACAGCATGCAGTAGAGCCACGTGGCTTCGTTCTTGCGTCCAACAAGTAAACTTTCTGGAAGAGGCACAAGGACAGCTACATCTACATAAGTACACTACATCTCTACAAAACCGCCATTCCCAATTTACTGGTATAAGCCAGATTTACATCAGAGGCAGAGAAATCCCTCTGCGTAAATAGCAGCTTACAGGGGAAGAAACAACATCCACCCATGACAGAGTGATAAGGGACAGCAGCCCATATCTTCATTATTTTCTGTTGTTCTCCTCTTCGGCCTCTGGAGTATAAGCGCCTTATGTTTTTCCTCTTCCACTGAAAAATGGATCTGAGAGCCAGCCTCAAATTGGTGTTATTCTCTCTTCTACATTTCTCCCATTGATTTGCATTGATTTTTGGGGGCTTATGTACCGTACTGTAGCTTTGCTCCACTGCTATTCAGGGTTCCATTAGAATATTTATTTCCCCATACATTATTTTTAGATTGAGGTTATAAAATAAACTGGTTGCACTGTGAACCTAAAGACTATGTCATCATTTATGGGAACAAAGTGCTGCCTTTAAGGAAGGAATGATGATGGCCCAGTCCTCTGTGCCAAATGCTGCAGGCAGATACATGGCTGCTGTATTCAGATTGAAAGTGAAAAAGGGGCTCAATACTGTACTACAGTACAGAGGGTTTCACTTCATTAACCCATTTAGGCATGACGTCGCCACATTTTCACAATTTTTTGAGTGGTGTAAACCACTCCTACAACTGGCTTTGTGAGTGCAGAAAAAATGAGCATGGTTGCTATGTTCACCCTGTTCACCCGGGTGTGATTTCATACAACTGGCTTTGTGAGTGCAGAAAAAATGAGCATGGTTGCTATATGTTCACCCTGTTCACCCGGGTGTGATTTCATTACGTCAGACATGATTTCATTACGTCAGACAGGCTATATTACACCACTCAGTTCACACGGGTGTGATTTTTCAAAAATAGCAGACCTACAAGCTCGTAGCGCGCCACTCGGTGGCGCGCTATGAGCTTGTAGATCTGCTATTTTTCAATAGCTAAATTATAATATAATAATGTTTAAAACACCAAAAGGGGTTCCCGCCCAAAATGGGTTAAGCTGTGCTGAGGATATGATCAAGAGAAGCTTGCTGGCTGAACTAGTATAAAGTCACCAAAATGAAAAGACACGCAATGTTTTCCGTCAGGTTTGAGGGAAATGGAATTGGCCGCACACCTTCAAATGAAAAGTGCCTTTACTACTTTGATGTTGCTGACACAACTAGGAGCCATGCAGTAATGAGGTCTTTGATTGGAGCGTCACCAAATCCCCCTTTTGAAGCAGACAATTTGAGTTGATATCACACCGTCTGGCTGTGTGTTGATATTACGCATTGGTCTCACTCCACGTTTGAACAGAGTAAACACCAACCCCCAGAAACGGTCCATACAAATAATTCATCACAAACCCCAGCCTCAGCGTTTGATCTAGGCCATGTTATTGGCGCCCTAAAATCACAAATGACCCGCTTTCATTTGAACATTCTATAATCTATACTATTACTATTGAGTTGGGTAAATTTAGTTAATTCACTGAGGGTGCTGGAGCAATTGCTCTGACTGCTTTCTTGTAATTTTTCAGCATTCAAAAATAAAGTGGAAAGTGGATTCAGTGCAGAGGTAGCCTGAGCTAATGTGTTAGGTTTCTGCTCTAGAGGGGGGCGGGTCGCGGCAGAGATTTGTGCACGCCCTGATTGGATCTCACCGATCTGTCAGTCAACCCCGGCCCCTCCTCTCCCCCCCAGTGCAGCGCTACGTCACATCATTTGGAACGACGCCCACCCGGGAGGGTTGACTCCCACTTCTAGACCAGAGCGGCCAATGTGTTGTTCCTCCAGGCTTTCATTTTTTCGCGCCGACGAAAATGGAAGCCGAGGTACCGAGGCTATAGTGCAGAGGCGTCAGGTTAGTGGGTTCAAGATCGCTCAGGCACCAGTTCAGTGCATTCCAGATTGGACATCCTGTCTTATGTGCGTGATAGCCTGGCCCAGCTAGCATGCTTTCTGGTCTAGAAAGGCGGGCGCTCTGGAGAATATTGGTTCACTGATCCTGGGTAAAGCCTGGGTACCAGCGAGGCTCATGTGCGTGAGGGAGTGGCAGAGTGCAGAGGCAGCTCAAGAATGCAAGATCTTTTCAAAAGAAATGCCATTGAAGACGCCTGAGTGGATCCAACACGGTGGGACTTTTCATCATGTTTGGTTTGAAACTGCTGGAGCTCTTTTAAGGAATATTCAGTTCATAGCACAAATGGATACATGACACTGACTGCTTAGAGTTTTGATTTAGGTTCTCCACATTCAACTGAATCAGTGGCTACATCTACATGGACAGTTAAATCCCCTTTTCATTCAGAATAAAAGTTAAATCCTATTAAAAGTTGTCATTTAAACTTAAATCTGATGTAACTGACCGGTTTATTCCATTTTTAAATCCTATTGAAACAATTTTGGACTCATGTAAACACTCATTCAGAATGACCATTTCCCATGTAAACACGCTGCAAAAAAACATTACTTCTGAATTAATTAAAATTTTCATTCTGAATGAAAAAGCCCTCATGTAACCGCAGCCAGTGCCTATTCTGATGTACGGTTTGGGATCTTGCAGAATCGAGTCATGGAGACATGCCAGCTCGGTGAGATCCTGGGAAATGTTCTCACTCAAAAAGCTCCTTGCCCTAAAGACATTTTTTTAACATACAGAGAAAACGTAACTTCTCAGAGACAATGTTTGAAAGTCTCGGGGGAACTGTGATAGCACTTTGCCCTAGGCTCCCTAGGCTCAAGACTGAAGTGACAGCGTCATGCATATTGTAAAACATTACATGTCAGACTTTGAGGGAAAAGGCACCCAGTGGAATGTTTCCTTACACATAAGGATCTGGGGAGATATGATTTTTCTCAGTTGCCGGCCCCCCCAATGTTAATCTTTTTACTTTAATAAAGATATTTGTTTTGTTTTTTAATCTTTGAGTACCTAGAAAAGAGCTACAGTATATAACTCTACTATTATTATTGTCTCTGCCAGACTGATATGAGGCCGTGGCCGAGACATGTTTCCTGCCCCTCCATCCGTCTGTCAGTCTGTCAGTCTGTGAGCAGTTAATCTCTGGCACTGTTGGCCTGATCTGGTCAGTGTTTATATTGGTTATACGTAGCGCTACTAGGAGGCCGATTTTTGCTATTAACACATTTTTGCTATTATTCCTACAGATTTGGTGTAAAAAAAATACAATAGTTAAAATAGCCTATCTACAAGCTCACAATGCATCATATTCATATCTCGACATGTTGGGAGCTTGTAGATCTGCTATTTGTTTGTGTGGACCACCACCGCCGCAAATATAAAAGCAGCTGGTAATAATATGACTATGTCATCATTTCTTGTTTATTATACTACTTGTCCAAACCTCTCTCTGTAGTCATGTGATCAAGACATATCTGTCACAATAGTATTATTCCTACCCTAGTCATTAAACTAACATTGTGCTGCCTCCTTGGACCTTTAAAAACAAACAAAAACAGATGGCTGTTAACAGCGGGTGTATTACAGAACACCGCTGGGCATGGGTGTAATTAAACAACCCCCCAAAATCTCCCAGGCACAATTATTTTTAAATGAAAGACTACAGTAACTTGCAAGCCCTGTGCTTATTACAACAAGTCACTGCTATCTAACATGCACAACCCAGTATGGTAAGTAGGAGTAGGAGAGCATTCTATTTATAAAACATCTCTGAACAGCTGAAAAAGACAAATGCCTGCTACTGTCACCAAATTGCGTTACCTTTTTAAGAGCATAAAGAGACATGCTGTGTAGTAGTAACGCTTTTCAAATGCCTTCAGTCTTTGATATGCTGGTCAATAGGTGGTCTTGAGGGAGACGAAATGGGACATAACACGAAAGACATCTCAGTGACAGCATTCTCTGCTGGCCTGAAGGCGATACCGTGAGAAGACATGGGAAATTGTGATTAAACAGGAGCAAAGTAATTGATATTCCTCTGAGGATGCCAAGGCTCCACCGACGGAGAGAAGGGGGGAAATGGAGGGAGAAGTGGGCAGAGAAAAAAAAGGAAAAGAAAAAGAAAATGTATTACTCAACGTCAGTAATGGCCTAAACATATAAATCATGAGGAATTGAGGCTGTTGCAGGGGGAATGAATCAGGCAGCTGTATGAGGGAAGGTTGGAGGGATGGGGACATATAGATGAATGAATGAATGAATGAATGAATGAATGAATGAATGGTTTATTTCGATCTTTTACCGAGACATTACAAGAATCATATATATGATCGAAAAGATGTATAGGCAGAAGCTACAGTAGTAGCTAATGAATGCCTATCCTTATTACATTTTGTTATATATTAACAAGAAAGAAAAAATCTGAAAAAGATGCATAAACCAACAAACAAACAGGCAAACAATAACAGAAACAAAAACCAATGTGGAATGTACATAATTAGTTCCCTAGACTAAATCCAGCATTTCATCATATTAACAAATTAACAATAAATCAATACATCAATCATTCCATTTAGTATTTGTCCAATAAAGCATGTTTGTGGCTTTTTTTTAAAAATGGTATCAAATTTTTACTTTGCTTTAATAATCTTGGGCAAGCCATTCCATAGCTTCACCCCGCAAACAGAAATACACATTGGCCTATACTTTTCAACACTTTTGAATTGTTTGAAGTTTAGTATATCCGTCTCAGCTCATACTGTACCTACCATCCCTGTCCCCAAACCTTTTTTGGATGTTGCCAGGAAGTATTTTATGTCTGGCTTTATATATGGTTTGTGCAGTTTTAAAATCAACTAAGTTAAAAGTAGTAGTATATTTGTGTGTTCATATGTGTGTTCATATGTGTGTTCATATCCTACATTATTTACTATTCTTATTTATTTTTTCTGCATTATGTTTATTGGTTGGAGGTATTGTTACCCCACACTTCCACACAATAGGTGAGATATGGTGCAATAAGGGTGCAATGCAGAGAGTTAAAATGTAAAACCGTTCCAAACTAGCAAGAAGTATTGGTGTCTTGGGCAAAGCAAGACAGGATATCATTTATATGGGGTTTACAGGAAAACTGGACGACAGATGAGTGAAGGAAGGGAGGAATTGAGCAGACAAGGAGTGGAGGAGACAGGGAGGCAGATAGCTGTATCAATATCCACTGCTGACCAATGACCATCCAAAAGTTTGGACTCCTTTGACAACTATAATACGCAGTACTCAACCCCAGTACTTGAATCAAAGTATAGATACTCCTTTAATAAATATCAGAAAAAAAAGAAGAAGCGCTTCGTGGGTCCCTCTTTGGAGAGGGTTTCAAATAATACAGCACAGTATTAAGTTCTTTAAAAGTTTTATACCTTGAATGAGTCTTTGATTGTAGGTCAGTTGACCCTGATGAAGGCCCATGCAGGCCGAAACGCGTTGGTCGTTTTTTAACCCTTGTTGTTTTTAATCTTCATGAAATAAAGGATTGTTCTACTTCAACTGCACAGAGCTGCCTTGGACAGTTGGACCCTCTTTAAAGTTCGCCACCTTCTTACCTCCTTCCACATTGATTTTGACTCATTCAAGTAACTTTTAAAGAACTTGTGTGCTGTATAGATACTCCTTGACTCAACTAGTAAACTAAACTAAGTAAAAGTTGCTCTGTCAAATTTGTGCTTGAATTAAAGTACTTGCTTTTAAAAATACGTATAGGCCTATTCAAAAGTACATGCCTTTAAATACACTTACATAAGTATTCAAAAGAATCCCAATGTACATTTTCTTTTTAATATCAACACATTGCTGTATTAAAAAAAACAACTGTTCAATAATTTTCTAGAAATGTTCCAGAAATATCAATATGAATGTGGGGTTTTGTGGCCAATTCATAATGCATGTTTTGGTGTCAAAAGTGCAAATCTTTGAAATGTAGTGGCGTGAACGTCATAAGCACCCACAAATACACGTTAAGTAGGCCTACAGATATTCAAAGTACACTACTAATTATAGATTGTTACTGTCCACCAAAGCTAATAGGACATGTATCTGCTAAAACCCAACTACTCTGTGTGTTTTAATGCAGGGGTTCTCAACCCGTGGGTTGCGACCCCTCGGGGGGTCGCCAAATTATTTTAGGGGGTCCCCAAATTATTTTCAAAAAAAATAAAGATATTTTTTTAAATTTTATTTTCACGATTTTTCAAAAATAGCAGACCTACAAGCTCGTAGCGTGCCACTCGGTGGCGTGCTATGAGCTTGTAGATCTGCTATTTTTCAATAGCTAAATTATAACAATGCTTAAAACACCAAAAGGGGTTCCCGCCCAAAATGGTTTAAGGTTATTGTAGCAGTTAATTTATATTGGGGGTCGGGAGGGGGGCGGGGCGGGGGTCCCGAGACATTGCCAAAGCATTTCCGGGGGTCCCCGGCCAAAAACGTTGAGAACCCCTGTTTTAATGCCGCGGTTAAACAGTCGTGATCCAGATCAACCCTGCCGTGATTTCACTAACCTTTGAAGAGCCACTGTGCTGAAAGCCGAGTTGCTTTAAAACTTTTAAAACGGTGTAATCGCTTGTCGTATAGTGTTGAAAAATACTCCAAAGTGGCCATCACAACAACAGAGCGGAGAAGGAAGAAGTGCGCTGCGGGGCATCACCGCCGCCATTGTAATGCATTGGCCTCAATTTCCCTTAAACTTTGTCATGACAAAGCTTCCTCCTCATCTTGGCTGACCTTACAGTACATATTCTAGAATACCAGTAAGCAACTGTACTGTGTACGGCCATTGATCCTTTCAACTAGCTTGTAGATTTAGACTCGTTGCCGTGCAGTGAAGTATATAGTGGTCAAGTAGGCCATCAGTTTACTATAGCAAAGAATTTCAAAACTGTACACCTAGTAATGGACAGTTGAATGTAAACTGTGAATTTGTGACATGCATAGCAGGTTTTATCCATAGTTGCTTTATACTTCTTAGTTCAAGGTTCTTCAAGGTTCTTTATTATTTGTCTCCCGAGGAAGAAATTTGTCTTAGACAAAAGGCCCGCATGCAAGCGTAGCCCTTATGCCCATGTCGCCGCAGTGCAGCGCCAAAAATACATCGTTTTTGCATCAAAGAAAAGGAAAACAGAAGAAAAAAGAAGAGGTGGGGGGATAGGGGGGAATGTCCCGAGACATTGCCAAAGCATTTCCGGGGGTCCCCGGCCAAAAACGTTGAGAATCCCTGGTCTACAGTATAGTCGTTTAGTAGGGTTCATGCCTTTCACGTCGCTCTGGATAAAAGTGTCAGCTAAACGGCTACAGTAAATTGTTGGCAAAGATGACATAATGTCAGTATATTATAGTACATAAAATGTATATTATCCATACATATATATACATGCATACATACATATATAGGGACACACAAAGTAATTCTAAGGAGACGGTGTGCGACCACTCCAAAACAAGCAACAATACTCAGTCATAACTTCATGGATACACGTCAGCTTGCATTTTGTCCAGACTGAGAGTGAAAAGGGTGCAGCAGAGCCCTTGTATTGTACTCGACAACGCTTTCCCCAAATAAGCCTCGGGTACATTAGCTTCCGTTTTATAAATGAAGTACAGTAGGTCTTCCCATTATTCAGCAAAGGACAAGCTACGCTTCTGGCCATCCCAACGCTACGGGTATTTCTTTATTTCTTTAAGGGACCAAGAAGTCACAAAGTGACTTTGGTCACTTATTGTTTTTGTGGGGTTTTTTCTTCTGCTTCTTCTCCTTCCGCCAAAAATAGCAGTTCTGGCTGAACCGTGCAGTCGGTTTTGGCAACATGGTAGAGGGTCATGCCAAACGGTGACTATGCGAAGCCCATGACCATTGGCCAAAGGGTGGCACTATAGCACTCAATTGAAAATGCAAACTTTGAACGTGCATAGCTCATGAACCGTTTGACCGTTGGCAATGACACTTTGATATGTGTCTCCTCATGCCGAACAACTTTCGTGTTCTGACTTTTGACCTCTGACCTTTAGATCACCCGCCATTTTGAATTATATGATCCCAGGATCTTTGATCAAAATGCACAAAAACATTTACACGTGAACTTTGGACCTATACGGACAATAAATTGTAGTACATATTTTTTAAGTGAAAAAATTAAGTTTTTATGAGCCAATGAAAATTGCTGGTTTGTGAAAATTCTTCTTCTGCCTCTAATACATACATGCAGCGTCATATGCTTATGTCACTTTACAGTATAGTAGAGGGTCATGCCAAATAGCACTGAAAGCAGTCTTACTCCAATTGGCTAAAGGGGGGCGCTATAGCAATTTTTTGAAAATGAAACCTTTGAACAGGCTTAACTCATGCCTCATTTGGCCAAACGTCATGGCACTTGTTTCCACATGTTCCTTGATTTTCCGCCATTTTGAGTAGTTTGAAAAATGCTTATACCTGATTTTCTGCCTGGGTTTTTGAGCAATTTGTGTGAAACGTCCTGCACACAATCTATGGACCATTAACTGAAATCCCAGTTGAAGAGAAGTTTGTGCGTGAAAACATTTACAGCAAAACACACTGTAGTAATGGATAGACATCCCCAAAACCAGGACACACATGATTGTTACCAAAAACACTGGATGACTGTTTAGAATGAGTCAACTGACTGTGCATAGCTCAGTTGGTAGAGCTCTTGCCTTCGGACAACAAGGTTGTGTGTTCAAATCCAGGTACTGACAACTCAGCTCGTCAGTTTATTTGTGCATATTGTTCTTATTGCGTATTGTCTTCTTTCTTGGTGCCGCCTTATCGCTGCTTGCAGCTATATTTATTTTTCTTTCTTTCTTTCTTTCTTTCACAACCCTGACGTTGTATTTTACATTTTGACGTGTCGGACATGCCAGCAAATCAAGGCTGAGGCAATAGAATGTGTTGTTTACCAACGCGTCTTTATCTGTCTTCTCTCTTATCGGCTTTCCCTCGTTCATTTCCGCTCTTTCTTTCATTCCCCATTATCTCCATCCACTACACCCCCCCCCCCAACCACCACCACCACCCACTACCACCCCCAGCCCCCTTAACTCTCTCCTCTCTCCCTCTCCATTCTTCCCTCCATTTCCAACCACACCCTTGGGACACAGCTGTCCAGTCTGACGGAGAACCAGCCCATTCTCTGCTGTGTTTCCTTGCATACACAGTCACACACACAGACTGAGTGTGGACCAGAGTCTCCTG
This sequence comes from Electrona antarctica, assembly GCF_951216825.1. Lineage (NCBI taxonomy): Eukaryota > Metazoa > Chordata > Actinopteri > Myctophiformes > Myctophidae > Electrona > Electrona antarctica. The sequence continues at coordinate 45,120,843 of NC_136790.1, forward strand.
CAGCCCACCCGCCCACCCCCGCCCTCCCCCTCCAATCCCATCCTTTGCAGTTGTTGTTTTTTAATAGAACGACCCCTGAAGCTAAACTACCTCATTAGCCGTCCCGTGGAGAACCGCAGCAGAAGTTATACCTGCGTCGCCAATACGTCTCCATTTAGACGTGTACTCGGCTGTACCTTCATTTCTCTCTCGGTCTTATCTCACTGCACACGCAGACTCGAGCGCTATATATGCTGTGCATTTAGTGCGCTTGCATCTTAACTTGCGCATTTTGCACGCACAGTCGCACACCTACATTATGCACACATGCCTGCACACACCTATACCAAAAAGTTACAGCAGGAGTTTGTCATTACTAAGCAGGAACTTTTCCCCTTCAGCACGGCCATTCATTTAATAATGTACTACCAGCGGTCCTTGCTAGTGAAATGAGCGAGAGCAGCAAACAGAGTGTGCGGAGCACAGATAACGGCCTGTGTGTGGTGATGCACTGCAGACAGAATTCAGCCACATTAACTTCATCTCATGGCAAAATGACGCCGGATTTATACTTGATTGCACTTCGTATCATGCAATGGAATTTAGTCAATCTGCACACTAAACGTGTGAATACTGTTAATTCCTGTAATTGCTTGAGTATAGCCTGAATCAGTCCTTAAACTTCAGAATCCTGATATGCGATCGTTGGAAACATGAACAAAAGGTGAATAGAATTATTGACCAAACGTTTGTCAGTAAGTAGCCTATACTGTGAATATCTGTAAGCTGTTCGCCAATACAACACACTCAGAAGCACTTTACTGTCATAATTATGTGCTGTAGACCAGTCACCTTCCAGTCAAGGAGGTGCAACATGAAACATAATTAAGCAATATTACACAAGAGGGGGTGGTTTAAGGTCATTAGTTCCGAAAGCAACCCAGAAATGCATTATGACGTTAAAGCATGCCCCAAGTGTAATATTGCAATTATACAACAGTTACCCTTAAAACTAAGATAATCGCTAAAAAACAAATCATACTACCACTACCAGAGTAATATACAGTAGTAAGAGAGTGGCGACACTAGCGTTGACTCCCAATGTAACAATGGAATGCGGAAGTGCTCATTCTATTCTTCTCAATGGGATAGTTCCTGCCATAGGAGCAATGTTTGGAACTATAGCCCAGAGGCACCCGCTTTGCGGCGAGATCAAAGCATGTCGCTACTCTCCTACTCTACACTCTGGCCACTGCGACCACAAATGTCCCAAGAAACTAGCAAGCCTAGCCACCCAGTCTGCTGCGCTCTGGGAGAACAGATTGAATTCTTTGCGTTCCAGGATTCTGGTATGAAGCACAGCTAGAAGGCTGTTTCAATCAATCAGATTGCCTCCTCGAAACGACCTGTTGTATAATATGTGTTGTCGTCATTGTCTCCTAAACTGTTGTCATATTATGACAACAGTTTACGAGACAATGATGTGCAAGCGACTACGGCGCCAAAGAATGAACATTTGAATGACTCCACCGCACACTGTATGGTCCTGTTCCTCACACCTTTTTTGTTGAACGACGCTGAACATAGACGATCTACAAGCTCTGCTATTTTCGTATGTCCTATTAGTGTGTGGCGGACCATACATTATAGGCATTAGACTAGACATAACCCTTTGGAAAGTTACTCTGTTGTAATTGTAAGCCAACTGGTTTTGTTATATGTTTTGTTACAAAGGTCAATTCAACAATGATCGGTATATCTCTCCACTGCATGGCCTTTAGGCTACCTATACGCAATGCAAGAATGCTGGCCGTGACATTTGAACATTGCACCCAGAATGAACAATTCACAACATTTGTGTGAATCATTTCTCTGTGCGGTATTGTGTGTACTGACAATCTGTAGCTCATTGTCTCCTAAACGCAACTTCTAAATGAGGCTCCTGAGTGGCACGCAGAACAGGCTGTCTGACACGCCGCTTCTCCTCGGCTCCCCTTTGTGCTGTGATGATGACGCCGTTCACCATCGCCCGAGACAGATTATACATACCATTTCAGAGGGATATGGAAATGAGTTGACTTGCTGTTTGGTGTGTGATATCACAAACGGTTCTGCTGGTGTTTTATTTATTGCAGTTGGCACAGAAGTAGCAGGAGAGATGCGAGGCCACGCGCGTGTGTGTGCGCATTGCGTGTGAGAGAGAGAGACATTATAGAGAGATGGCGAGGGAGAGTGAGAGAGAGACATAAAGGAAGGGAGACAGATGAATACCTCTAATGAGGTCATTGGTGAGCATCTGATAGGCATTATGCACTGATACCTTCTTTTCTTTCTTCTTGGGGCCTCTCTGCGCATAATTCATTCACGTGTTAACTATATCAACATGGCGTCATGGCCTGTGGCGGAAATGAATGCAGACAATTAAACCTTCACTCGAACGAGAAGGAAACTTGAAAATTACGAGGTTCACCCCTTTCCTCAACCAAAATATAGGTTGCAACTTTCAATATTGCAGGATCACTGTCCTGTACGAGATAGGTGTAATAACACCCCTGCAAAATAACCAATATTTTCTTATACTAGAAGAAAACACACTTCAGGAGTTCCCCATCCGGACCTACACCCCTTGACAGCCATCATCCACATCACCTTCCAGTGTATTTCTTTCACTCACAGAAAACTGAAACAGTTCCTTATAAACAATGTTATTTCCTCCGGTTAGCTCAACCGTCTGGGCCCACGTCTGGGCGTCACAATTTCTAGGGATGCATGTTTCTCAAAAATCTGTTTCTGAGAGAAACAGATTTTTGAGAAACATGCATCCTAATGTATATCCAAATGCAGCGTAGAATGTCCACTTCCAGCCAAAAAAATAATAATCTTCTACCATGTGCCATTTCAGAGTTCTCAGCAGTCAACGATGGATTGGGGCCACAAAATACACCAGTATGTTGACATGCATGCTGCATTGTAGAGGCTGATATTTTGATAATGCAATTTTTTTTTAATTCTTTTTTTACAATTACACTCGACAACCTCAGGTTTAATTTGATATATGGCATGCATATGTCGTTATAGTAGAACCTAGACCAGAGGTGTTTGAAACATTCAATGGCGTCTCACACTAATAGTAGTTTTCAGACAAGGGTACACATGGAGAACAAGCTTTATTGTCTCCACCAGGCCGAAGGCATGGGGAGAGAGTATGTTTTGCACTGACTCCACCAGGCCGAAGGCATGGGGAGAGAGTATGTTTTGCACTCCGTCCGTGTGTGTGTCCGTGTGTCCTTCCGTCCGTCCGTTACCAGCTAATCTCCGGCACCGTTAACCCGGTCGATGCCAAACTTTGCACACACACTCCCTGGATGCCAACGATGAACCTCTGCCCCACATTTTCCAGAACGGCCTGTTATAGCGCCACCATGAGGCAGCTTTTCACATGTTTTACCTAAAACTGCACCGATCTGCGTGAAACGTTGCATGCACACTCCCTAGAGGCCAAGGACAAACCGTTGACCTGCATTTTCCGCATCTGCCTTTTATAGCGCCACCAGGAGGCCAACTTTTGTACAACACATTTTTTGATATTACTCCTCCAGATTCTGGCCAAAAATCTCACAAATCGTTACACACTATCTCTATGGTCATGTGCTCAAGTCGGATCTGTCCGATATTTCATATTCCATCCTAATTGGCTATAATTACCTTTCACAGTTTGCAAGATTGCCCCGTTTTGAACAAAAGCCTCAAATCATGAACGCAGCATGCAATTTACGTGAAATCTTTCACACATTTTCTTACTAGGCTGAGGAATATATCCCACCCTTTTCACATTGGCCTGTTATAGCGCCACCAACAGGTTGATTTTTGCAAAACACATTTTTGGAACAAAATGCCTAAAAAACATGTTTATATTAATCCTAAACATTTTGCCAAACATCTCACACAGTCCTATCCTCCTGGTGGAGACCTGTGCCCAGAAGGGCACTTTTTCTAGTTTATCTGTTGATATCTACATAACAAAAGATGTTATCAACTCAGTTTAGACAGTCCAGAAATTCTAAAGTTTCTTTTGATATTTTTCGTGTTCATTTAGGTCCAACAGAGAATTAAAAAAAAATGTAATGAAATGAATTGGGGTCAATGGTGGCATAGCTTAGCTCAGTTCTTGGGAAGACTGGCGGCATAGATAAAGTTAATAAAAAGAAAAAGTATTCAAGCAATAAATGGAAGATGGTCACGCCATATGAGGCTGAGGCACAGAGACAAATACCCCTTGTATGAGCAAATATACATGGAAATAAAAGTATTCCAATTAAAACAAGTGTAGGCCGACTAGAGAGCAATAAGGTCCATACCAGATGCCCCCTAGCCACCAACAACACTTGACACAGAATGCTTCAACTCACACGCCCGAGAGAGTATGTGCGTGCGTGCGTGCGTGCGTGCGTGCGTGCGTGCGTGCATGCGTGCGTGCGTGCGTGTGTAAGAGAAAGAGAGACAGACAGACAGATAGTGGAGAGAGTGTGTTACAGCTGATCCAGTATATGCCCTTGGTAACAAAACCTCCAGAGATAGCATCACACACACACACACACACACACACACACAATGTGTGTGTGTGTGTGTGTGTGTGTGTGTGTGTGTGTGTGTGTGTGTGTGTGTGTGTGTGTGTGTGTGTGTGTGTGTGTGTGATTGTGTGTACAGTATGTGAGAGAGAGAGAGAGAGAGAGAGAGAGAGAGAGAGAGAGAGAGAGAGAGAGAGAGAGAGAGAGAGAGAGAGAGAGAGACATTGATGGAGGGGGAAAAAACATGGACATAAGTGGGAGTTGTGAATGAAGATGGAAAGAGCACAATGAGTAGTATCGCAGTGTAAATAGTGGTGCACTTGCACAGCAAACAAAATGCACATGGGTTGGAACATAAATATACACCCTGCCTCAGAGTGTACAGCACACACACAGCACACACACATATTCAGCACAATATTCACACAGCCGTGAGGCCGTATGCCAATTTGTCACACGTGTTCTTGGGATTAGTTGTGAATTGCTTAACAAACAACAGATTGCCCAACACAAATAATAAATGCCATTAACAATGTGTGTTTGTTTAAACACGCACACACGCACGCACGAGCACATCACGCATGCACACACACACACACACACACACTCACTACGAAACTTTCGCGAAAGTGGCAGAGCAGAGATGCCTTTGCCTCTATAATCTCCTTCAAAGCTGCAAACCCTCCTATTTGAGCAGCCACAGCCCCGAGCATGAAAATGGATTAGCCTCCTGTCAGGGCTCACAGGTTATTCACGGAATTATGCACGGAATTATCTCACCCGGCATGGGTGTGGAAATTCATTACCTGTACCTTCACGTCAGTTAACACGAGGCCCGCCAGGAACATAGACACGTAGAATAGCGTACCGTGCCACACCCGGAAAAGCCGTTTTAACAGAGATGTATTATTTAATGCATGTTTTAATATACGATCGTATTAAAAGCTACCGTTCATTAGCTCTGTTATGCTTCTGAGCCAATGGCCGCGGCCATTTTGAAGATGCGCGTGCATCCACTTACATTGCCTGCTCTGTTTTCAGACGGCTTTATCTCCAAAAGCGACATTGCAGGGGTCGCTTTGTCCCAGACAAGCGTTTTCAACGGCCTGTAGCAGGCGCTGTGATACTCGCGGTCCACTTTTTCCACCACCGACCGAGAGAACAAGCACCAGCTTTCGTCAACACACACGGAATGGTTTCATAGTAAAATGCGATATATTACGGATATTTGGCTCTTCAAAGTAAGTGTCACGCGCGATAAAACCCTGGCAGGACGCGACGGAGGGATTAAATAATGGTAGCGGTCAAACGGTTAAGAACAACTTTCACAACTCATTTTAAAATTGTACTTCACCACAGCACTAAATGCACTTCAGTTACTTCACTGTGGGAGGTATTTGGGGTTGTATAGTCGGAAGAGAACCACGCCGCATGCGCTTTCACAGACAAAACGATTAAGGGTTTCCTGCAGACATTTTTTGCCCCGCCGTCGCACCATGCCTGAAGTCTCTGGCACCGTGGCAAGACAAGCCAAGGAATAAAATTGGAGTGAAATATATTATACGACAGGCAATTGTTGAAATAAGCTCTCAAGCTGTGCTGAAATGGGCATGACGGAACACCTAGACGCTAATAGAATATCTGAGAAGAGATTAATCAAAATTCAAAAGATGTGTGTTATGAAACTTCTCTTCTCTTAAAGGTATATTCAGTGATTTCACTTAATTCAAATATCACTTATTTTTTCTTATTTTTTGGATAATCCTCCCTACTATAAAGTGTGCTGACCATATAAGGAGTTCCTCCCTGTCCCCAGTGAGCCCCTGGGGTCAAAAAACCCTAGTTTCGGTTCGGGCTTTGGGTGGCAAAGCCTTCATCCAATCAGGATGAGAGGGGCCTTCCTCCAATCATGATCGAGTGGGGAGGGCATTGGTGCACGTGCTGTTGGTCTGTTGTACTTCCCCCACTGTAGAGCGTGTGCATGTGCACATCTTGTTACCGGGTGGACCGGGTACCGGGTTTTTTTTCCAAATCACTGAATGCTCCTTTAACTTCTCTTCTATTTTGAGGGCAATAGTAATCAAAATTATTCAAATTAATTAATTAATTCATCAAAAGAATGTTAGGCGCGGGTGTGCTTCGGTCGCACGCCGGAGATTCTTCCCCCGGGCCAGCACCGACCGGGGCAAAGTTTTAGATTCTTCCCCCGGGCCAGCACCGACCGGGGCAAAGCTTTAGATTCTTCCCCCGGGCCAGCACCGACCGGGGCAAAGCTTTAGATTCTTCCCCCGGGCCAGCACCGACCGGGGCAAAGCTTTAGATTCTTCCCCCGGGCCAGCACCGACCGGGGCAAAGCTTTAGATTCTTCCCCCGGGCCAGCACCGACCGGGGCAAAGCTTTAGATTCTTCCCCCGGGCCAGCACCGACCGGGGCAAAGCTTTTTCCTGCAGTAAACACTGTAATCAACTCATTTTGTACAATGCATGTGACGACGTGTTCTGCTGATTTTAGCATGCGCTATTGTGGAAGTATTATCACTTTGCTTTGGAAGTCCGTTTGTACCATCAATTGGTACAAACGGTTTGCTAGGATGGGCTGAATTAAGCAATATTACACGAGAGGGTGTGGTTTAACGTGATTATTGCCACGACAGTGATGCGGTCAGGAACGAGACGTAGTCGAGTTCCGCAAGCATCACTGAAGTGGCAATGATCAAGTTAAACCACACCCTCGAGTGTAATATGGCAATTATACAACAGTTACCCTTAAAACTAAGAAAATCCTATATTTTTAATGACAGATGTAGTCACTACTACAACTACTACAAATGTCCCAAGAAACTAGCTAGCCTAGCCACCTAGTTTGCTGCGCTCTGGGAAAACAGAGCAGCTGAATTCTTTGTTTTGATTAGGTGTGGAGTGGTGCTCGTTTGAACCACGGCTAGAAGGCTGTTAACCAATCAGATTGCTTCCTCGAAACGATATATATATTGTATAATGTGTGCTAACTAACGTCCCCGGAGAGGAGAGGTGTGCCGCAGTGGAAGCCACTTGAGCATCCCATTCCGATTCGGTTCATAAAGTATAGGAGCTATAGGAGCCAAAGGACAACTACACCGGAGGGGCCTACTCTGCAATGCAGTGGCTGTAAAGTAATTAAGTGCATACTTAAGTACAATTTTGAGGTGTTTGTACTTTACTTGAGTATTTCCAATTTCCAGTACTTTTACTTCTACTCCACTACATCTCGGATCCAATATATTGTACTCTGTACACTGTAAAACTTTAGCTACTAGTTTGATTATTATTACAAAACATACATTAACCACTTCAGCCCTATATACCTTTCGGCCATTTGAAAATAACATATCTACAAGCTCACAATTATTATTGTTATTCTACGCATTGTGAGATTGAAGATCTGCTATTTTCAAAAGATTTGTATATTTGAAAACTTGTGAAATGGGACATTCTGCATAATGAGTACTTTATACTTTTGTACTTCAACTACATTTTGATACCAATACTTTACTTGAGTACTTTACTTTACTTGAGTACTTTTTGAGTACTACATTTTGAATTCTGGACTTTTACTTGTGATGGAGTACGTCTACATTGCGGTATTGATACCTTTATTTTTAGTAAGTAAAAACTTTGAGTACTTTTTCCACCACTGTATACCGGAGGGGTCTTCTCCGCAGTGTACAACACAGACGTGTAGTAACGTGTTTGGTCTTCTCTATTAGAGCATTCCACTACTGGGATAATCTCCCTTTTGAATTAAGAGAGAAGTTGAACACCGGCCAATTACCTAACCTTTACATTTAAACCAAAGAGATGCTTGCTCAGACCTGAGCCAAAAATGTATTGAGGATAATTTGAAGACGCTGTTGTGGTCACGGTCACGCACTATGAGCTTGTAGATCCGCTGCAGTATATTTCAACAGATAAAAGGTCAAAATAATGGTTAAAGTGCTAAAGCTAAGGTGAGACGGATGCGTCCTCAGGTCTAAATGGGTCCATTTGGCTTTGTAAACGTATGTTTTCTCTTGCTGATGAAGTACTGCAAGTACTATAAATAGCCTCTGTCATTTCTGTGGTAAAGGTACTGTTGCAGTTTCTGTTAACACACAGCACGGAACATTAATGATCGCTCCACAGGCTGGGAGCGCCTGTTGGGCAACTAAGTGGTCCCCCTCCATTTTAGTGGATGAGATCGAAAATCTTAAAACGTGAACAACTCTTGATCTAAATCAATCCGTCCAATTCTAACCAAAGATTATGTTTTTGACGGCCCATCGTGGTCGCGTCGCTAGTCGCGTTAGAGGTAATCACACCTCCCGTTGTTGTCGATCGCCTCGGGGGTATTTTGGCTACATCTAGCTACTTCAGCTACATCCAAGATGGCGCCTGGTGCACCTTGAAATGCACTCCGTAGCTGCAAATCGCTGGGCGCTCTGATTCAATGGTTGAAAATACCCCCGGGCGTTAACACAAATAATGACCTTCCCTTTATTTTCATGTCGGTAAATTAGCTGTTATAATGAGCTTTTGTTATATTGTCATACAGTAGCACTACCATGATGCAGACACAACTTAGGACCAAACTCTGTCACAGCGCTAGCCTACTCGTACAACTACTCTAGTACACTCCTTGACACTGTCAAACGGAATGACACCCAAGAGTGGTTTTGCTGCCTTCATTCTACGATGTGGACGTTTTATCTGGGGTGGCACTGAGATGGTCCAGACAGCGTGTGATCACTTTAAGGAGGGGAGAGGATTGAGGAGTACATCAAATGAGCTATAGGGAGGCTTCCTAAAATGCTTCACACATTTCACGGTGTCCTCGTGAACCAACCAAGCACACAGATCATTCCCTTTCCAGTCACTTTATACTGTTTTGTCCAATAAAGCTGCCTAAATAAATCATCTTAAAATACATTTAAGGAAAGGCGGGATGGCATGTAACGAGACAGTATCAGGAGTTAAAAAAGCAATATAAAGATGCTTACCTGTTGTAATGGAGACAGGTGACAGCGAAACAGCACATGAAAGAGAAAAGAGAGACATAATTAGAATATGGGGTCAGCACACACACACACACACACACACACACACACACACACACACACACACACACACACACACACACACACACACACACACACACACACACACACACACACACACTATAGATACAGTAATACCGTGTGTAGACCTCCCAAAGGGCCAACATTATTTCCCTGCATGAAGACGAAGAGAAGATTATGATTGTGTGTACGTGTGTGTGTGTGTGTGTGTGTGTGTGTGTGTGTGTGTGTGTGTGTGTGTGTGTGAGTGTGTGTCTGTGTGTGTCTGTGTGTGTCTGTGTGTGTGTGTGAGTGTGTGTCTGTGTGTGTCTGTGTGTGTCTGTGTGTGTGTGTGTGTGTGTGTGTGTGTGTGTGTGTGTGAGTGTGTGTGTCTGTGTGTGTCTGTGTGTGTCTGTGTGTGTGTGTGTGTGTGTGTGTGTGTGTGTGTGTGAGTGTGTGTGTGTGTGTGTGTGTGTGTGTGTGTGTGTGTGTCTGTGTGTGTGTGAGTGTGTGTCTGTGTGTGTCTGTGTGTGTGTGTCTGTGTGTGTGTGTGTGTGTGTGTGTGTGTGTGTGTGTGTGTGTGTGTGTGTGTGTGTGTGTGTGTGTGTGTGTGTGTGTGTGTGTGTGTGTATGTACTGTACTGTACTGTACATCCCCCCTCGTATGCATCAGACGGTTTGAGAGAGAGAGAGAGAGAGAGAGAGAGAGAGAGAGAGGACTGGCATGACTGGCCTGGATAAATGAGAGGCGCGGGAAGGAGGAAGGAGGAACATGAGATGGTTGATGATTCTGTTGATACGCGTTTCCTTTCCTCTTCCAGAGGCTTACTGAGAACAACACAGACACAGATGGTGGCTGACACACCAGCTCCAATGAAAAACAAATGCATAAATGCATTACACCCTGCCAGCAAATGTGGCCGAAGTGTGGCGCCAAAACTAAGGTCAACGGGGGTCGTCAAATGCAGTTGGGTTCACCTTCCGGGGAGCATAAATGCACTTGAGTCTCATGGAAAATCCGCCGACTAGATTTTGAGATATCGTGTGAGCAAGAGGACATTGTTGCCTAATGCTGGTGCCATGGGGTCATCAATATCATGTGCCGCCATCTTCTGGGTGACATGAAAGTGCACAGCGAATGCCATGGCAATCCAACGAGCCCTTTTCAAGATGTTTTGTTTGTGACCTTAGACTATAGAGCCATCCTCCTTAGAGCCAAACAACACATTTACCATACCCAGCGAGGATTTCTCATCTTTTGAATAACGCTCAAAGAGCCATTGCATAGTATACATTCATCAAAGGAGGCGAGAGATGGAAAGAATATTATGCAAATCGTTGAGATATATAGTGTGAGACAGTGTCACAGGTATATGGAGCTATCGTGGAGCCATGCGGGCGCCTCCTACGCGAGAACTTGTTTGGAGGCATGTGCGACTATACGTGAGAAAACACTGCATGTAAGAGTATAGGTAGCCTACATGGTGCGCAGAAAAGGATGCAGAGGGAAAGATATGGGGGAGAAATGATAGAGAGGAAAACGATAATAGAGAAGGAGAGAGAGAGGGAGCGAAGACAATGCATGATGTATCTATGTGTGTCTCTCTGTATATAGCCGATGCTTGCACACGTGTGTGTGCATGTCCTCCCGGACGACCACAGAGATGATCAATGGAAGGAGCGGCGCTCGCTCGTTCGCTCGCTCTGTGATGCAACAGTATTCCATCTCCTCCTGGCGCAACAGCTGGTTGCCATACCATGCACCGTCCGTCTCCAAGCTGGGAACCTGCTGGCTGTGATCGAGCATCGCCGCATGTGGCAGATGTGCTGCTTGGTAAAGGTCATGGCACTCATCACCCCAGCCACTGCCTGATACTTTGATGGAGTGCATTATAAAACAGTATGGTTCCCAAAGCGGGGTTCCGGGGACACCCAGGGGTCCTTGAGGGAGTTCCAGGGGGGGTCCCCAGCTAAATGAGAGTTAGGAACCAAAATGGACCCTTATGGGTCTGTAACTCAGAGCGTGTACAAATGGAACCATTTTGTACACTCTCAGAGTTAAATTAACTTAGATTTTACAATATACAGAGATAAAAATGTCATTAAATGGGGGACCGTGTGGCCTAATTCAGGTCAAACTGGGGGCCCTTGAAATGAAAATGGTTGAAAATCACTGCTAGAGCCGTAAGAATCTTCTCTTATGGGGGTCTTTGGCATGTATTTTCAAAGGGGGTGTCTGCAGGCTAATGAGTATCATTTGGGGGGGGGTCCTTGACACGAAAACGTTTTGGAACCACTGTTCTAAAAGATCAAACACTGCCTGCTCAGGCACACACACACACACACACACTATAGATACAGTAATACCGTGTGTAGACTTCCCAAAGGGCCACATTCCCTGCATGAAGACGAAGAGAAGATTATGCGTGTGCGTGTGCGTGTGCGTGTGCGTGTGCGTGTGTGTGTGTGTGTGTGTGTGTGTCGTCTTCCTCACTGAAGCTAAAACCCGTTACCTGAAAGGCACTACGGGCACATCTTGAGTTGCTGGCTGTTATTTCACCAGGCAATGAAACTGTCGACATGGCATATGAAGGATTGAAGCCGCTGCTGAAAAACAAGCGGTTCAGCCGAGGAGAGGCGCGCAGCGTCGGGCCGTGTGGGGTAACAGGTTCATCAGTGGGTGGCAATGTGCTCTTTTTAAGTCCCTATACTTTGCTGAGCACGCAGGATGTGAAGTGCAACTGATGAGAAGCATGCACTTTAGACGTTATCACTGTGGTTAGCGTCAAATCAATCACCAGAGTCGAGTGAACAAAGACAGCCGTGACTCAAGTTGGTGTGACGGAATGAATGAGACACACACAGACACACAGGGACAGAGAGAGAGAGAGAGAGAGAGAGAGAGAGAGAGAGAGAGAGAGAGAGAACAAGCGAGAGAAAGGAAGATATGTACCATGAGGAAGAGAGCCAGAGAAGGAAAGCAAGTATAGAGATCAGAGAGAGAGAGAGAGAGAGAGAGAGAGAGAGAGAGAGAGAGAGAGAGAGAGGGGAGAAGAGGGAAAGTGCAAGAGAGAAAACAGGGGAGAAGTAAGAGCCAAATTCTAAAACCCCAACTGTCACACTCGCTCACTCCCCGCGTCCTCCACTTGCGCCTTAGCCCCAAGCTCCAAGCCACACCCGTGTGAGCGGTGTAGGCTGTGTGTGACTGTGTGTGTGACTGTGTGTGTTTGTGTGTGTGTGTGTGTATGTGGCCGGAATGCGACCCCAATCAGGGATCAATGGGTCGTATACTACAAACAGACATACTGTACAGTACCATACTCCAAACAGACAGACATACAGACATACACACACGCCCCTTCATTGGAGGGGTTAGGCATCGCTCAATCTTTTTTTTTTTTTTTTGCTTTTCTCCCTTCATTGATAGTTTGAAGTGGAGATAGACAGGAAAGAGGGGGAGAGACATGTAGCAAAGGTCGTCATGAACGGGACTCGAACACGCGACACGCTGTCAGGCGTGCGCCTGGACCACTAGGCCAGCGGGCGCCCCAGGCACCGCTCAATTAAAGTGAGAGAGGGAGAAGAGAGACAGAGAGAAGAAGGAGTGTGAGGGAAGAAACGAGAGAGAAGAGGCAGAGAGTGTAAAACAGTCAGCGGAGAAGATGGAAGTATAAGGAAGAGGAAGTGGGAAAGAGAGAGAGAGGGAGCTCAGAGAGACATGAGAGAAGGAGCGTGAGGGAAGAAAACAGAGAGACAAATGCTATCAGGTCAGTGGTGGTGGTCTGCCTCAGGCAGATGCAGCACGGCTCATTAAAACAGACTGAGTTTCTGAGAGCCGAGGAGAATACATAGAGAGAGAGAGAGAGAGAGAGAGAGAGAGAGAGAGAGAGAGAGAGAGAGAGAGAGAGAGAGAGAGAGAGAGAGAGAGAGAGAGAGAGGAGACCAATGCTCTCTGTAAAAGTGTGTGTGTGTGTGTGTGTGTGTGTGTGTGTGTGTGTGTGTGTGTGTGTGTGTGTGTGTGTGTGTGTGTGTGTGTGTGTGTGTGCTGTACCATATAATAATAATGCTATAATTCTTCACCACTCGTGATAGAACTGCCGCGGGGGATTCGTCACTCCATTGCCACTTCATTTCGGTCTGTTCGGCAGTAGCCGGTAAACCTCAGGGTGTTCCGCGGGTCATGCCGTTGCCGACATGCGTTGCGCCGTGCTTGTGTTTAGGGTTAGGGTGAGGGTGAGGGTTTGGATTAGAGTGTCCTGCCGTGCTTGCGGTTAGAGTTAGGGTGAGGGTTTGGATTATATAGCTCCATTTTCGCGGGTGTTCCGCGGCCCATGCCGTTGCCGGAAAATGCACTCGCTGTCTCTCCGCGCCTGGGCGTTCACGCACATCCCGTGAATAAGCTCCTGGTGTTTTAAAAGTTCACTTTACTTTAATATCTTTGGTGATATTTCTGGAAGGTTTCTCAGTGGGCTTCGGTAGAACAGAATCTAAATGATAATAGGAGCTTTGTTTTGTACTTTATGGACAGATTTTATATACCGTTTTGTTGTTGTTATGTGGAGTCTCTGAAACATCAAGTTGTTTCGTCATTTTTTATTTCTGGATGTACCGTTATGTTTGTAATGTTTTTACAAACCAAAAGTCTGCGCAAGTCAAAGACATCACAGGCTAGGTAAACAATAAAAAATAAAGGAATTTCGTGGGTGAACTGGGGTCGAGCGCTTTCTTTTAGCCTACTCTAAAAAGAGTAACGAGCTGTTCGTTTGTTTTCCCACGACACATTTTTCCCATGATTCTCTGTCAGATGAGCCTCGGGTCAATACGGAGAAAAGCCAAATCAAACAAACAAAGTTGCTTTTCTTTCTTTTGATCCTTTATTTCAGTTAGCTACACATCTACTGTACGCTACACATCTCCTCTCCAAGAGTTTTCTTTTCAGCAGCCTCTCCCTCTCCCTCTCCTGTCTGTCTGTCTGTCTGTCTGTCTGTCTGTCTGTCTGTCTGTCTGTCTGTCTGTCTGTCTGTCTGTCTGTCTGTCTGTCTGTCTGTCTGTCTGTCTGTCTGTCTGTCTGTCTGTCTGTCTGTCTGTCTGTCTGTCTGTCTGTCTGTAGCACCCCCTCCTCTCTATCGCTCTTTATCTCATCCCTCTCTCTCTCTCTCTCTCTCTCTCTCTCTCTCTCTCTCTCTCTCTCTCTCTCACCCAGTGTAGGCATCATCGGTACGAGACGGAGTGGGAGCCCAGAACGGAACGGAACGGGGCCTCCAGCCTCCAGGTGGGCCTGTCAGGCCCTTCAGAACGGAACGGGGCCTCCACTCCAGCCTCCAGGTGGGCCTGTCAGGCCCTCCAGACAAGGCTGAAGGTTAAGATGGTGATTAGAGTGGGGGGAGATGCTTCCCTGCCCTTTGCTCCTCTGCACTCCCTATTGATCGCCAACATCCTTTGAGTGCCAATTGCTTTAAACGAGCCTCTCCTGCGCGGCCACACGGCCAGAGGGAGGAGGGCTCAGAGACCAGAGACGTACATAGGCCCTACACGTGTGTGACCCAGACTCGCGCGCACGCACGCACGCACACGCACACACAGGGACGTGCACACATAGACATCAAAGCCCCTGCCCTTTTACCCATCTGTAAAACAACTGCCCTTTCCAGACCACGCAAGCAGCATTTACTATGGTGAAAGAAATGCAAATGCCACACTCCTTTCCATACCATGCCGAATGCCAGCATTCAGGAGAATTGCTTTTCCCCCCGAAGTCTCCTGAAATTTGTTTCAATTGAATTGAATTGAAACAAATTTGTTTCGAAATCCATGTCGTACACCGCATCTCCAGTAGATAAAGAGTGTTGGGTTGCGCCCCGAAAATAGCTGATCTACAAGCTCACAACGCGTCGCAGCGCGACGCGTTGTGAGCTTGTAGATCAGCTATTTTTGTCCAAAAGTGCCCTCTTACGGGATTTCAGCCCCTGCCTCTGGGGCAAAATAGCCCCAGAGGACAATAGGCCCCATAGGACAAAAATAGCTGATCTACAAGCTCACAACGCGTCGCGCTGCGACGCGTTGTGAGCTTGTAGATCAGCTATTTTTGTCCAAAAGTGCCCTCTTACGGGATTTCAGCCCCTGCCTCTCTAACACTCTCTACACGTCCCTGCACACATGTTCAGACATCCGCCATGCATCCACATCCCAGTAGACCAGAGCACTGCATCAATATATAAGAGCATTAAATAACCCCTTCGCGCTGTCGCTTCTCCACTCGGCCAGAGTTCTCGATATTAATTGTGTATTTTCTGTTTGTTCCGTACAGCGCGCCGCAGCTCAGCTGCTCTAATGAGACAGTCGGGACCAAGGTCAAAATGTTCCTTTTATCTCACACATGTACCACGGCCATGGGTGGAATTCTTTTTTTTTCCTTTTTCTTTTTTTTTTTAGAGATAGTGTAGTGAAGTGGCTGGAGACTATTCTTGTGTGTGCCCTCAGCTTCATGCTCATAACGTTTCACAGAATGAGATTTCTTTTTTCAGAAACAAAAGTGTCTGACAGACTGAAATGAGTTTTTAATGAGATAGTCGGACCATTCCCTAAAGTTCACTGCTCATTTAAAAGACGTGAACCTTCGCGACCCTATCCTGGGCATGTCATGGATGTCATGGATGCACAGCGTCGAGTGAAAATATAGGCAAGCGGACAGCAGACAAAATAGCAGACCTACAAGTTCACAACGTGTCATGTTATGAGCTATTATTATATCTCTGCTGTCCCGAGGAAACCTCATAACACCAAAATGTTCATTTTTCAGGAAATGAAAAATATACATTTTTAAGGAAATGAAAAATATACATTTTTAAGGAAATGAATAAACCTTATATTTTTTTAAACGATGCAATACTGCCTCATCAAAGTTGGTGTTAGATATTGTCAATTACTTGCATGAGAAGGAGAGAGGTGGTGGAGTTTTAGCAGACAGTTTGAGGGTCCAGTGGACTTACAGTAAGAGGTTTTGTCCAATGCGTTGTTTACTACTTTCCATTGGTTCAATAGCAAAAAAATCAAAAACCTAAAAAATGGAGTTATGAGGTTTCCTCCAGACAGCAACGAATACTAGTTAGTACGTCATCTCTTGACGATATACAACCAGCGCACTCTGCAGAACTATGTTAGATACAGTATCTCTCTGATAATGCCAGCATTTGTTTTTGAGTGGTGCAGCCACTCCAATGACCAGCAATGTCTGTCCCTATCAATGTATGTGTGTCCCTATGTTTAGGATACCAACAGGTGACAAAGTGGCACTGTTGAGGTTCACACTGCACAGGTGCATGATGGGAAGCTGAGTTTTAGTGTAACAGTGCAGTACAGACTGCTAGACGGTAGACGCAATAGCATTTGTTGACCACCAAGTGTCACTGTTGTGCAGTCAGCACTGCTCACTTCAGACAGGTCTGATTTTTCAACAATAAACACAAATATCTTTATATATAGCCTAACTGTTAAGCAGACTACAAACATGTGTACAGAACAATTATGTACACACACACACACACACACACACACACACACACACACACACACACACACACACACACACACACACACAATAATGTGTGTGACGTAATCTGTCCCGGACGTGACCGAACTGAGGTTAAGTGATCAGTTATGTTGTGGAAAACACATTAATTCATTTTACAGTGAACAATGTGTCATCATGCATACAGATGCATTCATTTACTCTAGGATCACACTGAGGGAGAGTGCCTCATTTTCAATGAAGCAAAGTTACAGCAAAACCACATTTTATTGCAGTTTAAATACAATACTATTAATCCTAGAACACTAAACACACGGGTGATTTTCACCAGGACAATTCTGTGGCTTATGGCTCAGTGACATCATAGAAGGTAGGTTTGTTTCCCTGCCTGCCCACATCCCTGTTTTATTCTACAGGCAGGTGTTCGGGTGAATTTCACCTGTGTTTAGTGATAGAGTGATAGAGAAAATTCCCATACACTCACAATGGTCTTTTTTAATTGTATTTTTTTCACTAGACCATCATTCATTTTACGCTCTCAAGAGTTAAAGCTCTGTAATGGTCCATTTGGTTACCAACTCAACATCATTTAGCTGCAGGGGAGCACCTGGAACCTCCTCAAGGACCACTGCTGGTCCCCGGACCACTGGTTGAAAACTGGTATTACAACACTAACTAAATGTGCATAAGGTAGGATTTCTACCACAACTTTGAATGCACATCACATCACATGTACAGTAACACGACACCTTTTTAGCAAAAGGCCGATGCACACCTCAAGGCTATTGACAGGTGCGTAGGGCAATAAAGCATACTTAAAAGGGTATCTTTGAAAAACAAAGAAGGGTCCCGCATTGTCTGTCCTGATGAAGGTCGAATAGACCGAAACGTTGAATAAAGAGCAACATTTTTGGCAAGTTTTCTGACAGTGTGCGGGACCCTTCTTTGTTTTTCAAAGATACCCTTTTCAGTAACACGACACCAACATGCACATGACTGAGGAAGTAAGATGTGTAACGATTATCCCCCAAGTCCCAAGAGACCGCGTCGGGACTGAAACGCGACGCTAATGGGAAATATTCTGAAATGTATCAAGGAGATGGAATTGTTATGTAATCTAATAGCCTAATATCATGCACTAATTCGGCAAATCATTGTCTGCCATGGTATTCAGCAATATAATCTGTTTCAGAGTTCAATGTTGAGGTTAGTAGAAAGATATTACATTATTACATATACATATATTACATTAGCGACTTGATATCATTTGCTTTTAACTGAAAGATTTTCTCAATTGGGCACCAGCCGTGTCCGATTAATTTGATAGCTCACCCTTTCCACCCTAAAACATGATCATCAGGTATTATTATTATATAAGGAGGAAGATCGTCTTCAAAAAAAGTATTTGTTAAAAAGACGTTTTTATGTGGACACGCGCCCACCAGTTCATTAAGTATGCCTGGTTTGCCTGGTGATGGATGGTGATCCACCTGAACTGAAGCCGCACCCACAGCTGTGGTTGTATGATAAAAGGGGGAGGGGTTAGGGGAGGGGATGATATTGTGATGTAACTATATCATTGTTTTTTTTTTCCATTGGCACGATTGACTAGTGTCAAGGTTTCAGCTTCCTGGAAGAAAGCTTAAATAACCTCAAATGACCCCAAGCGTATTATCAAAGTGAATGCTGTAAGAGTAAAATTAACGGATCATGGTGATGGAATGAGTATGAGTATCAGATGAGTACTGGCATGTTTTTTTTCCTTCCCTGTAATTATGAGATCAAGCACAGTAGGAATGTGGGCAAAACCGTATCTGCTTCTCACACTGTCTATCCACGGATGGCGGCATGGCTATAGTTAAGAAGCCAATAGGGCTAGCAGGGAGAACGCAGCAGGGTACTGTATCCCCCCCCCATTCAATCGGGTTTAACCCATTTAAACCGGACGTCGAAATTTAAAAAATGCCTTCTAAATCCTGACAGTTTTCTGAAAAACCCATGTTTCTATGTCAGTGGTTCTCAAACATATTCATGTCAAGGACCCCAAATATGCCATTGGCCGCCGACCCCCACCTGAAAATATGTTGTTCCAGCGACCCTCCCAGTAGCAAAGATTTGAGTTAAAAACTCGCTCTGTAACAATATATATTCAAAGATTTCAGGCACATTTTCACGATTTTTCAGAAATAGCAGACCTACAAGTTCGAGTGCCATGCTATGAGCTTGTAGATCTGCAATTTTTTCAACAGCTAAACTTTAGCTGTTGAAAAATAGCAGAACAGAAAATAGCAAAGCATAACATAATGCTTCAAACACCAAAAGGGGTTCCCGTTTTGAATGGGTTAATACCGAATATCGAGAGACTGCTTTAAACAAAGGAGGCCAAACGGAAGATGATACGGCTGAAGATAATGATAGAGAAATGCTACGATTTCATGGAGCAAGTCAACAGCATGTCTTTCCCACAGGAGAAAGAGTAACAGAGAATTCAATAAGCTCCCATTTTAGTTAACGGACATCATCAAAGAGAAAGTAATGTGGCTTAATAAACCCGTTTCCCCCATTTTAAGTTGAGACATGCAAATTTGTTCATCTTTGGAGCCAACTGCAGGGATTTCAATACATCTCTGAACGATTTAGCTAAATTAATTCCAGTGAATGTGGGTACTGTGTGCCAAAATCACAATATATAATAGCGAAATAATACTGCATTAGTGGAAACAGAATCAGCCTAAAACTCTTAAACTAAAAAAGATTTTCTAGGCTAATTAAATGCATCTTAACGAAACGAAAGATAGTGGTGTAAAAAAAAGAATAAATTACATAATAAGTAATAAGTCACACTGATGCAGGCAATCAAAACACCTGTGCATTCGCTGCTGCAGCTCATTACCCATGTTTAAATTTTCAATTACATTAAAGAAAACAATTGGTCCCATTTATCAACGTAAGGCGACACTATTAATCATGCGCTACGTGTCTGTGTGGAGAAACCAACCTGTTTATCACGGGATCAGCTACTCGAGGTGTGAGCGTTATTTGATAAATGAAAGTGCTTCTTATCAGTCTAGTGAGTCCCTTGTTTGATCTGTTAATCACTGTATTGACCTGACAATGGCCTTTCTGTGGTAAAGACATATCCCCCTGTCATATTTCTACTATGGATAACCTATATTAGGCACAGACCTGAAGGCTGTGTCTAATAGGTTATGTATGACCCAGTAAGGCTGTGATTTTCAGCCTTACTGGGCTGGCTCATAACCATTGACTAAAGGCATTTTGTTAGTTATACTAAGGGCCAGATTTACATACTTACATACATGAAAGGCATTGTGTATAGTTTGTGTCCGCAAAAAAGGCATTAATTTATGTCTGGCTTACAAGTGCTTGCACAATTTTGACAAATCAATTTTGGCAATCTAAATCGGCCCTTTGACAAGGGGCCAGATCTACTACAGTAGATCAAAGGCATTGTGCAAATCAGATGAATTCATTAACATCTGCTTTTCTTGCGGTGGTTGCACACTGCACAATTTTGACAATCTTATAATTGTGATCATCATTACATGTCACACGACGTAGCTCCTCCAGCTACACTGCACGGACATTGCAGATATACTTTTGGACACGGCCAGTTCTTAACAATTAGGTGCCAGAGCTCATGAACCCGACTCAAAGTGCCTTCACTTTCACTTGTTTTTGGCTTTTTGCCTTTATTGATAGTTACAAGTGAAGACAGACAGGAAAGAGAGAGAAGGGGAGAGACACGCAGCAAAGGTCGTCATGAACGGGACACGAACACACGACACGCTGTCAGGCCAGAGCCCATTATGTGGCATGCATCTGGACCACTAGGCCAGCGGGCGCCCCTTCACTTTAACTTTTAGTCAGGTTTGACTTACTGAAACCATGGCATGTTCACGAGCAACGCGGTTTATCTGAGATTTGTGTAATGTGTATCATTTTGTAATGAATTGTGTCTGTCTTGTCTGTATCTTGAACGGTGACGTCATGGACGCAAAACAAATTTCAGTGCAAGCTGACAATAAAGATCGTATCGCGTCGTATCGTATCAACCGTATAGTGATTCTAAAGGCAGCGGCAAATGATGCAATCGGAGATTGGTACCTTCCAATCACATTTAGCCTTAGAAACAGAGCTTAAAAGACCATGGAAGAACTGTGAGACCGATGTTGCTTTATTTCAAAGCGTGCCGCATCGTCATTCCACACACCATACAGCTTGCACAATGCACATCAGCTAATTCTTTCTCAGTGGAAACGGGGAGTAATTGTATTGTTTCTAAAATGGTGTGGGTGGTCCAGTTCCATCTGAATAAAGAACACATACGTGAATAGGAGTGGGAGAGGCACACAGTGAAAGGGGATTACAGGAGAGAATTGGTATATCAACAAGATTTGCTTAGGGGATGAATAATACAAAATGAATCACGCAGCATTGAATTGTATGTGGGAGTTGAAAGGCATCGTTTCAGATGGGGTTTGAACTGAGGCAAGTGCTGTCAAGAGGAGAGTTTGATCACCCCGATTATGCTTAGAGGCTATAGCAGAGGCGTATCTACAATAAGGCGAGGGCAGGCGACCGCCTGTCCAAATCCATTTCTTGCCTGGCCAAAATCCATACAATGAGAAAAAAAGAGGACAAAAACAAAACCTGATAACTATTAATGGACAGCTGATTGGCCGTTGCGGTAGAGCGCGACCATCACCCATTGGAATGTAAATGCATGCCTTTCAGCCTTTGTATCCTACTCGTCTGGCAGGTATATCTCTTTGAAAACCTTTAGTGCTACGATTGTGCGCGGGGAGACGACAATTAACACATATCTTGCCTGCCCAAAACGTAATTCCTGGATACGCCACTGGGCTATAGACCAGTGGTTCTTAACCCGGTCGATGCCAAACTTTGCACACACACTCCCTGGATGCCAACGATGAACCTCTGCCCCGCATTTTCCAGAACGGCCTGTTATAGCGCCACCATGAGGCAGCTTTTCACATTTTTTACCTAAAACTGCACCGATCTGCGTGAAACGTTGCATGCACACTCCCAGAGGCCAAGGACAAACCTTTGACCTGCATTTTCCGCATCTGCCTTTTATAGCGCCACCAGGAGGCCGACTTTTGTAAAACACATTTTTTTATATTACTCCTCCAGATTCTGTCCAAAAATCTCTCAAATCGTTACACAGTATCTCTATGGTCATGTGCTCAAGTCGGATCTGTCCGATATTTCATATTCCATCCTAATTGGCTATAATTGGCTTTCACAGTTTGCAAGATTGCCCCGTTTTGAACAAAAGCCTCAAATCATGAACGCAGCATGCAATTTACGTGAAATCTTTCACACATTTTCTTACTAGGCTGAGGAATATATCCCACCCTTTTCACATTGGTCTGTTATAGCGCCACCAACAGGTTGATTTTTGCTAAACACATTTTTGGAACAAAATGCCTCTAATCATCCAATTGCCATCAAAGGCAAACATGTTTATATTACTCCTAAACATTTTGACAAACATCTCACACAGTCCTATCCTCCTGGTGGAGACCTGTGCCCAGAAGGGCACTTTTTCTAGTTTATGGTGTATTGTCTCTATTATTGGGTCGGGAGGGGCCGGGCGGGGGTCCGGGGGTCCCCGGCCAAAAACGTTGAGAACCCCTGTTATAGAAGACCACATAGACGTCTGATGAAAGATGCACGGTCATTGTTGTAGGCTTGTACACACCATACAGCACCCACGATCTATGCTTTGTCATGGTGTTAGTCGACAACATCAACACTGGCCAGTGTTGATTTCGTCGACTAAAACTAAGATGAAAATTGTTCGTCGACTACCTTTTTTTCACGGACGAAAACTAAATGGAAACTAAATGAAAACTAAGCTATGATGACTAAAACTAAGACTAAATATACTGACAATTTCATCGACAAATAAAAACTAGACTAAAATGTTAGGAAGGGACTAGTGGACAAGAGATCCAGTGTAAGTCATTTTACAATTGGTTGCATGCTGTAAATAGCTGATCTACAAGCTCACAACGCATCGCGTTGTGAGCTTGTCTACGTGTTGTAGACGTGTTGTGAGCTTGTAGATCGGCTATTTTCAGCAAGTGTAAAAAAAGTCATTACGACGGCACCAAGAACCGCCAAAACACATTTTAGTCGACTAAATCAACTGCAGATTTAGTCGACTAAAATCCTATGATGTTTAGTCGACTAAAACTAGACTAACACTAAGACATTCCAGGTGACTAAAATGTGACTAAAACTAAATGGAAACTATTCAAGAGACTATGACTAAAACTAAAATCAAAATTTGCTGCCAAAAACAACACTGACACTGGTGTGTACAGTGTACCTTATTGCTTTTCTCCTCTCTGAGCCTGAGAGAGGTGACGACACCCTGACTATACCTCCGTCTGCAGAGTAGGGAGGTCACTCACAGCCTGATAAGATATCGAACGCGCCGTCTGTCACTGCTGTAGTTGAAACCCTTATGTTCCATGTGACTAGGGCTGCATGGCCAGGTCAGTGAGTGGCAGTGATATAGATGAGGAGCTGAGCCCAGTAAGCACGGTCAGGACCTGGACGAATTAGGGACGTCTCTATTGGGCCAGATCAAGTGAAAACCAAGACTATAGTCACATCTGGCCCAGAATATCACCTGCTTTCAACCAACATACATTTTAGACCTGAGCTCTACAAAATGTCTTCTAAATCTTTTCTACTGTATGTTAGTGGTGGCAGTGGTGCTCAACCTTTTTCATGTCAAGGACCCCCAGAATTATCTGTATTTGGCCGCGGACCCCCATCTGAAAATATGTTGATCCAGGGACTCCCTGGAAGCAAAGATTTGACTTAAAAACGCTCTGAAAGAATATATATTCAAAGATTTGCACCACATTTTCACGATTTTTCAAAAATAGCAGACCTACAACATAGCGCAGCACTCGGTGCTCTATGAGCTTGTAGATCTGCTATTTTTTAATAGCTAAAGTATGACATAATCCTTAAAACAACAAAAGGGGTTCCCGTTCTTAATGGCTTAAGTCATATCATAACTAGTCCGATCTAGCCCAGAATAAGCTATATTATTTAAACTGGTGAAGATGTCCTGGAAATGAGGTAAAGATCATCCCCGTATGGGCTGTGATCTGGCCTGAACATCACCGGAGGACGTCATCATAACGTCATCATGACGTCATTTGGCTTGCTGGGAGCAGATCTTCCAGATTGGAGGGGTCAAGACAAGACAAGATGGAACTCAAGCTCTGACAGCAGGTACTCTTTCACTGACTGGAGAGATACATATACAGTACAGTAACCTGCTGATTATAACAACCAAGCTGACAGCAGCTGGCAGCTCTACTGTAGAATGCTGGTGGTGAGCCTTCAGTCCAGTATATTGATACGTTTTGGATGCATACTGACAACAAAGGTGGAAGAGCAAGGATACCAAACCATATCCAGAATAGCCTCAAAAACCCAGACGTTTTTATTTCCAGGGAGGAAAAAAAAGGTCCGAGTCCACTTCAATTCGGCATAGAGTAGCGCAAACGTCGATCACTCTGTTGATTTCTGATCGTCTGCACCTTTGTTAAATTGACGCACACATGCACACACGTACACACACAGCTCCTCTCTCTCTCTGTCGCTCTAATTAATAATGAGTACCACAGACGAAAAACAGTCTAAGTCCAAATTTCATTCTGACCCCTCCACGAAAAGGCGTCGTTGTCCTGAACCCTTATCTATCATTTATACATTATGGATCAATAGTGTGGACTTAGACTGTTAGTCGTCTGTGGCATTCGTCTCATGTCGCACAGCTGTGTCTAGATTCTCCCGGCGGATCCTGCCGGGAGCTGCCTATGCCATAGAAAGCATAGGTGGACCCCAGGCTACATCCAGAATAACGTACATGAATTCAAGCATGCATAATCTTCTTAGCATTCCTTTTCTCGTAACTCTCCTGATCTTGAACGCAGCATTTTTGAAAGAATTTGTTTAGAAATCCATGCCATCGCCGCATCTCCATGCAGTAACCAACGAGTGTGGGGTCGTGCCCGGAAAATAGCAGATCTGCGACGGGCAAGCGTATCCACATCATTTGTGCCCCATTTGTCTAATCCTATGCCTGCCTATAACTGTCAATCTCCATTCCCTCAAAATATTGCCTGTAAACAATGCCCTTGAGGTTGCAATTACCAATTATCCGTTATATTATGATGACCTGGCCTGGCCTGGCTTGGCGACAGAACACCAGTGGTGGGAAAAAGTACTCAAATGTTTTACTTTACTACTAGTAAAAGTATCAGTGAAAGTCCGGAATTCAAAATGTACTTGAGTAAAAGTACAAAAGTATAGGCATCAATTCAAAATGAATTTGAATGAAGTACCAAAAGTAAAAGTACTCATTGTGCTTCAAGTTTTCAAATGTATAAAAAAATATTTTGAAAATAGCAGATGCGATGCGGCGCATTGTGAGCTTGTAGATTGGCCATTTTCAAGTGGTTAATGTATGTTTTGTGATAATAATCCAAATCTACAAAGTCACTAGTTTAACAAAGTAAAAACAAAGTTTTTTTTTTTTGTAGTGGAGTAAAAGTAGAGTATTTGCCTCTGAGATGTAGTGGGGTAGCAGTAAAAGAAGTACAGAACATTGGAAATACTCTAGTAAAGTAAAAGTACCTCTAAATGTACTTACCGGTAGCTACTTTACACCACTGCAAAATACCAGTCTCTGTAGTGCTATATATATACCATATAGTGAAGACTGACTGCAGTTTCGGTTGCCTTGATGTACTGCATAGCTAATGGCCTTCTCTCTCAAATGTATACAGGTTGCACCCTGTATACAGTACCTTCAAAAAGTGTTCCTGCCTTTTCTCCTAATTACAGTAGCCTACTTTGAGGCGATATGCCCAAACCCACACTAAGAATAGCCTAGCTCAGCACCGTGCAGCAGCTCGGCTTCACTTGGCTCTTTGAGTCTTCTCAAGGCCTGGTGGTGAATGTGAGTGTGTCACGGTTAGAGTCAGGAGAGAATGTCAGACACAAATGCAGGATGAGGCAGGTCAGTGTTAAATAGAACTGATTAAAGGTATATTCAGTGATTTCACTTAATTCAAATATCACTTATTTTTTCTTATTTTTTGGATAATCCTCCCTACTATAAAGTGTGCTGACCAAGGAGGTCCTCCCTGTCCCCAGTGAGCCCCTGGGGTCAAAAAACCCTAGTTTCGGTTTGGGCTTTGGGTGGCAAAGCCTTCATCCAATCAGGATGAGAGGGGCCTTCCCCCAATCATGATCAAGTGGGGCGGGCCTTGGTGCACGTGCTGTTGGTCTGTTGTACTTCCCCCACTGTAGAGCGTGTGCATGTGCACATCTTGTTACCGGGTGGACCTTTTTTTCCCCCAAATCACCCAAATCACTGAATGCTCCTTTAATTCTGAAATGGTGCCACTTTGCTGTAATGTAGCCTTTAACACTTAAACCCTAAGATCCCGTGGTTCAGACTAGAAACATAACATTTCTTCATAGGTGATATATTAATATATCACCTATATATCACCTATATTAATATATCACGCTGGACGGCCAGGAAAAAAGTTATGAAAAAAAACACACAGAAAACTGTCAGCTTGGCTCCCTTTGTGACCAAAATATCATTATTGAGACGACAGTAGCTGGCTATTAAAGCCACTCTCTGGCCTTTTCAGAAACAAATAAAAGATCATCTATGCCCATAAACGATTCCGTTTCAAGAAGGTCACCCTACTGCTTTGCTTTTATATTCTGGCCACTGATGCTCACACAATGTGTGAATTCAAATCACAGCACTTTCCACCCCGAGGGCCGTTGCAGTGCATGACAAAACAGGGTGTCATTTGACTGTAAATGAAACGCGCTGTGACTATGGCTGTCCAGAAGACATAGTCACAATCACTGATAATGTCACAAAATACAGCACCAAGTTTATCTAACATAACGGAACCAACCTGTGTCCATAGTCAAATGTAAAACTTGTAATCATAACATACAGTAAACAGTCAAATACTCAGTGTACATGTGATAAGTGTACACATATGGAACCAAATGGACCCTTATGATATGATCTACTAAAGCCATGACAATGTCTTCAATATGGTATTGATTTCATTGACCAAAACTATGTTGAATGAAATTAATAAAAAAAAAAAAACAGGAAGAGCTTAACTAAATAGCCTATGATAAAAACGAAAAAGAGGCCTGAGTCTAAACAAAATAAAAAATAGCTGACACAATCAACACTGCTTCAATACTAGAAAATATAATATGTAATCTTCAAACTGTATCAGGCCCACCTGCCAGTGAATAATCTACATCTAAACCTAATACCCATAATCCACAAGATTCTTAAACTAGATTCTGAAAACAAAACAAAACAAAACAAAATCTTGAAACATAGATTAATATAATATATTTTAACAGCATTCTGTAGTCTTTAGTGCTGAAAATCGTCTTTAGCCTATAGGTTCTTGCTTAAAATGTTAATGGACAAGGAAATGGCGATAACTAGATATAGGGTTCATGTGCTCAGTGGAGCACACACTGTGTACTGTACTGTATCATACTGTATCTACAGGCCATGTACAACTGCAGCCATATATAACTTGTCTATGAGGTATATAGACTCCATATTTACTGGTGACAGCTGAGTGGTTAGTGAGCCCACCTTGGGAGCCGGAGGCGCCCCCCGGGGTTTTTGACAGCAAATTTTGATTTTAGTTTTAGTCATAGTCTCTTGAATAGTTTTCATTTATTTTTATTTATTTTTTATTTTATTTTTTTTAAAGATATTTTTTTGCGGCTTACGCCTTTTATTGGTTTTTGAAGGGACAGACAGTAGGCTGACAGGAAACGGGAGAGAGATGGGGGAAGACATGCAGTAAAGGCCGTGTCGGGCTCGGGAGTCGAACCCGCGGCACACTGCGACTGGATTACCAGTCGGGTGCCCAGACGGTTACGCCACCGCCTGGGCGGTTTTCATTTAGTTTTAGTCACATTTTAGACACCTGGAATGTTTTAGTGCTAGTCTGGTTTTAGTCGACTAAATATGAGATTTTAGTCGACTTAATCTACAGTTGATTTAGTCGACTAAAATGTGTTTTGGCAGGCCTTGATGCAGTTGTAATGGCTGATTTTACGCGTTGTGAGCTTGTAGATCAGCTATTTTCAGCATACTGGATCTCTTGTCCACTAGTCCCTTCCTAACATTTTAGTCTAGTTTTTATTTGTTGACGAAATTGTCAATAGTCTTAATTTTAGTCATCATAGCTTAGTTTTCATTTAGTTTCCATTTTGTTTCCGACAGTGATTTTTTTTTTAGTTTTAGTCGACGAAAACAACACTGCGCCCCCGGTTTCCCAGGTTCGATTCCAGGCCAGGCCAGCAAGATGTTGAAGTGTCCCTGAGCAAGACCACTAACCCCTAACTGTTCCCCCTCCGCACCCTATAGTGATCATTTGGTTGAAGCTGAATTTGCACCGCGGAAGCAAGTTGATATCATTTATTTTCTTTTAAGCCTTTTAGGACGGGGACCCCTTTTGGCGTTCTTGTTGCTATTTACAGTATATAGCAGCATATATTTGTTTACATTTTTGAGGGTATGTTCAGCTTTTGGTGGGTGTAACCCACATTTTGTCCTAACACAAACATTAAATGCCAGTGACAATGAATGTGTAAACACAAACATTGCATAACATAAACATTGATGACGAAGGTGATATAGATGTACAATGATAAGAGCGCCCCTCACTTTACACGGGTGTGATTCTTTTTTTTTTAAATTATTTTAAGTTCCTCTGAAAGGTCAGGATTCAGAAGCCGTTTTTAGAATCGGCCTCAGTCCTAGAGCAAGCATTCAAGATACGATTCCCCAATCACTTCCATTATAGAGTGCAAGTTAACCACTTGAACCCCATCGTCCCTATTCTGAGGGGAACATTTGCCAAAGGTATAGCATGTGGAAAATAATACATTGCATGGAGGTACTTTCCTTGGCCTACTAATGTGGAATGTGCTGCTGACCAGTCAAGAAGTTTGTCAGATTCGCCCCATACAGATACAGGGGCAAAAACATAATCTACCCCCTTGCCCTTTCGCCTGGCAGAGATAAACGTACACGAAATCCACAGAACAGACCAGTTCTGAAGTCAGATGATAAGATAAACTGTATCTCATCGTAGATAAATGTGAAATAATCCGTGAAGGGGTTTCCCCTTCGCAGAGACAAATGTCACCTCTTTTTGCACATGCAGTGTACAACACTGAGTCTGGACAGGCAGCAGCCTGCCGAGCCTAGAAAGGATTATGTTTGTAAGATAAGGTAAAAAAAAGAAGCAGCCACATTCAGTATCACTGCATTTTGTGTGCACACGTGTGTGTGTGCGTGTGTGCGTGTGTGCGTGCGAGCGAGACTGTGAGACTGTGTGTGCGTGTGTGTGTGTATCAGTGTTTTTCCACCAGCTCTTCTACAACAGTATTATGCGTTAGGCTCCCCGTGGAGGGGATCCATTTAAAAGCCATTTGGAGCTAGACTGGGTCTATTCCCAACCCATTCACCTGTCCCTGTCTCTCTCTGCTCCCTTAGCTGCTCTGACCAGTGCCGTTCGCTCCAGATTCTCTGTAAGATCAATGCTCTTTACCCCAGTGTGTGTGTGCGTGCATGCATGTGTGTGCGTGTGTGCGCGCTGTGTGCGTGTGTGTATTTCACTGTGTGTGTGTGTGGATGTGTATCTCCACTGTACTCAGCAACTCCTCGCCTATAGGCAGAGACTGAAAGAGGAACCAGACACTTTCGTCTATGGCATCTTCATTGCAGGTCTGACCAAATGGATTCTATACTTGTATACAGGACTGTTTCTGATCACGTGGACTGGGAGACATTCCGACACGCCTCTGAGAATAACGTCAGCACTGCAAGTACTCGGACACAGTCATCGCGGCAATTATCAGGAAGTGCATAGACGTTCCAATGAAGTCCGGGGATAAATGGCGACGTGCGCAAGTCAGGCACTTGAATCATGAATGTGTGCAACACGGCCTACAGCTCCAGTACTAGGGCAGATCTATCGATATTCCATTCTGACCTGTCCTCCAGGGAACCATCAGAAAGGCCAAGCATGAGTACAATAGAGTTATAGACAATAACACACTTGAGAGAGAGAACCAGCTGTCTAGAGAACCCTATACATCCCTGCATGCGCTGTGAGCTGAGAGCGTTTACATGGCGGGAGCCATGTAAACGCTTCTGACGAAAGGTAAACACTAAAGAGTGCGTGCTTGTGCCAATGATACTTAAGTGTGTGTAGTGAGTGTGTGTGTGTGCGGGGGGGGGGGGGGATCCGTCTCTTAAAGTGAACGTGTATGGTGGCACTGGGAACTTCATAAATGCTACTGTAAATGCTGACCCTGAACTCGGTCCAGGGACGCTGCTGACCATGTGGGTTACCCTACGCATGACATGTTTGATCTGTAACTAGCTCTCTTCCCCCTCACCTCGAGTGGTGGATTATATTATTGATATAAAAAAGTACACAGTAATTTAACCTTGGAAGTGTAACCAAATGTTTACCTCATTTGTACCTCGAAACACCTACAGCCGAGCTAGAAAACACCAAAGACGGATCGGTTCAATATATTTAAACATCATTCCTGCTACTTGCAAAGGGCTTGTACGGTATATTGTTTTTGGATGAATAAAATCACCGGGGCTCTGAACATCAACGCATTGGCTGTCATGCCGGCTCTCATGCATTGACTAGACCTTGTATGTAATCACGCCGCTCGAACTACAATAGTACATACTTTAATATAATTATTTTTCTGCTAAGTCCGTATAAATACGGACCCGCCACTAGAGGATGCTAGCAGACCTTTAAGCCCTATATATACACGAATGGTTGAACCCCACGGCAGCTTTTAACATTGGTCCGGTTGCTATGGCAACGCCCCACCGCTCCAGCTATGGGACGGAAATCTGATCACCGTTTAAAGCAGTTGAAAGGAGGATTTTCAAATCTTCTTCAAACTCCGTCTCTTAAAGTGAACGTGTATGGTGGCACTGGGAACTTCATGAATGCTAACTGCTAGCCGGCAAAATAATTAATTACTTTCCAGTTTCCACCACTGCGGACGGCCCAGCACATCATCAGAGGTGTGCTTCCCTCCCTTCCATATATGCCAAGCATATATGGAAGCATATGTCCATAAATGCGAATCATCAATGGCAGTTTACCATTGGCCCAGGTCACAATCTGTTCACGCTGCTGCTACCGTCAGGCAGGCCATTTATTCCATAGTATATCAAATGCAGATCTAGTGGTCTAAGGTTTCCACAGCCAAGCCATCAGGCTGCTGAAGGAAGGGTGCTGCTGCTAAGCATTGTTGCCACGTCAGTCCTATACAGACTCCCATTACACTGCTACTATCTCTTATACGGTATATATATTTGATACGCTCCTGTACGTTTCATTTGATAGCTGCTGCTATTTGATATGTCCTCAGTCACATTTAAGTGACTGAGGAACCCAGTATAACTGCAACCCATATATAGCCCACTCCGTTACACCTGTAAACTTGGGATGTGACAATAAATTGACGTGCGTGCGTGCGTGCGTGCGTGCGTGTGAGAGAGAGAGATTAAGAAAGAGAGAACTGCCACTAACACTGCAGGCAATTTTATGTTGAAGTCAGTGGAGTGTGCATGGGGTAAAGTCCACCTCTGCATGGGGTAAAGCAATGCTGAGTAAACAGCTAATGTAGGACTGTGTGCGTGCGTGCGTGCGTGCGTGCGTGCGTGCGTGCGTGCGTGCTAGAGGAGGTACCATAATTATTTTTACACCAACCAAACACTCCTCGTTCAATCTGTCCATTGATTCACACATGCACTGACCCTCAATCCATCCATTCATCCCTCACTCTGTCCATTCTTCCAATCATCGATCCATCCATCAGTCAGTCCGTCAGTCCGTCCGCCCAACCGCCCAAAATACGCCACTCACCACTCATTTAGTAAAAGGAGCACTTCACATATTGTCAACATTATCCTTAATTAGTCTTCACTAATGCTCATTATTTATAATGTCACCATAATTATGCCACCATTTCTGTCTACTCGCTCAGTCATTGGTAGGAAAGTTCATGAACTGTCCACAGACCACCCAAATGGTACCCTCTTATAAATGATCATTAATGAGGAGTTGAGGACCAATTATATGAAGATACGGTTCACAACAAATGAAAGGTGGTGGTCTTGCGCTGCCTCCGCTTTCGTTATAATTAAACAGTGGGTTGAAATTTAGGCCTTTGCTGCTCTGTCCATAACAATGCACTGGTACTGTACATGAATGACTTTCCTGGCTGTACTACTAACCCCAATGTTCCTTAATTTACTCTCAGTGTGATAGCCTGGTTGGCTAATAATTGTTCTGACTGATGGCACTGTAAGACCCAACTGTATAATAAGCTGCCTGATTTTCTTGGCTGGGTGGTACTGTTTGGTTGTAGTTGACTGGCTCGAATATCTATTCGATTCCAAGTGTCTGCATGCAGTGCTATCTGGCTGCTGCTGCTGCTGGCACAACTTTGCAGGCGGAAAAGTAATTGAGCGATACGGGAAAAAAGCTTCGCTAAGCTGCCACCGAATGCCAAAATTGTTATTTGGGGGAGATAACCATAACCGCGTGCATGTGTTTTTCAAGATAAAACTGTACAGTATGATGAATTTCTCATTTCAATGCATAACTATATGCCAGCAGATTTTTCCATCAAGGAAGCAGATCTGAACTTGCCCCATTCAATAAATAGTCCGTAAACAGAATGCAACTTACAAATAAACCACAAAAGGAATCAGATATTAATGGAGCTAATGTGAGTCAATCCCCAGAAAGGGGCCAGCCTGCTGGCGTCTGCGCCCACTGAATCAAACTCAGAAACCGATTTTTCCCGAAGAGGCTTTGTGAAGTGTTGGTTATCCACTGTGGTGGGAAAAAGTACTCAAATGTTTTACTTAACTAAAAGTATCAATACTGCAACATAGAAATACTCGGTTACTCGGAAGTAAAAGTCCGGAATTCAAAATGTGCTTGAGTACAAAAGTATTGACAAAAGTAAAAGTACTCATTGTGCAGAATATCTCATTTAAAAATGTCAAATGTATACAAATCTTTTAAATATAGCATTGCGACGCATTGTGAGCTTGCACTATATACAAATGGCCGAAATGTATATAGCGTTGAAGTTGTTACTGTATGTTTTGTACAAAGTAACTAAAGATTTCAAAAGATGTAGTGCGGCAAAAGTACCGGAAATTGGAAATACTCAAGTAAACCGCTGGTTATCCATTCCCCTCATCTCCTATCATCTCGGTTATCAGTGGCACCCTGACCCTGTCCCAGTGTCCCACTGTCCCAGTGTCCCACTGTGTCCCAGTGTCCCACTGTCCCAGTGTCCCAATGTCCCAGTGTCCCACTGTCCTACTGTCCCAGTGTCCCACTGTGTCCCACTGTCCCACTGTCCCACTGTCCCAGTGTCCCACTGTCCCACTGTGTCACTGTGTCCCGTTGTCGCACAACGGCCTTCTGGCGTCAAAATGACTTTTTAAAAGACTTGCCAACATATGATATGCCCCATAAATAAAAGCACCCGATCTTCACTGCCACCGCTCACTCGCTCATCAGAGGACATTGTGATGACGGGACGGGATGCAGCGCACTGCGCTCGCTCCCCCCAGGGCACCTCTGCCGCTTTCATTTGGCATTATTCATGATGACATTTCAATTAAAAGAAACGCAACGAGGGAGGACGAGGGAGGGCGAGAGGAACTAGTGTGGGATAGAGCAGATCCGAGGGAAATCGTAAATGTGCTCGTCGTAAACATAAGCTCAGTGGCTCAAAGTGATCCGTTCCGTTTTAGAGCAAAAGGGGACACGAGAGACAAGCTGCCGGAATTTGCAACATACAGTAACAGGCAGCCGGTTCCCAGAACCATACACTGTACACCCGTGTGTGTGTGTGTGTACAGAATGTGCGTGTTTGAAAGACAGGCCGTGTGCATGTGTGTATGCACTGCCTGTATATGCATGGTTTCTTCAGATCTGCTAACGTACTGCCACTGCCGAAGCAAGTAGAGCAATCAGCTCGTGTCAAAGTGTCTGATGGCTTCTGCTGAGTCCAGACTTTTGCCAGCATGAGCACTCTCTTAGAGATTGTTTCTGTGAAGGGGAGCTTTCCTGTCTTTTTTGTTCTTTTCTCTTTGCCCAAAAGGCTTCGCTGTGTGAACCTGCCTGCCGGTGTTCACTTCACAGCATGTTAGCTTTGGGCGGAAACTCTGACCTACTTACTGTATAGGCTACTGTACAAAGACAAAAAGCCCACAAAGACACCATAAAACAATGTGAGAATAGAACAGCTCTTTCTTTTTTTCAGTAGGCCGTCCAAATAATTTGAACTAAGATATCAGATGTGCTTTTCACGATTTGGGCCCCGTCCCTGATGCAGAAGGTTGGAAGGTTGCCTTAATGTTCACTCAGCCAGTAGTTTCAAGGCTCCCTCACCCTTGCCAGCTTATGGAGCCAGATGATCAGAGATCATGATACCGGTATGTCTGGTGGCATGCATCTAAATTCAATTCCGAGAAAGAAAAAAGAAAGAAAAAAGAATCAATCGCAGCATTGCAAAGTCAATGGAAAAGAACTTGGGACATAATTTGGGACAGTATCAGGAGTGGTTGTCAAAGCAGTGGGTGTAGGTTTGTTAGCATTGGTTTTGTTATCTATGCAGTTTCCACAGATGTATCGGTCCAATTTTGACCTGAGGTTGATTCTTTAAATCTGGTTTTCTGAAAAACCTATGTTTCTATGTCAGTGGTGCTCAACCTTTTTCATGTCAAGGACCCACAGTAATTATCTGACCCCCATCTGAAAATATGTTGTTCCAGGGACCAACCAGAAGCAAAGAGTTAAAAACGTTCGCGCTGAAAGAATATACTGTATATATTCAAAGATTTGCGCCACATTTTCACGATTTTTCAATAGCTAAAGTATAGCATAATGTTTAAAACACCAAAAGGGATTCCCGTCCTGAATGTGATAATCAGTATATAGAGATGTCTGATCAGCTGGTTACGCAAGACTATTGCCAGCTACAGTAAGTTCCATACTGTATACTGGAACGCGTTCTTTGGTTTCATTAGCTAGTTATACTGGCCACCAGTGTTGATTTTGTCGACTAAAACTAAGACGACAAATGTTCGTCGACTACCTTTTTTCACTGACGAAAACTAAATGGAAACGAAATGAAAACTAAGCTATGGTGACTAAAACTAAAACTAAATATATTGACAATTTCGTCAACAAATAAAAACTAGACTAAAATGGTAGGAAGGGACTAGTGGACAAGAGATCCAGTATAAGTCATTTTACACTTGGTTGCATGCTGAAAATAGCTGATCTACAAGCTCACAACGTGTCGCAGCGCTTGCTGATTTTCAGCAAGTGTAAAATCAGCCATTACGACGGCATCAAGGCCTGCTAAAATACATTTTAGTCGACTACATCTACAGTTGATTTAATAAAATCTTACGACATTTAGTCGACTAAAACTAGACTAACACTAAAACATTCCGGGTGACTAAAATGTGACTAAAACTAAGTAAAAACTATTCAAGAGACTGTGACTAAAACTAAAATCAAAATTTGCTGCCAAAAACAACACTGCTGGCCACATTGGGGCTCAGGGGTAGAGTGGCCGGAACCGTGAGGTTCCCAGTTCGATACCGGGCTCCCCCAGAGTTATTGTCGACTGTCGAAGTGTCCTTGAGCAAGACTCTGAACCCCCAATTTGTCCCGATGTGCAGGTTCCTCCGCCATCAGTGCATAAATGTGTGTGTGAATGGGTGAATGTAATGCACAATCTATGTAAAGCGCCTTGGATAAAGGCGCTATATAAATGCATCATTTACCATTTACCATTTTGTGTGTGTGTGTGTGTATATTAGAGCTGGGATACCCGACAGAAACAGCACTTGTAAAAGTAATTAATGATCTTAGGGTGTCTGCTGACAAGAAACATGTTTCCGTTCTTTTACTTCTAGATCTAACGGCTGCATTTGACACGATTGATCATTAAATTTTAATACAGCGTCTGGAGCACTGGATAGGCCTGTCTGGCACGGCCCTGTCCTGGTTTTCCTCCTACCTATCAAACAGAAGCTATTTTGTCAATCTAGCTGAGTTTGACTCAGACAAACACAACATCGGTTCTGGTATTCCACAGGGCTCGATTCTTGGTCCTCTGTTATTCTCCCTGTACATACTGCCATTGGGAGAACTCATTACCAATCACGGAGTCAATTTTCATTTCTATGCTGATGATACCCAACTATATTTTTTTGTAGCTCCAGATGATCCCTGTGCTTTAGACCCGCTGTTGACCTGTCTGTCTAGCATCAAATGCTGGATGAGTGAGAACTTTCTCAAGCTAAATGAGGATAAGACAGAAGTTCTCATAATCGGATCTAGTGAGCAGAAAGAATCAATAATAAGCAGACTTGGCAACCTGACTGTAGAAAGTAACAGTACAGTAAAGAACTTGGGGGTCATTATTGATTCTGAATTAATTACAACTTGTCCAAAATGCAGCAGCCAGAGTTTTAACTAGAACTAAGATGAGAGAACATATTACTCCAGTTTTGGCTTCATTGCACTGGCTTCCGGTTGTTTTTAGGATTGATTTTAAAATTATTTTACTTGTTTATAAAGCTCTCAATGGTCTCGCACCCTCCTACCTACATGACTGCCTGCCTAAATATGTCCCAAACCGCCCCCTAAGGTCGTCCACTGCTGGCCTGCTCGCTTTGCCTAAAAAAATGGCAACTAAAAAATACGGGGAAGCAACTTTTTGTTTCTACGGGCCGACGGTGTGGAATAAACTCCCACTGTACCTTCGACAGGCAGCCTCTGTAGACATTTTTAAAGCACAGCTCAAGATCCACTTCTACACCCTTGCTTTTAATTGATTTGTTTTTTTTAATTTATTTTGTTATTCATGTCCTCACTGTATTGCATTACTGCTCTTGTTTTTTAATGTTTATGCCTTGCTTTTCTTTTCTTTTTTTTTCTCTCTTCATTGCTCTGTAAAGCACTTTGAGCTGCATTTCATGTCATGAAAGGTGCTATACAAATAAAGTTTTATTATTATTATTATAAATCAACTGTAGATTTAGTCGACTAAAATCTTACGACATTTAGTCGACTAAAACTAGACTAACACTAAAACATTCCGGGTGACTAAAATGTGACTAAAACTAAGTGAAAACTATTCAAGAGACTGTGACTAAAACTAAAATCAAAATTTGCTGCCAAAAACAACACTGCTGGCCACATTGGGGCTCAGGGGTAGAGTGGCCGGAACCGTGAGGTTCCCAGTTCGATACCGGGCTCCCCCAGAGTTAGTGTCGACTGTCGAAGTGTCCTTAGCAAGACTCTGAACCCCCAATTTGTCCCGATGTGCAGGTTCCTCCGCCATCGGTGCATAAATGTGTGTGTGAATGGGTGAACGTAAAGCACAATCTATGTAAAGTGCTTTGGATGAAAGGACCAACAAAAAAAAATATCATAAGACACAGTGTGGTATGATGTCTAAATGTAACAGTCAGGCAAGGCAAGCTGTAGCCTACATTATAACAATAACATGCTTGCTGTCAGTGCCTTCCTCAAAGAAAAATGAAGGGGGGGGGGGGGATCGTCGGTGTCGGGCCCGGGTCGGACGCATATATTAATAATTAAGGTCGGGCTCGTTTCGGACACACACACACACACACACACACACACACACACACACACACACACACACACACACACACACACACACACACACACACACACACACACACACACACACACACACACACACACACACACACACACACACACGTGTAGAGAGAGAGAGAGAGAGAGAGAGAGAGAGAGAGACAGAGAGACAGAGAGACAGAGAGACAGAGAGAGACAGAGAGAGAGAGAGACAGAGATAGAGAGAGAGAGAGAATATAAAATGAGCAATACATTTATTATGGTTTGACGATGAATTGGATTTTCTTTTTAGGTACTCTGATCAAGTGCATCAGTCCCAACCATAGGGACTCCGAATCCCCCGTACCTAAACAGCAGATCCAAAACGACAGGTGGTAGCTGGCGTGGAGGAGGGTGAGCAGCAACAGTTTAAGCAGACTGCAGCGCAGCAGTATCAGTGTGCAGCAGCAAGCAAGCAGGATGAGCAGTGCAAACTTCCAGTTTGAATAGCCGGTATGAAGATGGAATGAGTGTGTGATTGGATGAAGTGAATCATGAACGGCCGCCAGGAACTGCACTGCAGAGTTTCTTGACTGAACTTGCTCCGTGCATGTCTGTGACAGGCGCAATGCTCATATGTTAGGGATGCGTGATTTGGGATCCAACCGGTGTTTTGGGCAAATCCTGCCCCCCATAGAGTCGCTGGAATCCAAACCGCGCCCCGGCCGTCTCCGTTCGCTGACTGTTATTTGCTTCTCTGCTGGATATATCCAAAGAGTTAAAAGAAAATATGGAGACGGCTGTCTTGTGCATCCTTTTGTCAACTGTTGTAGTTAAAGTTAAGTTACGCTAGTCTTTTATACAGATTAATATTTGCTTCTCTGCTGGCTTTAAAGTTAAGTTACGCTTGTCTGTTATAAAGGTTAATAATTGCTTCTCTGCTGGCTTTATTATGAAAATACGAGTGAACTTGAGTTGAGTTGATATTTCAAGATCTATTTGGAGTGGAATGAAGAGATTGTAGGCTGCGGGAACAGCTCTGTTAACACCCACATCACTGTGATAATGACTATGCTATATAGAATATATTGAAAGAATGAGAATATCTAACTATAAATGCACCATGTCTCTGTCTGTAGTCTCTGTACGTACGTCTGTACGTCTTAAATGCACGTAACTCGCGAGAACCGTTCGCCCCACCGACCTCAAATTTGACACACATGTTCCACACCCCCACAGGGAGTGCAGTGCCCGGTGGCGAGTCGGTCGGACCCACAGTTGTCCAGAACCGCCACAAAAGGCCTCTAGAGGTCCGGGCTCTGGAGAGGGCGCCTGCCCAAGGTCCATATATGTAGCTGGCCTGTTCTGACATCACAACACTCCATATTTGGGCATGCCTGACAAAGAACTCCATAAGCTAGGCATGCCTGACAAAGAACACCATAAGCTAGGCATGCCTGACAAAGAACTCCATAAGCTAGGCATGCCTGACAAAGAACTCCATAAGCTAGGCATGCCTGACAAAGAACGCCATAAGCTGGCCTGTTCTGACATCCCAACACTCCATATTTGGGCATGCCTGACACAGAACTCCATATATAGCAATAAAGGGACACAGATAGACACATACAGAAATCTCCATATATGGGCCTAAAAGGACACAAACAGATGGGTGGAACAGGTACTCTGCATTTCCGGTTGTCCAGAATCAGCCCAAAAGCCTCATTTGGCATGCCTGACAAATAAAAAAGACACATACATAACTAGAAATGCACTCTGTCGAATTTCCAACTTGCGCTTTGCAAACAAGTTGACTATGAATGGCCTACTTGTGCGCGAGCAGAGTGCGCAACTTACCTTGGACTCAGAGGTCTATATAAATCCTGTTTCGAGATATCCACTACAATGAGTTATAATTATTTTAAGTTCCCTATATATAACTTTGAAACTCAAATTGGTTACGTCATCCACATATGTCAGTTTTTGAGTGGTGCAAACCACTCCAACAACTGGCTTTGTACCCGTGTACCCGTGTTTGTTCATACCAAAACAACGAGCATGGTTGCTATGGTTAGCAACCAAAATAACGAGCATGGTTGCTATGGTTAGTATGTGACGTCACTGACACCGCTCCTTCAACGCCTGAGTGACCTACCTTCAAATGACACTGTTGAGACTGAATTCATGCGGAGAGTACTTATGACACAGATGCTTTCCTGGTTCTAATGTACAGTAACTATAACAATAAATGTGTAGTTGCACCACTCAGTTCACACGGTGTGATTTTTACATAAACATACATAGTTACTAGGGGTGCAGCGGTTTACGGTTTAAAACCGAACCGTTCGGTACACCCTGCACGGTTCAATATGCGGACCGCAATTTTTTCGGTTTAGAGAAAAAAAAAGGAAAGGAAAAAAGCATCACTGCAGAGTTCCCTTCGACCCGCGAGTGAATCCACCTGGTGTTGTTTGGAAGCAGTTGATCCACAAGCATCAATACACATTGGGAGCCTGTAGCCCATAGGGTGATTTTTTCCCCTTGAGTATAATATTGAAAGGCACAGTATATGGCGAAATAAGATATTTTTTTTCCTTGAAAATAATGAAAAGGCAGAAAATACTGGAGTGTGTCTGGATAGGGGGAAAATAAAATTATAATAATAAAAAAACATTTATTGCTATTTATTTATTTATTTTATTTATTTATTTTTTCAGTACCGAAACCGAACCGAAACCATGGCCCCCATACCGAGGTACGAACCGAACCGTGGGCTATAAGTGAATAGTTATGTCATCAGCCAATCCCCGATTGGCCAAGCGACGCCACCAACATACGGAGCCAATCCAAATCGGTCGAGGGGGCCACCGACCTATGCAGCAAGCTGCCAACTTGCGCTCTGATTGGCTGAGGCGATCAGAGCGCAAAAATACACAATCCCTGATTGGACGCCACCGAAAATACACAATCCCTGATTGGATTGGCTGAGCGATGCCACCAAAAATTCACAATCCCTGATTGGCCGAGGTATAGTCACCGACACACTGGCGCAAGTACTAACTGGGTGGGGCATGCATTTGACACACGTGTTCACACCACCACAATGATGCGCGACCTCGCCCTTTATTAGCCAATTGATCACACCTGATCACCCCCCTACGGGCACTGTTCTAGTCTGTTCTATAAATGCACTACGTCTCTGTACGTGTGTAATGTGTATACCGTAAATCCTCATTTATAATCCGGGGCTTTTATTTGTCTCAACCGATTCTGATACCGGGCTTTTATTGGAAGGGGGAAGCTATAAGAAGGAGGCCTATATTTCTACTTTTCAAACTGATCATAATGAATAAATCACATTTTGGGTCTGTTAGAACCCTGTAAAATGTACTGGACTCATTTATTGAAACCAAGTCCTCATAAAATATTAAAAAGTGCAGTTGCGGGTGCTCACTGGTCATTTTAACTTTTTTTTATAACAATATTGGCATATTGCCTATGGTAAATACTGTACCATAATAAAACACATCAATTTTAAACTCCCTGCTTTCATATGACATGAAAAAAAAATCCAATGGCAGTCCCTCAGTCAAATCTGGTCACAGTACTATTTACTATCCTATTTATTATTATTCAAATAGGCTATGCTATGGTATGTATCTAGGCCTACATTTAGGCTAATGACAAGTTCAGATGCAAATATTAACATAAAAATAAAATGTATGTTAGGCCATTTCCTATAATATCAAAGCAGCTAATATGAACAGTGCAACACTGCAGTGATCAAACTATTGCAACTTCAACAGGGGAGAGAGAGAGAGAGAGTCGTGTTAGAGAGTTGTGTTAGAGAGAGAGACACGAGAGAGAGAGAGAGAGAGAGAGAGAGTAAAGACAAATCTTAACTAGGTACAGATTCAGTGAGCACAGTCTTGCGATCGAGAAAGGCCGTCATAGGCAGACCTGTATCCCAAGAGAAGACAGACTATGCACCCACTGCACACAAAATTAAGTGGAAACCGAGCTACACTTCCTAACCATCTGTCCATTGTACCAAGACATCAGAGACACATACTTCCCACAGATTACAACCACACACGGAGATTTTGAAAACATGACCAATGACAAAAAACTCCCATATCTGCTGGGCGAAGTACAACAATGTGCAAACACAGCAGCAAGATTCGTGAGTTGCTGTGATAGGAGAAGGATATCAAACGGAACACAACCACCCTAAAGACTAATCATTGTGTATATTCCTGCACTATACCTGCATCCAGTGATCTTGGTACATAGAAATTGATCTATTGAAGATTCTGACTTTCAAATGTACATCATTTTTGTTTTGATTGTATTGCTGTATTGTGCTTTCTGCTTTGGCAATGTAAACGTATGTTTTCTCGTGCCAATAAAGCCCTTTGAATTGAATTGAATTGAAATTGAGAGAGAGAGAGCGAGAGAGACGCAGAGAGAGAGAGAGAGAGAGAGAGAGAGAGAGAGAGAGCGAGAGCGAGAGAGAAGGGGGTCGCGTTAGCAACAGGCTCCGCAGTTAAACTGTGCTCTCGTTGTCCGTGGCCATGAAAAGTGCTTATAGTGGCGTTCTCTCCCAAAGTTTGTTTGTTAGTTTGTTGCATTGTGCACGAGCACGAGCAACGTGACCACCGGCCTTTGGACACTATAGTGACAGCCAGCCAGCCAGGGCAGCGAAGGTAACAGATACGGCACTTGAAAAAAACAAAACACAAAAAAACCCGGCTAATAAAAGGACGGTTTTTATATACTTAATTCAACACCACCCCGGTAATTTTTATTGAAGGAAGGAATGTATTTGAGGATTTACGGTATGTATGTGTGTACGTCTGTAATCCACGCAACTCGAGATCCGTTCGCCCCACTGACTTCAAAATCGACACACTACAGGCGTTCCACACCACTACAGCGAGCACAATGCCCGGCCTTGAGTCTGTCGGATACACGCCTGTCCAGAACCGCTGCAAAAGGCTCTGGTCAGGCTCTGCCTCAGCCAATTGATTGCTATGGCAACCCCACGTCTGCCATTTTATTACTTAACCAGTCCACTTTTCACAGTAAGTTTCCACTCTTCAGACACAGGCAGACAGACAGATACAGAGATCTACATTATATTGGACACAAAAGGGACACAGGCAGACAGTTAAAACGGGTGCTATGGCAACGGGTATTGCATTCTAAGTTCCAAACTTTCATCATTCCCAAGTATAGGCCGGTGGCCGACGGCCACAGGTCTAGTCTTACAATAAATGTAATGTAGTATACGTGCGCGCTCTGCTTGCGCAAGTAATAATTAGAGCCTTGCTGTATGTTATGCATTAGCTCACAATATAACGCCTCATCATCTCTGCTAATAAAAGTTGACATTCTAGAAAGTGATGGCTGTGCTGCTCACATGCCAGACAAACTGCAGATGCATATAGGCTGTAGAAAGCCTGACTAACGGTAAGCGTGGTAAAATGCATGCAACAGCAGAGATCCAGACAAAATTAATCATTAACGGCCTTGACCTGTTGTCCGAGGCGCTCCAAGTACTCTCCAACCTGCGTCCCCCGGGACGCTGCATGTCTTCAAAGCCGTCAATTTCGGAGGTCAAGTGAGGGCTCGGTCATTCCCAAACACAGAAGTCGAATATCTTTATTGACTATCCCAATGACAGCGGCTTCAGAAGAACAGCGTTTTTCTAAAGTAAAAATGAATAAGTGGATAGTTGTGTCTATATGGAAAAAGTATGTATGTGGCAAGAAGGATGTTGCTTCGACACACTGTGCACCCCTTGATATGGCCCTGAATGCAGCAGGGAACCTGGTGTGTGACAGCTTTGTCACAGCAACTCCATCACACCCCTCTATGAATGTGGACACAGGCTTACTGTAAGTAAGTGCATCAAAGCCTGCATGGACGGACACACACACACACACACACACACACACACA
Organism: Electrona antarctica; assembly: GCF_951216825.1. Taxonomy (NCBI): domain Eukaryota; kingdom Metazoa; phylum Chordata; class Actinopteri; order Myctophiformes; family Myctophidae; genus Electrona; species Electrona antarctica. The sequence goes on from NC_136790.1 coordinate 45,164,809, forward strand.
CACACACACACACACACACACACACACACACACACACACACACACACACACACACACACACACACACACACACACACGTCATTTCTACTCCACTTATACAGTAGTTGTAATACTGTATGTTTTTTCAAACTTTGGCAAATCCAAACTTTCTCAGACACACTGGACAAGAGCATGCAATGGCAGAAGAACATTGACAGTCATTATCAGTTATGGGCTACTCACTCTCAGTATAGTTATACAGAATCCCCCAAAAGTCCCCATGGCATATGAAAAACCATAACCAGACCCAGATCTTTTGTTGTTTTTCTTGTTTTTTCGCCCCCCCTCTTTGAAGTTAGACTGGGCCAGCTCTAAACTGACTGGGCCACGGCCCGCGTGGCCCAATGGACCCTACGCCAGCCCCTTGGGCTGGTTATTGTTTAAATAATAATGTCCAAATATGTTATATTTTTCCCATATTCATGGCATGCTAACGTTGTTTGCAAGGTCAGCCCTGTCTAGACTATGAACTATGAATCCCACTGCAGCTGCTTGTATCTGTGCGGCCATTTTGATTGGTGCTGGCTCAGACCCCGACAGCTAATTTAAATCATGACTTCAACCGACCCTGTATCACTGAAGGTCAGACTGTTGACCACATTGGCTCAGAGCAAGACTTTTCTTTGAACAAAGTCAATATCAGTAGATTAGCCTGTATACTGCATAGAATGTGAGTGCATATCGGAGACAAAGTGAAAAGGACATTAATCTGCGTTATAGATCCACCATTGATGGATACCATGAAGAATGAATACGAATTAATACGAAGACAGAGAGCAAACATTATATAAGTGGCACATCCGTTCCTTCTGACACCTTTAAGGGGGCCGCACCCGCTTGCGTCAACACTTCTCTCACTGAAAATGAATTACCGTACCAAGGTGAAAAGGCGGGAAGTGGCCCATTATGACCTGAGGACCTGATTCTACCAAATGTATTCCAAATCCTGATATCCGTAACCGGATGTTACAATGACAAAATGCTGTGTGTGGTTGACTGGTTGTGGTTCTCTCGGTCGGTGGTGAAAAAACCCGACCGCGAGTATCACAGCGCCTGCTGTCGGCCGACATTCATTGCGCCGATTTGGAGATACAGGCCATTGAAAGCAGCAAGTGCAAGTGGATGCGCGCGCATCTTCAAAATGGCCACGGCCACTGTTCCACTTTGACTGTTATGCTAACGAGCCCTGGAAAACCTAGGCTACGGTTCTGACTAATTTAATCCTACGGTTACTACGGTTCTGGTGGGCTCCGTGCTAATAACGTTTAAAATAATGGTTAAAGTGGTTAAAATCTATAAGGTGACACAGATGCGTCCTCGGGTCGAAATGGGTTAAGAGACTTGGCAGGACCGTCAAAAGGGCAGACCATAACTTCACCTTCCGGTTCAAGTGAGGAGTAAATATCAGGCAAGAGACCTAGCCGGAATCCAGCCTCTGTCTCGGTGTCTCTTTCTGCACTTTCAATGTCACCTGACCGTGACCGGCGCTATAGCCCAGGGGTTCTCAACCCGTGGGTCGCGACCCCTCGGGGGGGTCGCCAAATTATTTTAGGGGGTCCCCAAATTATTTAAAAAAAAAAAAAAAAAAAAAGATTTAAAAAAAAAATTATTTTCACGATTTTTCAAAAATAGCAGACCTACAAGCTCGTAGCGCGGTGGCGCGCTATGAGCTTGTAGATCTGCTATTTTTCAATAGCTAAATTATAACAATGCTTAAAACACCAAAAGGGGTTCCCGCCCAAAATGGTTTAAGGTTATTGTAGCAGTCAATTTATATTGGGGGTCGGGAGGGGGCGGGGCGGGGGTCCCGAGACATTGCCAAAGCATTTCCGGGGGTCCCCGGCCAAAAACGTTGAGAACTGCTATAGCCTGTATCACATTGTCCTCACCCAATGCAGTTATGCATTCACCAGAGGTTGCCTGACCTCATTCGCATACACACACTGTATAAGCTCGCGCCCCTTACCCGTGATGTTTATGCACCGTCCTCCTTTGAAGACTGCTTCATCTGCATGCCGGGTGTCAGTTAGATCAGAAATCAAAAGCAGGGATTTCATCAAAGCAATTTAATCTCGGTGCACCCACCGCCCGCCGAGATTACATTTTGCTTACTGGCCAGAATAAAAATGTCAGAGAAATATACCACAATGACATAATGTAGTTGCGTTTACCATCACATGCGAGACACCAAACCGTCCGTCACGCGCCCTAAAGCCTCACACATGCACTATAGGGCTGAAAGATATCGATTTGTCGTTAACCACATGCAAGATATTAACATGGCAAAGGTTAACGATATGGACCGCATACATTATCACCATCTCTCACGCAGCTAAAGCCGAGCAAGCAAAAAGGCCACTTACTGCCCACCACTTCTAAAGGGTGTTTGACCACTTTAACCCCATTATGGTTGACCGGAGTCCCTCGGGGCTCTATGCTAGTGTTGATTTCGTCGACTAAAACTATGACGAAAAATGTTCGCCGACTATATCTTTTTTCCACTGACAAACTAAATGGAAACTAAATGAAAACTAAGGTATGATGACTAAAACTAAGACTACATATATATTGTCAATTTCATCAACAAATAAAAACTAGACTAAAATGTTAGGAAGGGACTATAGTGGACAAGAGATCCAGTAAAAGTAAGTAAAAGCCAAGACAAGACAAAACAAGACAAGACAAGACAAGACAACTAATTTTACACTTGGCTGCATGCTGAAAATAGCCGATCCTACAAGCTCACAACGCGTGGCGCTGCGACACGTTTTGAGCCTGCAGATCGGCTATTTTCAACAAGCGTAAAATCAGCCATTACGACGGCACCAGGGCCCGCAAAAATGCATTTTGGTTGACAAAAACACAACTGTAGATTTAGTCGACTAAAATAGCATGACACTAAAGCATTTCAGATGAGTAAATGTGACTAAAACTAGGACTAAATTAAATTCTATTCAAAAGACTTGAGTAAACTAAAATCTAAATGTGCTGCTAAAATCAACACTGATAGTAGTGCATGTTCTGTGTTGTTTCAGGCTCAGCCCATTCAAGCCCTTCATGGGACTCTGTTGTTGTGTTGTTTGAGGCTCAGCCCATTCAAGCCCTTCATGGGACTCTCTTAAATGTACCCGCGACTCTCCACCTGCTCGCTCATTACATCTCTCATTGATAATGACACTTTAAGCAGCTTAGCAAAGCCTTCCGTACGAAAAGCTTTACCGTTTATGTCGGTTACTTACTGTATGTTGGATTCAAAACAGCACTATAGAGGGTATGCGCGTGACATCATCATCAAACCAGGAAGTTATGCAGGAACGCCTACTGAGTGGCAAAAAACTACTTTCTGGCCTTGACAGCCCATACGTCCACACAGAAAAGTCCTATCTGATTGCTTTAAACAACATTAAACAATGTTAAACTCACTTTGCATGTTGCTTTGCCACTCGATTTGCCACTCGATGTGCCATTCACTTTAAGCATGCGCATACCCTCTATACCGAATGGGATCCGTCATTTTTTTCCGTGACCAATGCAAAGCTTAGCATTTAGCACGTGGTAAGAGTGGGCGTGGCAAGCGGGGTTTTGACATGCATGTACAGTAATATGCTGTTTTTGTTCATGTTGACACAATTAAGGCTATACTTTTTTGTACTGGGGGAAACACTGGAAAGAGGTATCTCGACAAAGTGTGTACCAGTAAATGGTGGAAGAAGATGCACTAGATCGGGGTGGCGGTGGTTCAGGGGTAGAGCGGCTGGATGGTCTGTGTGTGTATGTCATGCTGGGCCATAATAACTGATAAAAGCTCTGAGAATTCATCTATAAAACCAGAAAGTTTAGGAGGCCTATAAATTAAAAACGCATAATTACCTTTAATTAAAAAGGCAAGAATCTCGAATGAGGAAAAGCTGCCAAAATCAACTAGGGAGCATTTAACATTATTTCTGTAAATTAGTGCAAGACCACCGCCCTTGCTTGTCAGTACTCCAGGGCGATCGAGACAGGAATAGTCATGGGGGGTGGCTGCCTTGAGAGAGACCATGTCGTGGTGGCCCAACCAGGACTCGGTGATCATGAAAACATTATTCGACATGATGTAATCTTGGCAAATAGCAGACTTAAGAAAGTCATCATTGGAAAGGATGAGAAACTAGGCTGAGCTATAAATAAAATATATATAATAAAACTATATCACGATTATTCCAAACTTGATTATGACTAATTGATTGATTTGTTGATATATAAGAAATAAACAAATTGATGTTAAACAAAACCTGCTTCTCGATTATTCGATTAACCTACAGTTTAACCTGAAGTCGTATAGACTAGAGAGCAGTGCTTTTGAACCCTTTTCATGTCAAGTCCCATTATTTATCGGGCATTTGAGCCACGGACCACCACTTGATGAGATTTAGCCTCTCAGAGCCAAAACTAAAGAATATTTTGTTGTCGTTGGACAAGATTTTGTCCACAATTCCATGCTGTATTGATGCTGGTACCATTAGGAGAGATAACAGGCAAACGTTGAATTGTGTAGACGTCTTGTAAATTAAGTAATGCAGATGTTCAACAATAATGTAACTCTCGGGAGCGTAAATTCCATGCTGTATTGATGCTGGTACCATTAGGAGAGATAACAGGCAAACGTTGAATTGTGTAGACGTCTTGTAAATTATTAAGTAATGCAGATGTTTAACAATAATGTAACTCTCGAGAGCGTAACATTTTATTTTTTACACTCTTGAAAGTTAAAGATCTATAAGGGTCCATTTGCTTAACATTTTACCAACTCTCCCTCCATTTAGCTGGGGACCACCTGGAACCCCCTCAAGGCACACGGCTTTTCCCCGGACCACCAGTGAACACCGGTGTAGAAGTTCAAAATGTTAAGGTTTTTCCATATATTTGTGATTCGTTGCAAATATATGTGGAACTTCTCAAGTCAGCGGTTCAAGTCTTCCCCTCAGCTACTGTAGATAGATATCCAACGCATTATTGTTTCAGCGCTCGTTGAAAAACTGATAATTAACACTAAACGGGCAGCTTGGGGCCTGGTAAACAAATTGCATGAAATTGGGCGGATACGTAGGCCTATAGCTTGAAGCCAAAGAGCCTCCATTACAGTATTACATTTGTTTTCGCCATGATTATTTCATTCAATGCAATGGAGTTACACAACCGCGTGGGCGAAGACGAAGAAGAACAAGGGGGGATAGGAAAAAAAGAAACGACGCACAAATAAGTCAACTTTATCTCCCTCGCAAAGTCACTCACTCAAACAACCGCCAGCAGGCATGTGGCCTCTACCAAACAAAACGAAAAACGTCTGCCTCACTGGAGTCGCTTTTCCAAGATAATGAGGGGCACCGTTAAGGATGCCTCCCCCGCCTAATATTCTGGGAAATACACCCACACACACACACACACACAGACACACACACACACACACAAGGACACCGCGGGTCAATTCACTTACGCAGCTGAAGAAGCACCCTGCGAGGCTCCGGCAGAGGTGAGGAAAGAGACACACGTATTCGTGTGTTTAACCCGTTCTGAACGGGAACCCCCTTTTGTTGATTTAAGCATTATGTTGTACTTTTAGCGATTGAAAAATAGCAGATCTACAAGCTCGTAGCGCGGCACAGAGTCCGCGCTACGCTGCACGCTGCAATGTGGCGCAAATATTTGAATATAATATTCTTTCAGAGCGATCGTTTTGACCTCAAATCTTTGCTTCTTGGGGGGGGGGGGGTCCATGGAACAACATATTTTCAGATGGGGGTCGGCGGCTAAATACGTATAATTCTGGGGGTCCTTGACATGAAAATGTTTGAGAACGACGGACATAGGAACATGGGGTTTTTCAGAAAACTGTCAGGATTTAGAAGGCATTTGTAGAATCGGTCTAAATGTGTTAAATGACTGCCTGCAGGGGAACACAACAACAACAACCACCCAGCCAGGCAGCAGCAGCAGCAGCTAGCGGTACACGTGAAGAACAGATGGGCAGTGGAGCGCAGAGGCCGCATAATGATACAAGAACGCACACACACGGTATACTGTACGTGTGTGACTAGTGTGTGGGAGTGTGCATGCGTGTGTGTGTGTGAGTGCATGTACTGTACGTCCGGTTGCAATCCGTATACAAAAGTAAATAAATACAGATGAATGCACGTTCACACGCGTGCACAGCCACGCACGCACGTGCGCACGCGCGCACGCACGCACATGCACACGCACACGCACACGCACACGCACACGCACACGCACACACACACACACACACACACACACACACTCACACACACACACACACACACTCTCTTCCTGCCGCTCACTAAATGATGCAGCTCTCCAATAACAACTGTCTACAACTGATGAATGGACCCACAAACAAAACAAGCCAATGATGGCTACGGTAGCAAAGCATTCCCAATCTTTTCTCTGTTCTCTCTGTTTCTCTGTTCTCCTGTTGCTCCCTCGTCTCCTCAATTCTCCTCCCCTCTCCTATATCTCCTCCTCTGTCTTCTCTCCTCTCTTCTCTCCTCTCTTCTCCTCTGTCTTCTCTCCTCTCTTCTTCTCCTCTGTCTTCTCTCCTATCTTCTCCTCTGTCTTCTCTCCTATATCTCCTCCTCTGTCTTCTCTCCTCTCTTCTCCTCTGTCTTCTCTCCTCTCTTCTCCTCTGTCTTCTCTCCTCTCTTCTCCTCTGTCTTCTCTCCTCTCTTCTTCTCCTCTGTCTTCTCTCCTATCTTCTCCTCTGTCTTCTCTCCTATATCTCCTCCTCTGTCTTCTCTCCTCTCTTCTCCTCTGTCTTCTCTCCTCTCTTCTCCTCTGTCTTCTCTCCTCTCTTCTCCTCTGTCTTCTCTCCTCTCTTCTCTGTCTTCTCTCCTCTCTCCTCCTCTGTTTTCTCTCCTATATCTTCTCCTCTGTCTTCTCTCCTCTCTTCTCCTCTGTCTTCTCTCCTCTCTTCTCCTCTGTCTTCTCTCCTCTCTTCTCCTCTGTCTTCTCTCCTCTCTTCTCCTCTGTCTTCTCTCCTCTCTTCTCCTCTGTCTTCTCTCCTATATCTCCTCCTCTGTCTTCTCTCCTCTCTCCTCCTCTGTCTTCTCTCCTATATCTCCTCCTCTGTCTTCTCTCCTCTCTTCTCCTCTGTCTTCTCTCCTCTCTTCTCCTCTGTCTTCTCTCCTCTCTTCTCCTCTGTCTTCTCTCCTCTCTTCTCCTCTGTCTTCTTCTCCTCTCTTCTCCTCTGTCTTCTCTCCTATATCTCCTCCTCTGTCTTCTCTCCTCTCTCCTCCTCTGCCTTCTCTCCTCTCTCCTCCTCTGTCTTCTCTCCTATATCTCCTCCTCTGTCTTCTCTCCTCTCTTCTCCTCTGTCTTCTCTCCTCTCTTCTCCTCTGTCTTCTCTCCTCTCTTCTCCTCTGTCTTCTCTCCTCTCTTCTCCTCTGTCTTCTCTCCTCTCTTCTCCTCTGTCTTCTCTCCTCTCTTCTCCTCTGTCTTATCTCCTCTCTTCTCCTCTGTCTTCTCTCCTATATCTCCTCCTCTGTCTTCTCTCCTCTCTTCTCCTCTGTCTTCTCTCCTATATCTCCTCCTCTGTCTTCTCTCCTCTCTTCTCCTCTGTCTTCTCTCCTCTCTTCTCCTCTGTCTTCTCTCCTCTCTTCTCCTCTGTCTTCTCTCCTCTCTTCTCCTCTGTCTTCTCTCCTATATCTCCTCCTCTGTCTTCTCTCCTCTCTTCTCCTCTGTCTCCTCTCCTCTCTCCTCCTCTGTCTTCTCTCCTATATCTCCTCCTCTGTCTTCTCTCCTCTCTTCTTTTCTTTCTTCTCTCCTTTCCTCCTGTTCTCCAGTTAATTCATTAATTTGGCAGGAAGCACTCTACCAAGGCCTTCATTTAATGAATCTGCGCACGCACGCACGCACGCACGCACGCACGCACGCACGCACGCACGCACGCACGCACACTTTCTCTCTCTCTCTCTGCTGGAATGAGCTCATCTAATTCACATTTCTCTTGATTAGAAGAGATAGTTCCCAATTAAGATTCCACTGTGTGTGGGTGCATGCGCACACACGCACACACCCCTCTCTCTGGCTCTCTCTCTCTCTCCATCCAATTAAGACACACGACTAGACTATAGTTTCACTAGTGAGGGAGAATGTGTGCACAGCCGATAGAAGCTTCATGAAGTTTCTCTCGTAAAAGTTGAGAACAACGTAATTGTTATTTTTTCTCTCCCCCTTTCCTTCCTCCAATATTTACAATGCCATCAACAAGTGACAACTCTTTCCTCCCAGTCTGTCAGTGTGGATGCCACCGTCTGGGGAGTTTTATGGTATTCAAAACGGCAGAAGACATAGTGGGTCCTTAATCACACGCTACAGGAAAGCAATTCTCTCCAAGGTGACCCCCGTTGCTTTGCACCACAAAGCAGTAATGAGCATTTTAAAGACAAAGGAGCAGAGTGGGACAGGTAGCCCCGCCCACCCGCCCATCAATCCCCTGCTTTATCCGTCAACACAGGACTACGTTCTCCTCCTCGGGCACTCAGCTTCTATACTGGTAACACATGAGAGAGAGAGAGGGGGGGAGAGAGAGAGAGAGAGAGAGAGAGAGAGAGAGAGAGAGAGAGAGAGAGAGAGGGGGGAGAGGGGGGGGGGGGGGGGGGGAGAGAGAGAGAGAGAGAGAGAGAGAGAGAGAGAGAGAGAGAGAGAGAGAGAGAGAGAGAGATAGAGAGATAGATGTCCCGATACTGTATCAGTACCGATCCGACACAGGGGTAAGGGGTTGACACTATGGCAGGTAACAAAATGTTGGGGCATGTGGAGTTTGCTTTCGAGTTGCCCAAACTGCAAGTGCACATTTGAGTGAGGAGTCTGCTATAAACACAACACGAGATATATATACAGTAGCTAGATAGCTATAAACACTATTCCCGGTCGGTGGACATCAAAATAAGATATTTTTTCTTTTCGTATAATTGTCTCCACCAGGCCGAAGAGTATGTTTTGCACTCCGTCCGTGTGTGTGTGTGTGTGTGTGTCCTTCCGTCCTTCCGTCCGTCCGTTATCAGCTAATCTCCGGCACCGTTGGCCCGATCCATGCCAAACTTTGCACACACACTCCCTGGATGCCAACGACGAACCTCTGCCCAAAATATTCCTCAACGGCCTGTTATAGCGCCACCATGAGGCCGATTTAGGCAAAACACATTTCTGTAGATAACTCGTACACATTTTATCCATACATCACACAATTCGGTATACACTATCTCCATAGTCATGTGATCAACACAGATCTGCACAATTTCCCATCTTCCATCCTGATTGGCTAAGATTGGCTTCCAAAGCTCACATCCATTTCGAACCATTTGGTCCATTTCGAACAAAATGCCACAAATCACAAACACAGTGTCCAATTTCCATGAAATTATACACGCACATTTCCACTAGGCCGAGGACGACATGCCACTATTTTCTTCCCAAATCAGCCTCACGGTGGCGCTATAACAGGCCAATTCCTGTTTTTACCTATAACTGCATCGACAACTTATGTATGCGCACTCCCTAGAGGCCATGGAAAAACATTTTCCCTGCATCCCTCCACATCTGCCGGTTATAGCGCCACCATGAGGCCGATTTCTGCAAAACACATTGTTTATGTTAGTCGCACAGATTTCATCCAAATCTCACGCAAATCGGTACACATGATCTCTGTAGTCATGTGATCAAGACGAGCCTGTTGGATTTCTCAGATTCTACACTAGCTAAGATTGCCTTCCAAAGTTTTCAGGAGTAGCCCGTTTTGTACAAAATGCTGCACATGTCCTGCTCATCCAGAATTCTATCCTCAGAGATGCTATGAGTGATCTGGCTCTGCATTTCCTCAACAAAATGAAGAAAATTGTTGCAAGAAACAAACAAACAAAAAAACATGTTTATATTACTCCTAAACATTTTGCCAAACATCACACACACTCCTATCCTCCTGGTGGAGACCTGTGCCCAGAAGGGCACTTTTTCTAGTTATAAATATTATTCTCTGGTATCGGTATTCGGGATCGGATCGGGATCGGAAAAAAAGTGTATCGGGACATCCCTAGTTTTAACCATAGTTTTAAATGAACTGGTCGTTCGTAAATAAGCCCCACACTGTGCGCTCTGTGACGTGACTGACATTCCAGGTGCGCATTTCCAGGACGCACCCAATGTGTGAATATGATCACAACAACGCACATGTGCTGCTGATCCCATGTGTCAGTTCTGCAGCAGTCCTGTTCGGGGCCATGATTGACAGAGAACAATACAGAGACTCCAAGTGGAACAAGCCCGCCCGCGGTTGTTTACTCGTATAGACGACGACCGCCTCACCCGACGACAACAGAGAATAATACAATCATCGGTTAGCCGAGAAATAACCCAATCATGCCGCGCTGCCTCGCAGTCCCGGTTAGATGAATATGACACAGACCCAACTGCTGCGGCGGTGATACCAACACGATCATGGGGGCAAAAAACGTGACCTGGAATCTTTGGGATGATCCATTTATCTCTTTAACCCCCCCCACCCCCCCGATCCCCCCCACGTGCTTGCTCACAGCAGAATCCTTATTGAATAAATGTTTAGGCGACCGGGGCTCAGATGACACATTGTGGTCTACATAGCAGGGTCTTAATTGAAGTCTATTCATCACTGGAGAGAGCTATGTATGTTGTTGCTGTTTGTGCGCGCTATAGCAAGTGTGAGTGATTGTCTACATTTGTGTGTGCGTGTGCGTGTGTGTGTGTGTGTGCACGTGCGCGCGTATGTGCATGTGTGTGTTTCTGTTTAGCCCTGTCACTGAGCGCTGAGCTGTGATTGATGTGCTACCTGGCTAGTGATTAATTACACTCCGGAGGGATGTCTCCACTCCAGGTGCAACTCTAGAGCAACACCATGACACACATCTTAACACGCATGTGTGCGTGCGTGCGTGCGTGCGTGCGTGCGTGCGTGCGTGCGTGCGTGCGTGCGTGCGTGCGTGTGCGCCTTGACGTAGCCCGTGTCTGTTGGTTCCAAACACGTATGTATGTACTGTATCCACAACATATACTGACATGAAAACAAACTCTCTTTATTAAATGAAAACAAAGCTCTTTGATGCAGAAAATTAAATGCATATTCTTGCATGCACACACGCATGCACACACGCATGCACACACGCAAGCACGCACACATGCATGCACACACGCATGCACACACGCATGCACACACGCACGCACACACGCATGCACGCACACATGCATGCACACACGCATGCACACACGCACGCACACACGCACGCAAACATGCATGCAGAAAGATCTTTGCATTCATACAGTACATGGACACATCACATACACGGTACTATATATAGATAGATAGATCTATAGTAGAGTTCTATTGATCCTGCAGGGGAATTTCAGTGGGTCAGAGCCAGCACAGCAGTTACAGAGTTACAGGTACTGTGTAGACAGCACACACATGTGCACACGCATGTGTGTGAGCGCACACACACACACACACACGCCATCACTTTTGCACCCTACTTAATTCCAATTTGTGCGCAATATAACTAAAAACGATTTAATCTGTGGAGAAGAGACGCACTTTGATGCCCCTATAGGGATTTGCCGCCCTGGGCATTTGCCCATACAGAATCATAGACAGATATATTACGCACACAGCCATACATCAGATGAGTATAGATGCAGACAGCGTATCGAACCATAAAGGCATAACTGTATCTCTCTATCCCTGTAGGTTTCTGCAGAGCGGAGCTGGAGCACAGCAGAGCACAATACAACACACGACACAAGTTACACAACACAACACAACACAACACAACACAACACAACACAACACAACACAACACAACACAAGTAACACAACACAACACAAGTTCTCTATCGTGTTCGAGACTGGCTCTCCAAATTATTATTCAATTTGTACGGGAACTGACCCGCGGGGTCAGTTCCCGTACAAATTGAATAATTTGTAGTGGAGAGCCAGTCTCGAACACGATAGAGAACCTGGGTTACCGTGTAACCCTCCGTTACACAACACAACACAAGTTACACAACACAAGTTACACAACACAACACAAGTTACACAACACAACACAAGTTACACAACACAACACAACACAAGTTACACAACACAACACAAGTTACACAACACAAGTTACACAACAAAACACAAGTTACACAACACAACACAAGTTACACAACACAACACAACACAAGTTAAACAACACAACACAAGTTACACAACACAACACAACACAAGTTACACAACACAACACAAGTTACACAACACAACACAACACAAGTTACACAACACAACACAAGTTACACAACACAACACAACACAACACAACACAACACAACACAAGTTACACAACACAACACAAGTTACACAACACAACACAACACAACACAACACAAGTTACACAACACAACACACAACACAGACGGGACAGAAAGGCACAGGACATCTACACACGGGAGTATTGGTAATGCAGAGGAACACACACACGTACGCGCGCATTTGCCCAGTTTACCTAGTCAGTACATACTACAGTACATACTGTAGGCCAGCCGTGCTTGTCACCTGTTGTCACATTTTTATGATTATTTCCACTAAAATATGTATACATTCTGCTTTGTATATAGACAAAAACACAACCATGTGACCGGATACAGTGGTTTGAGACACAAGGCCATGGTCATTTTTCCGCTTTTTACATATTATTATGAAACTACAGAATGTAAACCTTCATATGATGTATTGTTGGGAAGTATTTGAAGATATGAGGCCAATCGAAACCAAACTATGTAAACATGGTGGAGGAATGTTCACCCCTCCCCCAAAATATGCAAAGAAACTGTAAAAACAGAGGAATCTTTGCAATGTAATCTTAACCATTTGATGACTCTAAAACGACTATCTGTTGGAATAAAAACCTCCTTCAACATCCAAACGGTGTTAACTCTTTTTTCCCCAAGTCCGTATATATACGGACGTCGACGCTATAGGTGACGTCATATCCTAGGTCTGTATATATACGTACCCCAACGTATACTCCGTCTATATAATGCTTGAGGCCTTACTGAAGCTTTTAACATTGGTCCGGTTCCTATAGCAACGCCCCACCGTTCCAACTATGGGATTGCAAATATAATCTCAGTGCAAACCAGTTGAAAGGAGGATTTTCAAACCTCTATAAATCCGACTCCAGGATCGCTGTCCTTGGTGGATTTTCTGCCATCCACATTTTGGATTTAATTTGTGCCTTTTTTACCGCCATGCCGCCATGTAAAAGCTTCTGACAAAAGCTAAACAGTGTGTGCTTGTTCCAGTGATACTCGAGTGTGTGTATCGAGTGTGTGTGGGGGGCGGGAAAAATCCGTCTTTTAAAGTGAACGCGTATGCTGGCACTGGGAACTGGGGTTTATGCTAACAGCTAGCGGTATAGATAGAGTTAATATGGCTATAAACGAAAAAAAACTAAAATAAATCAAATGTATTAAGTGTCTTAAATCATTGTAGCTGGTCACATATGGAAAAAAACAATTGTACTCAGGGGGAGCTTGGCACAACAACCACAAATACTGCTGTCCCAACGCCAAACCAGCTCAGTCTCATCAATGCACAGATGCTGGCTTTGTAAACAGGAGGGCCACACGATACCTCAATATGAAGTCAATACACGAGGTATACAATTACAGTACTAGTATCAATAGTGAATGAGCAGCTGCTCATTATTCGCAGAAAACATGAACACTATGTGCAACAGAGGCATGTGTTTGTCAATGTGTGCCTGCTTGCACGCATGCACGCTTCATGTGCATTATGTATTGTGTGTGCAATGTATGCGTAATCGTATACTATGCTAATGTACAGTGCTTTGGAGAAAAGTGCTATATAAATGCAGTCGATGTTTGCACAGGTGCATGCTGTGTGCCGTTACAATGGGTACTGCATTTGTGTGTGTGTGTGTGTGTGTGTGTGTGTGTGTGTGTGTGCTGTACAGTACATGGTGTGTGTCCTGTATACTGTATGCAGGAGCCCCACTCTGTGTGTGTGCGTGCGTGCGTGCGTGCATGCATGCATGCGTGCCATGGAAGCTACAGACAGCCGAGCATGAGGGTTTTCGTGGTGCCGCAAAGTCAATTCCTCAGTGTTATTTCATCAGCTTGTAACTCAGAGAACATACATACAACAACAGGTACAGTACATACATCCGTATACTCTGAGTAGGCAGGATTTGACTGTGCTGGCCATTCTCCACCAGAGTCGGGCACTCACTGCCATGAGAGGTGGCTCTGCCTGTTTGCTGTGTGTCTCTAGGAGATAAAGAACTGTACGTGAACATCTAGACAAGAACAGCTGGACGTATACGTGCAAGTATGGAGGGAGAGACAGAGAGAGAGAGACAGACGGTGAGAGAGAGAGAGAGAGAGAGAGACAGTGTTATGAGAGGAGACAATCATTCAGGACACAGCCGGAGCTCTGATGCATATGGCGGTGTCAGAGCTGATGGACAGTGGAGGGGGGTATGGTAGTGTTTCTGCAGGCGGGCTGGCTAGCGCTGGTCCAGCATGTTAGCGACTTCTCTCTAACGCATTTCCATGTGCAGCAGAGCAGCGCGTGTAGAGAGAAGTCGCAGGGGGGCAAGGTGGCAGTCGGTATAGTGTTGTCGCCTCACAGCTAGAAGGGCCCGAGTTCGATTCCCCGCTGGGGACGCAGTGGGCGTGTTCTCTCCTCCGCGTCATCAGTGCCCATACCCGAGGCGGGGTTTCTGTGTGGAGTTTGCATGTTCTCCCCGTGTCCCCTAGGGTATACAGTAGGTACCCTCACAAAAAGCATGCAGTAATCCTGGTCTCTAAACTACCTCCCCCTGGCCAGCCAGGGCGCCTGATGGAGGGGAAAGGAACTGGTGTTCCTTCCACGAGCTACGTCCAACCGGGGAAACTCCCCCCTGTCAGGTGAAAAGTGGCGGCTTGCATAGAAGGAAGCATGAGGTCAGTCCGCTGCCCCCCAGGTTGGCGGAGGGTGTGTAGAGCCCATGATTACATTAGATAATTGACACTGGGTCTGGGTGAAAAAATGGGTTACAAAATCGTGGGATAAAAAAAAGAGAGAGAAGTCGCTAACGTTCTGAACCAGGGATAGTGTTCGCCAGCGCTGATGAGCTGACAGTGAGACAGTGCTGCCTGGGACACATTTTTATGAGTGGTGTGTTTTGTGTCTGAACATGTGAATATCTCACACACACACACACACACACACACACACACACACACACACACACACACACACACACACACACACACACACACACACACACACACACACAGGTCTGAAGCATCAGTTCTCGTAGATACTGTGAGGATCAGACTGGTGAGGATGACCTGCGGGGATGTTCAGCACTCTGACAAGCTGGAGCTTCATCCCACACGAACTGAATTATGTCAGGAACACTCTCGTCATATAGTTGACCATCTGCTGCAACAAGTGGAACACAGCTACACTTGCTCTTAGGTGACATTCACACCAGAAAGCTTTACTGCGATTAAAACGAATCCTGCTGCGCATTGTCTGAAAGTTTGCTTCGTTTGGCAGGTGTGAAGGCTCATTCGAATCCTAATGCGCAGCAAAGAACCGCATTCTACTCCGCCCAAAAACGGGGGTTTCGCTTCGCTTCCAATCGCACTTGATTTCGATTCAGTGCAGGTGGGAATGCAATCCGTAGCAAATAAAGGAAATTATGCAAACTATCATGTGGCGGATAAGGAGCTAAACACAGTTGGAGACGGAGAAGGGATATACATTTTACGCAGTGCAAAGATGTCCCGTTATCATGTGATGTGGTCAAATAAGGAGACCGAATTAAGCCCTCATCGAAATATGAGGACGAGCACATTAATCTATTGCTTAAGGAAACACATAAAAAACACTGCAGTGTACAGAATATTCTGTCTGTCTATCGTGCGTAAACACGGAGGGCTGTCACTGTGTGGGGATCCGAGTGGAGAGTGGAGACTTTCTTCATCTTGTTTAAATATAAATACTTCAAAATTAAAACACATGTTTAGCTCAGCATGATCTATAAACTGTATAGCTAACATGGCATATGCATAATAATTGTGATTGGATCATCAATGGGACTCTGGGAGTAGGCTATACTATTGTAAACTTTGGATCATTTTGCGCTCCCGTCACCGCTGTGCCTCGTTCATGTGCCCAAAATAACAGTGGCACGCACGCACACGCACACGCACGCACACACACACACACACACACACACACACACACACACACACACACACACAGTGTCCCCGACGACACACTGCATCCGTTACCCTCACTTTACGTGAAAAGTCCTAACTATTACTCGAATTATATAATATTTTTTCGGCTTTCTGAACACATTGATAAAATTCCCTGCTACATTTCCTTGCTGCGCCTGACACAGCCAGTGTGAAGGCAAACCGCAGCAAATTAAATATGCAAGAATCCAAATTCTCCGCGCATTCGAGTCTACCGAAGTATTAGGTGAGAATGTGACCTTACTCTCTGAATTAGCCAAGCAGCAGGCTAAACTAAACCGGGGAGCGCAGAAAGCCCATATGAGCACACAAGAGAGCCCCAAAGCAAGACTTTGAAACTATAATTTGGTGTACAGTATAGCAGAGCACAAGTGTAGGAGGGAGCGGCATAATGGACCGCCGTGGTCTGAGAATGGACTGACTGGTGCTGCTAAGCAGCATAATGGACCGGCGTGGTGTGAGAATGGACTGTGACTGGTGCTGCTAAGCAGCATAATGGACCGCCGTGGTCTGAGAATGGACTGACTGGTGCTGCTAAGCAGCATAATGGACCGCCGTGGTCTGAGAATGGACTGACTGGTGCTGCTAAGCAGCATAATGGACCGCCGTGGTCTGAGAATGGACTGTGACTGGTGCTGCTAAGCAGCATAATGGACCGCCGTGGTCTGAGAATGGACTGACTGGTGCTGCTAAGCAGCATAATGGACCGGCGTGGTCTGAGAATGGACTGACTGGTGCTGCTAAGCAGCATAATGGACCGCCGTGGTGTGAGAATGGACTGTGACTGGTGCTGCTAAGCAGCAAGCTATAGATGATTTGGATTCATTGTGACCACAGGTCGCATTTACTATGAAAACCTACATTTCCCGTCAGTCAGTCAGTCCGTCCGTCCATCCGTCACCCCACACCTCCATATATGGTCATGCCTCGTGACATCACGTGACATCATCAGGGATGGATCTCCCTGATGTCATCAATATTAATCCATTTTGGGCGGGAACCCCTTTTGGTGTTAGCATTATGTTATGCTTTAGCTATTGAGTGGCGCGCTACGAGCTTGTAGATCTGCTATTTTTGAACGACATAGAAACATAGCTTTTTCAGAAAACTGTCAGGATGTAGAAGACATTTTTAGAATCTGATCTCAGGTCAAAATGGGTTAAGCCCATATATGGAAATGACCATATATGGAGATCCCTGGTGTGACATATTGGCCAGCAACTCTACATCTGACCTCAAACCCTTAGATCTCCATATATGGAGCTGAGCTGTTCTGACATTCCATACGTTGATCCTTCCCCATCCGTCCTTCCTCTTCGTGTGTCTCCCTTTTGACCGATACCTTCAAACTCTGAGAACGGATTCATCACATTAGAAATCAATCAGTTGTGGCGATTAGTGATTAGTTTTGTCAGAGCAGCAGCATCATTGGCTTAGGAAAGGAACAAAAAGGGCAGGGCTACGCTCCTGTGTTTTAACATAAGCTATTATGGTGGTACTTGGAGAGCCAAATATTGTCTGACGTGGTACTTCAGTATAAACAGAATGGGAACCCAGATTCGGCACAAACAAGGGACTAAATTATTTTCGCTCCTATGCCACCAAAATGTGGAACGCCCTACCAACAGTCATTAAGACATGCGAATCCCTTGACTCCTTCAAAACCGCTCTCAAAGGGCACCTACGGATGGCTGCAATTCGAAACTGGCCCCCGTAAAATCTGAATCCCCCCCACCGCCCCCCCCTTTTTCCCTCACTGTATATGTTTCTTTTCCCTTTTTACCTCCATTATGATGAATTCCTGTTCTGTTCTTTGTCTATATAGAAGTGTCTTTTTGTACGTCTCTAAATGTTTTGATGAATTGAACATGGTGGACCCTATTGTAAACAAGTGTAATGCTTAATTGGGTCGTCCACTCACAGTTAACAGCCTTTGTATTGAGTTTGTGCTTGAAATGTACTGTAATTCTGCAAACTGTTAATAAATATTTCAATCAATCAATCAATCAACCACTGGGTTAATCAATCATGGACAGAGCATCAGTGCTCCAGACGGCATGACCGGAAGCATTCCAACGTTGTCGGAGACAACAGTCTGGCCACGGCATGACCGGAAGCATTCCAACGTTGTCGGAGACAACAGTCTGGCCACGCGAGACTATGTTGGTGCATGTACAGTATAACATAATCATGTTGTTTTCACAAATCAATATATAATATTTTAACCCATTTAGGCCCGACGTCAAATTTTTAGACAGTTTTCTGAAATACCTATGTTTCTATATCAGTATTTCATGTCAAGGACCCCAAAAATTATATGAAATTGGCCGCCGACCCCATCTGAAAATATGTTCCAGGGACCCCCCAGAAGCAAAGATTTGAGTTAAAAACGTTCACTCTGAAAGAATATATATTCAACGATGTGAGGCACATTTTCATGATTTTTCAAAAATAGCAGACCTACAGTACAAGCACTGTCACTATTTATGCACCTGTCACTAAGGCCTTAAAAGAAAACTATACGATGGACTGCCCTCAATAATCTCTTTGCGATATCGAACAGCAAGGCTATTTTATTGAGGTGCTTCTCTTGAATGGCAAAACGAATGAATCATATTGCATCCCATACTGTATATTAGTCTATTATCTTTTGTATTAAATCCAGCTATCATTCACAACATTTTGTGTCTGCAAATTATAATTTTTATCAAGTTTATAGTCTCCCTTCGACAGAGGATTTTACTGTGCGACACATCAGCCTGTAACATTGAGGAGTCACACCGCTGAGTAAAAAGCAATTGATATGCAGGGGAGATATATCCCATTGAGATGCCTGGTGGAGTTTCCAGCTGTTCGCCATGGGACCGGCCATGGCTGATTAGAACGTCGGTTACATGCGATAAGAATTGCGGGTGTATTATTAGCTGCCAAGTGCTAAAATGGGATTTGCTTGTGCTGAACCTCGCTGCCGTGACCGTGAGCAAACCAGCGTGATTTAGCACATACATACATTCACCACCTCTCCAAGGAAGTCAATGAAGGGCCCCCAGACATCCTGACATATTATTACCCCCTCCCTCCTAGCAAAGACAGGTGCTCATACTGTAGTAGGGGCAGTGGTGGAAAGTAACTAAGTACTTTTACTTATGTACTGTACTTTTTGAGGTATTTGTACTTTACTTGAGTATTTCCAATTTCCAATACTTTTACTTCTACTCCACTACATCTCAGAGCCATAATTTGTACTTTTACTCCACTACAACTATTTGAAAACTTTAGTTACTAGTTACTTTGGCAACTTTGATTAGAAAACATACATTAACCACTTCAACCCTATACGCAATTTGAAAATAGCAGATCTACAAGCTCACAATGCGCCGCGTTGCGATGCATTGTGAGCTTGTAGATCTGCTATTTTCAATAGATTTTGTACACATTTTGAACTTGTGAAATGGCGAATTCTGCAATATGAGTACTTTTACTTTTAGTACTTTAAGTACATTTTGATGTCGATACTTTTGTACTTTTACTCAAGTACATTTTCAATTCCGTACTTTTACTTGTGACGAAGTAGTTCTAAATTGCAATATCAGTACTTAAGTAAAACAATTGAGTACTTTTTCCACCACTGAGTAGGGGACAAGATTGGTGTTTCGCAATAATCCAGTAGCGTATTGTCAATAAATTGACTGGGGTAACGTTATGTTCCAGTGGCGGGTCCAGTGCTCACTTGGCAGCAGTGTAGATTTCATCGGCCATGACACAACATGTCGTGCTGCAACGCGTTGTGAGTGTGTAGTTTGGCTATTTTCTGTGTAACATCAGTCATTATATGATGGAAGAGCGTGTGCATGTGCATATCTTGTTACCGGGGCGGACCATTTTTTTTTTCCCCAAATCACACAAATCACTGAATGCTCCTTTAAACCTCAGAGCATTCAAGATCCACCCCTTTAAAGTACAGTACCCACAGAATTTCACGAAGAACGTCTATTTTCCTGCATACCTTTCAGCTTATTCCACCTTTTTGGGTGATAAACACAGCTTCTTGCAATGTATTCTCAATGTTACGCTTAACGGGATCCTGTTATATGTAGACCAATGGAACATAGGCTTATAACACTCAAAAGCATTTTCAACGTGTTCTTTCGTTGGCAGTGTACATGAAAACTGTGTGAAATATCTCTGCATTCATTCCCTTATAAGATTACGTTTAAAAGTCCGTCTCGGCTCTCAGTCAGCTCAGCTCAATCACACAGAGTTTCTACACTCCGTAGCTGCGCATGTGCTGGCTTACACAGTTTGTTCCCCCAAGTACACATAGAAAAGCATAGGCATCTTGTACTACTAACCAGAGCGGTGCTTCTCAACCTGCCAGACAACTGCCTATAATGATTAGGCTATGGACCTACAATTATAATTTAACTGGGGAACCCAAGCTCTCAGTCTACAGAGCAATCTTCGTGGCTGGCATCTCCCTTATAGAGATAGGGTGAGAAGTTCAGTCACACGAGAGAGACTCGGAGTAGAGTCGCTGCTTCTTCGCCTGGAAAGGAGCCGGCTTACAGTAGGTGGTTTGGGCATCTGGTTAGGATGCCTCTCGGGGGCGTCTCCCTATAGGGAGGTCCTCGAGGCACGTCCCACTGGGAGGAGACCCCGGGGGCAGACCAAGACGCAGTTGGAGGAAACACATCGACTCACTGGCCTTGGAACATCTCGGGATCCCCCAGGAGGAAGTCACTAATGTTGCTCTGGAGAGGGGCGTCTGGAACACTCTGGTGGAGCTGTCGCCCCCGCGACCCGACTACGGATAAGCGGTTGAAGATGGATGGATGGATGGATGGATGGATGGGGAACCCACTGGAATCCCCTCAAGGACCCCTGTGAGTCTCCGGATCCCACACTGAGACCCCTGCCCCATACTAGCTGTTGGGGGCGGAAGGCTGCCTGCCAGTCGCCGCTGCCTCAGCAGCTAAACTTTGGGGGAAATAACACATTTTGCATCAAGCGGAGCCAGTGCATGCATACCGGTAGTTGTGATGTTTGGGTAGAAAGTGTAATTTTAACATTTCTTGGGGGACATTTCTGCTTTATTTTTGATAGGACAGTGAACAGAGAGACAGGGAAAGCGGGAAAGAGGGGGGGATGACATGCAGCATCAAATCCTTGTGTCGGATTCGAACCGAGGTCAGCTATGGGAAGGAATATGCCGAATTTCGTCAACAAGAAAAAAACTAGACTAAAATGTTAGGAAGGGACTAGTGGATGAGATCCAGTACAAGTCATTTTACACTTTGTTGCATGCTGAAAATAGCCGATCTACAAGCTCACAACGTGTCGCGCTGTGACACGTTGTGAGCTTGTAGATCAGCTATTTTCAGAAAGTGTAAAAACGGTCATTACGACGGCATCAAGGCCCGCCAAAATACATTTTAGTCGACTAGATCAACTGTACCGGTAGATTTAGTCGACTAAAATCGTATGACATTTAGTCGACTAAAACTAGACTAAAACATTCCGGGTGACTAAAATGTGACTAAAACTATTCAAGAGACTCCGACTAAAACTAAAATAGAAATTTGCTGCCAAAAACAACACTGAATTCAGCATGCATGTCACATCTGGTGATCACATTTTGGTGTCACCATAACATGAAAATGGACAGCAGGGTGCAGCCCTCCGCCCTCCTGTCTTCATGTAAATATGCTGCTGCTCATTTCCCTTGCTTCTCTCTCCCCTAACTCATCCGTCTCCTCCCTCAGTCACGTCTCTGTCTGTCTCCGTTCCTCCAAGCCTCTCGGAGCCACTTGGTATTCTGCAGAAATACTCGTCCACACAGTGCACTCTGGAGTGTAACCGACCTTCGAGTTGAATTCACACTCTGTATCTTATCGGTTAAGTTGACATATGACAGTGTCTGACATGATTAGGGAAAAAAAAGGTTTCTTTACCTCAGGTGGCCGGCGGCTGGAATGGTTATAGTAGGATGTAATTGTAATATAAAGCAAGTACATAAATAAACTGCCAATGACACACTCCAACATTTCCAAATTGCTATAGATATAGCCAAAATCAAGTCTGTGCTCTCCTTTAGTGATTTTGAGTGTGTAATCCATGTTGGCTTGAACCAAGCATTCATTGCTCGGCTTCAGTTAGTCCAAAATGCCGCGGCACGCCTCTAAACTGGAACTGGCAGGCGTAACCACGTCACACCCGCTCTGGCGTCACATCACTGGCTCCCTGTGAGCTTCCGAATTGATTTTAAACTATTTATTGTTTGTTTTTAAATCACTGAATGGTTTGGCTGCACCTCAGTATCTGTCGGAAATTATTGAGGTGTATAATCCTCCCCCAAGGTCACTGCGGTCTGCGGGCCAGCTAAATCTTAAGGTAAAAAAGAAGACCCGCTTAAAGACCAGAGGGGACCGAGCCTTTTCCGTCATAGCCCCCACATTATTGAATGCCTCCATCGAGGCTTTTAAATCCTGCCTAAAGACCCACCTTTATACCTTGGCTTTTGACCATGGTTGAGTTTCTATGGTCCATGTTTTGCGTTTTTGTATTGATTTTGCTGGGTGTTCTTGCTGTTGTTTTCTGTGTTTTAGCTACAGTGTATTTAGTTTTAGTTTTCTGTGCAGCACTTTGTTAACTTTGTAAAAATGTGCTTAATAAATAAAGTGTATTGGATTGGAACGACCCTCACACCTGTAACTCTTCTGCCTTGTTGAAACACTTCTGTTGTTCTGTCTGCAGAGGTAAGTGAACTATATGTGCTGGCCTGGGCCATAGCTCAGTGGTCCAGGCACCGTGGCTGGTAATCCAGTCTGGCAGTGTGCCGCGGGTTCGACTCCCGATCCCGACGGCCCTTACTGCATGTCTTCCCCCCATCTCTCTCCCCATTTCCTGTCAGCCTACTGTCTGTCCCTCCATGTAAAATAAAGGCAAAAGCTGGCTATTTTCTCGCTATCGTGCCATTTTTGAGCTATTTTATCTGGAGTGCTGCGGAAGTTCTCTCTCTCACCTTTAGCTCCACTACAACATGATCCTTGGTCCAACACGCACGCACACACACGTACACACACACACTTGCGCTTATCAAATGATTGGAAGGAGGCATGATCGCTCACACGCCAACACACACAATGACTCATGGACTGATTGGGTGGATAGGATAAGAAACACACACAAATCACTGACTGATCGACTGACTGCAGATGCACGCACGCACGCACGCACGCACGCACGCACGCACGCACGCACGCACGCACGCACGCACGCACGCACGCACGCACGCACGCACGCACGCACGCACGCACGCACGCACGCACGCACGCACGCACGCACGCACGCACACACACACACACACACACACACACACACACACACACACACACACACACACACACACACACACACACACACACACACACACACACACACACACACACCACTGTGTGTGTGTACAGTTAAGAATGTCATTTATATAGCATGTTATTTTGACAGCTGCCAGGTTTATTTTTTACCTGTTATCCTATAGCGTCGATGTACAGCTTGTTATTTAGATAGCATATTGTTTAGACAGATGATGTTCTGAGGTTCATGGTTTACGGTGTCATAGTTTATTTAGGCACTGCGCTGCTCTCTCTGCATTCTATATATGTCATTATTTACCTTGCTTATTAAAAGTCTCTATGGATAAGAACGTCTGCTAATGCTAACTACCTGAATTGTAAAATTGCACGCACGCTCGGATGCATATCGCCCTCAGGGCGTCTTACTGGTGTGGTTAAATGCACAGTGACAGTGGCGGATGACGCCGCGGCTGTTTCCTCTGCTCTCCCGACATGCGTGGCCAGACACATGCTATGGCTGGTTAAGAGTTAAGACTCACTAATGGCTCCAGACAAGACACATCTATGGCTGGTTAAGACTCACCCGTGGCTCCCGACAAGACACATCTATGGCTGGTTAAGACTCACTAATGGCTCCAGACAAGACACATCTATGGCTGGTTAAGACTCACCCGTGGCTCCCGACATGTGTTGCCGGTTAAGACACATGGCTGGTTGAAACTCACCCGTGGGGCCGTGGCTCCCAACATGCGCATGCCGGTTACAAATCACCTGTGGCTTCCCTCAGTTCCCTGTGAGGTTATAGGGCTAGGTTGGGGGTAGGGTGTCTGACTACTGCGGAAACACTGCCGCGGCTGTTATCGGCCGTTGGCGGCGACGCTGCGTCTGACGCGACTGCCGGAGAATGCACGCGCTCTCTCTCTCGCGCATTAGGTAGGTATTATCATTATACGAATCTAATGCATCTTGACACATTTTCGCTCTATTATAATTCTGTATAATTAATCATAGAGTGAATAGTCGACTGACTAATTATGTATAATTGCAGGACAGCAGCAGCAGCCTCCACACTCTGTCTCCTTATAGAATGTGGAAACTTGCGTGGCACATTGGGCTCCATTTTTGTCACCGCTAAACCCCTTATCCCTAAACTTCTTGGCCTTTTTCTACTATTTTGCTAAACATTTTTGAATAGTTGAAATGGCCAGTCTACAAGCTCACAACGTGTCAATGTAGAGGCTAGCTGAACTATTCAAAAATGTTTTTCAACGAAAATGGAGCCCATTAAGTTTTACAACCACAATAAATCAATAATAAAAAAAGATACATTTGTATTTGTATCTCTAGAAGCTCACAACATGTCACATCGGGACACGATTATTAATTATTAAAAAAATGTGTGTGACACCGACAACATATAAAATAGGGTTGTGATTAAGAAATAAGTGCAATACTTTGTGTAGTACCTGTTGTCAGAGGACAGACAGATAGATATAGGTGGATAGATAAATATTTAATTGATAGATGACTTCTATGAAAATCTGGGAACTAAATCGTTACCAAGAAATTTCTTCACCAATATGTTTCTAAAGGTGTCTAATAACATGCACTAAAATATTGAAATTCAACTCCCGGGGGAAATTTGAGTTAGCATAATAATATGTGACCATACCCTTAACATCCTATATAAGGCAAAAAAGTCATCATCATCATCATTCTTTCAGTAGCATGTGACATATGAAACTAGGGGGTTTTCATGATTCTGAATCCATCCCAAGCATTAGTTTTGCACAAAAACACTCCTTAATTGGGAGGAAAACGGCCATAGCCGTCATCACAAATGTGATGAGGTCAGCACATTTGGGCACATTTGGGCAAGTGGATATGGCCAAATTTAGCCCAAGGAGTGTTTTTTGTGCAAAATATAGGATGTTAAGGGTATGGTCACATATTATGCTAATAACTCAAATTTCCCCCGGGAGTTGAATTTCAATCTTTTAGTACATGTTAGACACCTTTAGAAACACATTGGTGAAGTAATTTCTTGGTAACGATTTAGTTCCCAGATTGATCAAATACCTGATAAAATGCCCTTACTACTTGGGAGTGTTGTTGCTGGGGACATTTCTTAGCTCCGTTACCCTTGGTCCGACTGCAGCGGCCGCTGGTATTTCATCAGCTTTGCAGAGCACCTGTCAACCCGGGAACCACACTTTGTTGTTGACATTCCATCCTGTCGCCTGGATCTCTTCTTTTCACTATGATGTTATGACTCTTTTCCTCGGTCCGTCATGTTGTCCATTCTTCGCAGACAGTGCCATCTCTCAGTCTCCTCTCCTGTCCTCATCGTTTCTTCCATATTGCTCCCTTGTCATTTAATTCCATCTTATCATTTTGGCCAACCCGCCCTCCATTTCATCGTCAACTTATCTCATCTGCTTACTTTTTTTACCCGTCCACACCCACCCATCTCAATTGAATTCACAAACTCTCCCCCCCCTCTCTCTCTGTCTGTCTCTCTCCCCCCTCCCCCTCTCTCTCCTCATCTCTTCCCACATCTCTTTAGGTGACAGTGACTGAGCTGACGTTTCCTGGCTACGTATTGTTGGCATCAGGGTAAAAATAACCCTTATCTGTTCACCACCGGTCCGCAGCGCACGGACCTGAAAGTTCCCCACCTCCTCTGCCCCACCCACGACCCTATTTAGCAAGAACGAGACATGAGAGAGACTTAAAAGATCTACACTTATCTCTCTCTCTCTCTCTATTGCCTGGCCTGTTCCGCTATATGTTTCTGCCTTATCTGCTCCTCGGCTATCAGCCCTCTCTCTGTCTGTCTGACTCGCTATAGTCTCTCCCAAGACAGTAAACGCCATGAATACATTCATTTCAAACACTCCTAGGTGATTTAGCATATCTCTGCTGTCGGGATGAAACCACCTAACTCCAAAATGTTCATTTTTTCAGAAAATGTTCTTTTCAGGAAATGAAGAAAACGTTTTGAAAACAAAGCAATACTGTCTCATCAAAGTTTATATATTTATTGTCAATTACTTCCATGAGAGGGAGAGAGGAGGTAGCTGTTTTAGCAGACAGTTTGAGGGTCCAATGGAGTTAAGAGGTTTTGTCCGAAGCACTTTTTACTACTTCATTGAATCAATATTGTTTTAACCAACACACAGACGTAAATGGTGTTCAATAGCCCTGATTTATGAATTTCTTTAATACATTGAGTTAGGTGGTTTCCTCCGGACAGCAACCATATTGAGGTGCAGGGAAATGATCTACTGGCAATCCTTAAAAAACTAAAAAACATTCATTCAAAGAAAATCTATTTCTCACAGTGAAGATAATTATACAGCACTCATATGGCTGTCACATTGTAGGCAATCTGAATCCATATCCGTTCAAGATACCAAACACCCACAGTGTATAGCCTACAGCCTGCATTGTTTCTTTTTGCTCGTGAAAGTGGCAGATGTGCATAATGGTGTGTGATCATGGATGGGGCCTAAATCTGCACACACACATACGGTATGGGGCACTACAGCAGTGTTAGAGCTTACGTAGAGCAGGGGTTCTCAACGTTTTTGGCCGGGGACCCCCGAAAATGCTTTGGCAACGTCTCGGGACCCCCGCCCCGCCCCCTCCCGACCCCCAATATAAATTGACTGCTACAATAACCTTAAACCATTTTGGGCGGGAACCCCTTTTGGTGTTTTAAGCATTGTTATAATTTAGCTATTTAAAAATAGCAGATCTACAAGCTCATACGAGCTTGTAGGTCTGCTATTTTTGAAAAATTGTGAAAAAAAAATAAAAATAAAAATCTTTTTTTTTTTTTTTTTTTTTTAATAATTTGGGGACCCCCTAAAATAATTTGGCGACCCCCCGAGGGGTCGTGACCCACGGGTTGAGAACCCCTGACGTAGAGCAAGGGTGCCCACACTTTTTGGACTTGAGAGCTACTTTCAAAAGGACCAGCTCAACAAGATCTATACCCACTGAAAAACTATTATACCATTGCTGAAAATAGTTTAAATATGTATCTGAGGCGGCTTTGTAATACCGCATCTGGCGTTACATATAATACAAATGCACTTGGAATGCGAAATAGAGCGGGAGAAATGGAATAGGTAGAGGTGTTTTGTGTTAATTTGTAATGCTACCAAGGTTTTTGTGCACAGCAACACTCTTGAAAACAAAATATTGCATTGTGGGTTTGAGCTGACAGGCCCTTGATGTCAATCAATCAAGTCAATTGAGTCAATTCAAGTGGCAGACGCCACTATTTCAATTAAATATTCCTTAGGCACATGTCATGTGATCTACTGTACCGGCACACAGTGCACAGCCTTTGTGATCTGCTGGTAGATCGCGATCTACTTTTTGGGCAGCCCTGATGTAGAGCAGGGCTTCTCAACCTGGGGTTCGCGACCCCTCGTGGGGGAAAGCTGATGAAATACCACGAGACATGGCCAAAGCATTTTCGGGGGTCCCCAGCCAAAAACGTTGAGAACCCCTGTTGTAGAGTGTCTATTTTTCTACTTTTGTGTGACACTGTAGAATGACAAAGTAGGACTTTCATTTTTATTGAAAGAATCACAACCGTGTGAAGTGAGGGGTGCTCTTATACATAATCACATACTCATACTCTTATACATCATCACAATCTGGCTAATCACAGGCGTCCTCTATTGTCTGTCCTTACTTTTTATCCTCAATACGTACATTGCTCAGCCAATCAAATCATCGCTATGGCGTGCTCAGCCAATCAAATCATCGCTATGGCGTGATCAGCCAATCAAATCATCGCTATGGCGTGCTCAGCCAATCAAATCATCGCTATGGGGTACACACAAACACACAAAGCTGGGCATAGGAGGTGCTAGCGCCCCTCAAAAAAAATAAAAATAAAGAAAAACATATAAAGTTAAAATATGGAGATAAGTGGTTTCAGCCTGACAACAAGGATATATGAAATTGGCTATGCCAAACCGACTCAAAGACATGATGCCAGCACTATTTAACCCAAGTCAAGTCAAAATATAATAAATCTGCAATACAGATTAAAATCTAAAGGCCACGTAGCAGCCTGAAAATCTAGTAAAACACACATACGTGTGCGCGCACGACACGTGCGCACACATGCACGCACACACAAAACTTTCCAACCTTTTGGTCTGGCAAACTTCCTCCAAGCACGTCTGCTTTGCTGTTATGAATAATGTGTGAGGCTGTGAGCTGAGTGGTTCGCTGGGTGACTCAGAAAGGTCAGAAAGGTCTCGTAGAATTAAAATTGTATACCGCTGTATCTCCGTTATGCTCTTCTGATCCTCATTTGATTATTTGAAGTTATGACCTGGTGTATTTAATACGCTTTTGTCCTTTGCTGTGGTGGAAAAAGCACTCGCATGTTTTATTTACTCAAAACTGCAATAAATAAATACTCCATTCCTAGGCCTCACTCAGACCTTTACTGCATTGCTGTATGCTTGTTGGATGAATGTTGTGTAGTGTCATGGCCGCCACAATGCATTTCCAATGGAAGTCACATGGTTTGTAGTCCACATTTTGGACTACAAGCTGTTGTATGGCTTTCGGCTGTGTTTCGACTGCGCCCCTCCCCCTCATACAACACAAATGTTTTGTCAAACCATGTGACTCCCATTGGAAATGCATTGGGGCGGCCATGACACTACACAACATTCATCCAACAAGCATACAGCAATGCAGTAAAGGTCTGAGTGAGGCCCTAGTAAAAGTCTGGAATTCGAAATGTACTTGAGTAAAAGTACAAAAGTATTGGCATCAAAATGTACTTAGAGGACCAAAACTAATTGTGCAGAATGTCTCATTTCAAGTTTTCAAAATCTTTTTTTTTAAATAGCAGACCTATAAGCAAGCTATAAGCCGAAATGTATGTTAGGATAAAGGGTTTAGCATGGACGAAAATAAAGCCCATAGCCTATACCAAGGGTGGGCAACTGGCGGCCCGGGGGCCACATGCGGCCCCCACCTTCACTTAATGCGGTCCGCATGTTAAGAATACTGATATACAGTATAGTATTGATTCAGCTGTTACAATTCCAAACCCGCTTTGATTACTTTATAGTATTAAATGACTAGTACTTAATGTTAGTCTTTTTGTGTCCAATGTAGTTATGTTAACAGTTCATAAAGTTAACATACTAACTAAATGCATTTGAAATTCAATAAAAAGGTTACTTTTCAGGTTTCCAATTCAAAAATAGCAAAACAATAATAATCAGGTTTTCAATTCAAATATAGCAAAAATAGCTGATCTACAAGCTCAGCTTGTAGATCTGCTATTTCTTGCCACGACAGTAATATGCAATGTGGCCCCTCTGGAGTGAGTGTGGAAATATGGGGGCCCTCTCCATCGTCAAAGTCGTATATAGCATATTACTGCCAGGTCTATTCAGTGGTTGGAGGAGACAGAGGAGGAACTGAAGGACTGCTATTGGACAACTGATTTTCTCCAAGCGGGTTCACAGCGAGGACTCTCCCAGTGCATTACGGATCACATCAGGTTCTGTGAGGAGAGCATTGTGCGCCACTAAAAGGTTGCTGCTTTCCCAACAACAAACCATGGATCAATGGGGCCATTAAAGCCCCGCTCAACAGGACGAAGAAGGATTTCGTGGCAGAGGACACTAAGGGGGCCCAGGCTGTTCAGCAGGAGATGAAGAGAGAGAGCTTATAAGGCTACAAAGACAGACCGGAGGGCAGGCTATAGGCCAACAGAAAAAGAAAAAAAAAGGAAAAAAACGTCTAATTGAGATAATCTTTTTTTCAAGAGTGTCTGAGTCAAGACAGGCAGCAGCGTAAGCAACAAAGTTGCAGACATAAAACAAACCAAATAATTTACTAAAAGGTTTGCTCGTTTGGACTGTAAGTCTCCACCAGGAGGCATGGCCCATTAATTACACTTAGTCCATCCGAACAGGCAAACTTTGGTCTGGCTGGGGTAGGCAATAACATCATTCAGAACTTAAGTTCTGTCCGAACTTATTTCTGCAGTTCCTTTACCCCTGAGATGTACCACATCAATACAGCATGGAATCTGCCTGTCTGAGAGGCTGAATCTTAGTCCGTGGCCCAAATGCCAAATAAATAATGGACCTTGATATGAAAAAGTTTGAAAACCCCTGTCATAAACGACAGTCACATATACCTGACAAAATGGCCGGGGTGATTTGTTCATACTGTGTTTGGAACACAGTTCTTATATGACTACAGTAGCTGTACAACAGCTGTACCAGGGGTTCTCAACGTTTTTGGCCGGGGACCCCCGAAAATGCTTTAGCAACGTCTCGGGACCCCCGCCCCGCCCCCTCCCGACCCCCAATATAAATTGACTGCTACAATAACCTTAAACCATTTTGGGCGGGAACCCCTTTTGGTGTTTTAAGCATTGTTATAATTTAGCTATTTAAAAATAGCAGATCTACAAGCTCATAGCGCGCCACCGAGTGGCGCGCTACGAGCTTGTAGGTCTGCTATTTTTGAAAAATCGTGATTAAAAAAAAAAAAAACAATCTTTTTTTTTTTTTTTAATAATTTGGGGACCCCCTAAAATAATTTGGCGACCCCCCGAGGGGTCGCGACCCACGGGTTGAGAACCCCTGAGCTGTACAACAGAGCTTTGAAGTGTCCTGCTCAAGTGGCGTCAAGTCAAGCTTACAGTATACTGTATAGTCTACACCTACTTCAGAGCCCAAGCAACCCAACCCAAGTAGACAGAAAAGAAAGCTGGAGGTATGATTCCTGTTTGCCAGCTGAATGAACTTATGCTCTTGACACTCAAACCTATTTAACTATACTAATCTGACGCGTCAACATTTTTAAACCAATGTGCCACTTAAGACAAGCTAAGTGGTCAAGTAGCCAAACGTTGTGGATGTTTCATTTCATCTGTATTATTTTTTGAGGGGCCTAGCCCCTCCTATATACAGCGTTCGTCCCCACACGTCTCAATATTTGCCATTGACAATGAAAGGAGAAATTAGGTCAAATGTCCGCCAAATAGGACGTAAATTTAACCAACCAATCACATAAATTCAGTTGTTCATGAGATGATGTATGATGATATAATAATGATAAGAGCGCCCCTCACTTCACACAGGTGTGATGTTCGAGGGGCGCTAGCCCCTCCTATATACAGCTTTAATGTTGTCTTTCAGCGATGCTTGTTTAAGAAAACGCCATAGACAATAAAGATAAATGTAATTGTTTTGAGGACTAAAACTAACATTATGTTGTAAAATGATAAGAGGGCCCCTCACTTCACACAACACTTATGCTAGTCTAGTCTGTTGCCTTTCAATTGTTCAAAGGCAAAAATCTGTGAATACTTTTATTAGAACTATATAGAAGGACTGTCATTGTGGATTTTTTATTTTTTCATGTCATATGAAAGCAGGGAATCATAGCAAAAATCACACCCGTGTGAAGTGAGTGGTGCAACTCCGTGTGGGGGCCCCGGGGGGGGGGGGGGGGGGGGGGGGTGAGGGGCGAGACGTTCCAGAGCCACAGGAACGCACCCAGGGTGCCGTCCCGATTCCGGCGAGCCGCCCTGCGTCCGAAACGGTTGAGAAATGACAGTTACCGTGTGGGGGTCCCACTACTGTACTGTACTGTACTGTCACTGTACTGTACTGGCACACCCGAAATTACCATATATACAGTTAATATGTGCGTGTGTGTTTGTGTGTATGTTAGGTTGCGCACAGGTGGTGAAAAACAACCATGCTGTTTTCGTGCTCAGACGCACCCACCCAGCCACCCAGCCACCCACCGACCCACACACATAGCTCCGTAAGGGAGTGGCACTCAAAAATAATGTATTTGGTTAATTAGATTGAATCTTGCAACTACAGCTTATGGAACTGAAGTATACAGAAGGATACAAAAGCTCACAGTGAATCGCACCACAATGCGTTGTGAATTTCAGTCCTGGGGAGGACATAACATTTCTCTTTTGGTTCTGGACACCCCACTCCACTAGGTCAGGGGGGAAGCCATGTTTGGACAAAATGTCGTCAACATGACATCAGTACTTGGAGCTCTGCCAATATAAATGGTAGCATGTGCAGCGATACATCTTCAGTCATTTACAGTGTGTTTTTGTATATGTGTGTGAAATGTTTAGGTGGAGTGCATGTCTGGAAGGAGGCCCAGCAGGAGTTCACGCAGCCGTGACTGTGGGACACAAAGTGTACGCCTTTGGAGGTTGCTCCAGTAACGAGGACTACCCGGAAGAGGACGACTACCTGATTGGTGTGCACGTCTTCAACACAGTGTCTTTACTCTGGACGGAGTTGCCTCCAGTGACACCCGGAACGGGAGAACGTCATTTGAAGGTTCCATCCAGCCATCCAGCCGGCCATACAGCTGTGCTGGTGGGAGATATCGCCTATATCTGGGGAGGAACGCATGAGTGCAGTAACACGCTTCATGCATTTGATGTCGACACCCACAGATGGTTTAGTCCAAAGACATCTGGGACTAT
This sequence comes from Electrona antarctica, assembly GCF_951216825.1. Classification (NCBI taxonomy): domain Eukaryota; kingdom Metazoa; phylum Chordata; class Actinopteri; order Myctophiformes; family Myctophidae; genus Electrona; species Electrona antarctica. The sequence goes on from NC_136790.1 coordinate 45,198,076, forward strand.
TCCTGGGGAGAGGGAGTACCACTCAGCCTGTGTCTTGGGGAAGGTCATGTTTATCCATGGAGGATACACCAAGCATGGAGTCACTGAAGACATCTACCAGTTGGACACCACCACGATGGTCTGGTCTTTAATTAACACCAGAGGCACTGCACCACCTGCTTCAATCCATCACTCTGCCACAATCATTGGGACAAAGATATTTGTATTTGGGGGCAGGGGGTGGTATCGGTATCGATACCACAACACCATCAGAGTGTTTGACACAGCGACCAACCAATGGCTGCACACACCTCCTGCACAGCTTCTTCCAGAACGACGCTATGCTCATTCAGCCTTTGCCTACAATGGGGAGCTGTACATATTTGGTGGCATCAACCGTCACCTGTGCCAGAACTTCAATGATCTATGGAAATTCAATCCAGAGACCTTCTCCTGGATGGAGGTTGAGGGGAATAGCCCGTGTTCTTCGTTTATAATGTGCTGTTGCATGGTGGGAGATCATATAATCATGTTTGGAGGACACAAATCTGGAACAGAGACAGAGGCCGATGCCCTTCATATATTAGACTTGAGTCCTAGTCTGAAGACGTCATGTAAGCTAGCGGCCATTCAGTATAATCTGGATCAGTCCGAACTCCCACACAACATCAGGTGGGAACTGGCAGCCATGACTACCAACCAGCAAAGAAAATAAACAGTGTGTAGCACATAAACAAGACTACAGTACTTCCTGCAGAAACCCAACCTCAGGACCGCTTAGTGGATGTCATCCTCCTCTCTGTCCACTAGAGGCAGCATACTGCATGGGGTGGTCAATCTATAATGAGATGATGTATGATGATGTACGATGATAAGAGCACCCGTCACTTCACACAGGTGTGATTTTATTTAACTTTCTGACCTGGTGGATCCACTCTCCCTATTGGCCCAATTCCCTCTGACCTGGTGGATCCACTCTCCCTATAGGCCCACTTCCCTCTGACCTGATGGATCCACTCTCCCTATAGGCCCACTTCCCTCTGACCTGATGGATCCACTCTCCCTATAGGCCCACTTCCCTCTGACCTGGTGGATCCACTCTCCCTATAGGCCCAATTCCCTCTGACCTGGTGGATCCACTCTCCCTATAGGCCCAATTCCCTCTGACCTGGTGGATCCACTCTCCCTATAGAGCGTCGCAGTCCCGCCTCCTACCCTGGACCAGGAAATGAAACCCAATGCATTATCCTCATAGACATTTCTTAAAGTATTTATTTAAAGACGGTTACGCCGCGGACAAAGCCAACTCGAGTCGTGACAACTCATGACAACACAAACAATATTTTGGACCAAACAAATAATTACAAAGAAGAAAAACAACAAAAAAGTGTTGTAACCTGCAGTTTTTTTCTTCTTTGTAATTATTTGTTTGGTCCAAAATACTGTTTGTGTTGTCATGAGTTGTCACGACTCGAGTTGGCTTTGTCCGCGGCGTAACCGTCTTTAAATAAATACTTTAAGAAATGTCTATGAGGATAATGCATTGGGTTTAATTTCCTGGTCCAGGGTAGGAGGCGGGACTGCGACGCTCTATAGGCCCACTTCCCTCTGACCTGGTGGATCCACTCTCCCTATAGGCCCACTTCCCTCTGACCTGGTGGATCCACTCTCCCTATAGGCCCACTTCCCTCTGACCTGGTGGATCCACTCTCCCTATTGGCCCACTTCCCTCAGCGGTGCTTGAATCAGCCTAAGCAAGTGACAAAGCCACTCTGGATTAATTGACATGGCTCCGGGCCATTCTCTTCACTATTTAAAATCCATCCATCACAACTTCAACAAGCAATAAAAACAAAAACATTGCTAATGAATGGGATTATGTCTCTATAGAGACCATGAAGAGAGGATTATGTCTCTAGTCTATAGAGACCATGAAGAGCAGAAGGTATCCTATGTGGAAACGCTTAACAGAAAAGAGGGAGACTTCATGTCCTTCACCGACATATAATCCTGGAATCTACAAACACTAGAATTGATGGAATTATGACAAAGTGAAACATCCATTCTTCAATTCTCCCAAATCCAAATCGATTGACTCGCGACGGATGGAAAAGAAGATTGGTACATTTGAATCACAACTGCAGTCTCTGTCCTCTTACGTACATATGAACTCTAAATGCAAAGACATATCCATTATCATTTATTTTTTTTTATCAGACTTGACAAAACTATGTACAATTTAGGATGTACAGTAGCAATGCAAGCTATCTCCATAGCTTGAACATGAACCCTAGCATCCCTATTCTGGCATGTCATGTCAACAGGGAACATTTGGCAAAAGTAGGGCAAACATTCTGAAAAAATAGCAACTCACAATGCTAGTCACAACATATGTGATTCTTTTTGATACAGAGACAGTCATGGCGGCAAGAGAGTAGGAGAAAAACTGATGTTTTAATTTTTTTTATCCAAAATGAGTTAATAGCACAGGCAGACTCTCACACATACACAAATATGAAAGAAATGCTTAAAGGGACACTTCACCCTTTTTGCTAAAAAATATATGTTAATGACGTTTAGGAGCTTTAGAACACTTTCCTGGAGGTCTTTATGTGTGTAATATGTGGTTTTAGATATTTTAGATTGTAGCAGTGAGCCCAGTGTCTCTGATGTCATGGACACTGGGTTCACTTACTTCCTGGACTACATGTTGTCTCAGTAAGACAGCCCTCCCCCTATCCACAAGGAGGAGCAGTGTACCAAATTATTATGGGAATTGTAGTCCAGGAAGGAAGTGAACCCAGTGTCCATGACATCAGAGACACTGGGCTCACTGCTACAATCTAAAATATCTAAAACCACATATTACACACATAAAGACCCCCAGGAAAGTGTTCTAAAGCTTCTAAACGTCATTAACATATATTTTTTTGCAAAAAGGGTGAAGTGTCCCTTTAAACATGTAGCTAGGTGTAATGTTAGAGTCCAGAGTCTAGAGTTCTCTGCAAGACATTACTCTATAAGCCATATCTCCAAAACTGGAGGGTCAAACTGAACAAACAATATGTCAATTTGAAGCTATGATTCCCTGCTTTCTAACAGCTTTCTGAAAAAACTATGTTTCTATGTCAGTGGTTCTCAAAGGTTTTCATGTCAAGGACCCCAAAATGACATTATGTATTTGGCCACAGAAGCAAAGATTTGAGTGTTCACTGTGAAATAATATGTATATTCAAAGATTTGTGCCACATTTTCACGATTAAAAAAATAGCAGATCTACAAGCTCATAGTAGACTCTGTGTCACGCTATGAGCTAGTAGATCTGCTATTTTTCAACAGCTAAAGACAGCTAAAAACTATGTTTTTATGTCAGTGGTTCTCAAAGGTTTTCATGTCAAGGACCCCCACAATGATATAGAGGGTATGCACATGCTTAAAGTGAATGGCACATCGAGTGGCAAATCGAGTGGCAAAGCAACATGCAAAGTGAATTTAACATTATTTAATGTTGTTTAATGCAATCAGATAGGACTTTTCTGTTTGGATGTACTGTATGGGTTGTCAAGGCCAGAAAGTAGTTTTTTTTGCCACTCAGTAGGCGTTCCTGCATAACTTCCGGGTTTGATGATGATGTCACGCACATACCCTCTATTATGTATTTGGCCGCAGACCCCCTATCTCAAAATATTTTGTTCCGGAGACCACCAGAAGCAAAGATTTGAGTTAAAAGTGTTCACCGTGAAAGAATATACAGTATATTCAAAGATTTGTGCCACATTTTCACAATTAAAAAAAATAGCAGATCTACATGCTCATAGCGCGGCACTCTGTGTCGCGCTATGAGCTAGTAGATCTGCTCTTTTTCAACAGCTTAAGTTAAAAAACAATGGTTAAAGTGGTTAAAAGCTATAAGGTGACACAGATGCGTCCTCAGGTCTTGATGGGTTTAAGTTGATAATACCTGGACTGTCTGTCAATGAGCATTAACTTGTGACTATACTACAATTTACAATTTAGGCATTTAGCAGACGCTCTTAATCCAGAGCGACTTACATTAGGCAGGAACAAAAGTATGGGAATACATCACATATATAAAATGCATTTATCAAGAAACATGCGTAAGCTAAGAACGTAACTAGAACATATATAATGACACTATACATATTAACTATACATATATACTATACTATGCTATACATATGTAGGCTACTATGATGTGCTATGACTATATACAATGCAATTATTGTGCTGTCTACATGACATGCTATAAGTCTGTTTCAAATGCTATCTAAGTCTAAAAAGTGCTATCTAAGGGGGTAGGATAAGTGCTATGGGCCATGATGGAGTCTGAAAAGGTGGGTCTTCAGACTACGGCGGAAGATTGGGAGTGATGCTGCAGTTCTGACTGCAACGGGGAGTGCATTCCACCACTGACTATACTGACTGAATATACTGACTCCTGCACATGGACTACTGACAATACACATCACGTTATCACTTATTGCTTATGAATATTTATTGTGTCATTACTGCTGTGCTAATCCTGCTATTCATCCATGCCCACTCATTAATTTCCAGGCTGTCAATAACTTCTACTGATAATGTACATTGCCGAATATTGACATAAGCTGGTTAACACCCCAATCGCCCAGGACGAAGTTCAACCGTCCTTTCTATTAGTAACACCCAGCGCCCAGGATAAAGTTTTATCCAAAAAAGTGTATTGATATGAAAACCGATCGCATCGCTCCACAGCCTAGGAGCGCCTGTTGCGCAATCCTCGATGTTGCACAACAGTGGGACGTCATCGAAAATGTTCCCCCCCTGTTTAGCCGACGAGAACAAAAATCTTAAAACGTTAATAACTCGCAATCAAAATCATCCCGTTAGATTTAATCATGCCTCCCATTGTTGTCCCAGTGAGAGGCCATACTGCTGCATGCCCGCTCTGCATGCGGAGCTCACCTCCCAGTGAGAGGGAGACATACTGCTGCCCGCTCTGCATGCGGAGCTCACCTCCCAGTGAGAGGCAGCCATACTGCTGCCCGCTCTGCATGCGGAGCTCACCTCCCAGTGAGAGGGAGACATACTGCTGACCGCTCTGCATGCGGAGCTCACCTCCCAGTGAGAGGGAGACATACTGCTGACCGCTCTGCATGCGGAGCTCACCTCCCAGTGAGAGGGAGACATACTGCTGCCCGCTCTGTGGAGCTCACCTCCCAGTGAGAGGGAGACATACTGCTGCCCACTCTGTGGAGCTCACCTCCCAGTGAGAGGGAGACATACTGCTGCCCACTCTGTGGAGCTCACCTCCCAGTGAGAGGGAGACATACTGCTGCCCACTCTGCGGAGCTCACCTCCCAGTGAGAGGGAGACATACTGCTGCCCACTCTGCGGAGCTCACCTCCCAGTGAGAGGGAGACATACTGCTGCCCACTCTGTGGAGCTCACCTCCCAGTGAGAGGGAGACATACTGCTGCCCGCTCTGTGGAGCTCACCTCCCAGTGAGAGGGAGACATACTGCTGACCGCTCTGCATGCGGAGCTCACCTCCCAGTGAGAGGCAGCCATACTGCTGACCGCTCTGCATGCAGAGCTCACCTCCCAGTGAGAGGGAGACATACTGCTGCCCGCTCTGTGGAGCTCACCTCCCAGTGAGAGGGAGACATACTGCTGCCCACTCTGCGGAGCTCACCTCCCGGGCCACAAGCATTTGGAAGTGTCCTTGTGTCGCTTCCAGACTATACCGGTGTTTCCTTGGCTTCACGGCCCAGACAAATTGAACTCGAAGCTGCAGGGATGAATGAATGAGGAAATACCGCTGTAGTGCCATAATGATTTCGGCTCGTCAGAAGATTTCACTGGCACCGAAACGCCGACTTTAGTACGTCAAATAAGTACTGTACCGTAAATCCTCAAATACATTCCTTCCTTCAATAAAAAGCCACCCCCCTATTAATTACCGGGGGTGGCGTTGAATTAAGTATATAAAAACCGTCCTTCTTTTATTAGCCGGGTTTTTTTAAAGTGCCGTATCTGTATCTGTTACCTTCGCTGCCCTGGCTGGCTGGCTGTCACTATAGTGTCCAAATGCCGGTGGTCGCATTGCTCGCGCTCGTGCACAATGCAACAAACTAACAAACAAACTTCGGGAGAGAACGCCACTATAAGCACTTTTCATGGCCACGGACAATAAAACTAACGAGAGCACTCAGCACAGAGCAGCAGTCTAACTGCGGAGGGAGGAAAATTACACAAAACCAAGCAAGTGAGAGCTGTTTGTTTGTTTGCAACATGACGTGCTGCGAGCTCGCAGATCTACGCTTCATGCAACGAATGTACCGTACGTTCGTTCTATTAAAGGGTAGATCGCTACCGTTTGGGGGCTCAGCAGCCCCCAAACGGTAGAGGATCTAGCATTATAGAACGAACGTACCGATATGCTGTGAGCTTAGCCTGTTGCTAACGTGACCCCCCTCCTCTCTCTCTCTCTCTGCGTCTCTCTCTAACGCGACTCTCTCTCTCTCCCCCGTTGAAGTTACAATAGTTGGATCACTGCAGTGTTGCACTGTTCATATTAGCTGCTTTGATATTATAGGAAATGGCCTACATCTAAACTGCAGTAAATAGGATAGTAAATAGTACTGTGACCAGATTTGACTGAGGGACTGCCATTGGATTTTTTTTCATGTCATATGAAAGCAGGGAATCATAGTTTAAAATTGATGTGTTGATTTTATTATGGTATTTACCATAGGCAATATGCCAATATTGTTATTAAAAAAAGTTAAAATGACCAGTGAGCTCCCGCAACTGCAGTTTTTAATATTTTATGAGGACTTGGTTTCAATAAATAAGTCCAGTACATTTTACAGGGTTCTAACTGTCTAACAGACCCAAAATGTGATGTATTCATTATGATCAGTTTGAAAAGTAGAAATATAGGCCTCCTTCTTATAGCTGCCTCCTTCCAATAAAAGCCCGGTATCAGAATCCGTTGAAACAAATAAAAGCCCCGGATTATAAATGAGGATTTACGGTATGTACAGTAGGGTTTAAGTTGATAAGGCCTAAGGACCAGATTCTACAATGTAGAACCTTGAATGACGTCACATTGTAGTCTCTACAGAACCGAACCGAGTTTTACTCGGCTATTCTAAAGTAGGAGTATGAATCGGCCCTTCTAGTCGGATTCGGACTGTGAAAAGGCAGTTATTTTCCTAGATCCACATGGTTTCATACGGATCTATTTTAGTACTCTGTAAGAGACAGAGCCAAGTTGTTATGGTCCCTCTGTTCTATTGCTGTTCTAACAGCAGTGACAGTGATGCATTGTAATGGTCATACTTTTCAGCCATTAGCCTTTTATCCTGTCCACAGCACACCTGGGCGTCCTTTATCAACACACACACACACACACTCTCTCTCCCCGCCCCTCCCTCGCTCACATACGCCCTCCTCCTCAATGTCTTTCATTCTCTATATTCTCTATCTGTCTATTGCTATTCGCACGCACGCACGCACGCACGTACGCACGCACGCACGCACGCACACACACACACACGCACACGCACACGCACACACACACTTTTCGTTCTCTCATTATCTATGCTCCTTTATTTTTGTCTCTTACATTCTCTCTCTCTCTCTCTCAAAATTTAATAGAGGGTATGCGCATGCTTAAAGTGAATGGCACATCGAGTGGCAAATCGAGTGGGAAAGCAACAGGCAAAGTGAGTTTAACATTGTTTAATGCAATCAGATAGGACTTTTCTGTTTGGATGTATGGGCTCTCAAGGTCAGAAAGTATTTTTTTGCCACTCAGTAGGCATTCCTGCATAACTTCCGGGTTTGATGATGATGTCACGAGCATACCCTCTATTGAGCTTTATTGGCATGAGAAAACGTACGTTTACATTGCCAAAGCAGAAGTGGAACAAGACAATCAAAATAAAACAATGTAATTTACAAATAAATATTGGATATAAATAGGAATTAAATAAAGGTGTAAACAGAGCTGTGTTACATTAACACTTTGGGTAATACTATCCTGAGAAACTATAAAAACATTGTGCATTCTCTCTCTCTCGCTCTCTAATTTCTCTCTCTCCCTCGCTCTGTATATTCTGATATCTCTCATTCATTCTCCCCTCTCTCTCAATGTATCTCCCTTCATTACGTCTTTTTCCCTTGATGACCACCCCTCCCCCCCCCCCCCCCATCCACTCACCACTTTGTCCTTTTTTTTAATGTCTCGTGGGAGACATGCTGTAACAGACTGTAATGGAATTTCTCTAGCAACAGTCTAGAGGCGGTGATGCATGGCTCCA